>NC_043965.1:10657287-11002287 GCF_902148855.1 Sphaeramia orbicularis
GAAATGTACTTGAACATAACATGAACTAATATGAACAACCTGAAAATTCTTTAGTAAAATAAGTGCAATGTTAACAATAGTACGCCTTAGTTTATCATTTATACGTGTGAATCACAACTTAGAGATCACGGTGGATCTACAAATACATAAAACATGAAATAACAGGGAGAATATGATTAAAATTCCACATACTTCTCTTAAGACATTTCAGAAATTCACATTTTTTTGTAAAAGACTAGTCTGTAAATGTGAACATTTTTGTGTAATTTTACATTTTTTACATTAAAACAGACAAATTTCCAGTTTTCATTATTTATAGTTTATTATGATAGTATTTTACTGGTCTGATCCACTTTAGAATTAATTGACCTAAAATTATTTTAATATCCTTGATTGTTAATATTTTCAGTGTAATTTTTGTATTTCACAAATTCATCCCAGGATTGAACCCTTTGGCGGGCTGGATTTGGCCCCCGGGCCGCATGTTTGACACCCCTGTTTTAACCCCTCAGACATTCTTCCAGGTAAACAAGCAGCTTGGAATTTATGTCCGTTTCAGTTTCATAAAAGCTGCTGTGAGTATGTGCTTGTGTTCCTTTTCTTCATTTTTTTTTTTTTAAATTTACTGTGTGTTTTAGGGTCAAAACAGGGTAGAATAACAAAAACACAGAGAGGAACTGAAGTTTTTAAAAAATACAGGACTCAGAATGTACATCAGTAAGAGATTTAGGATGTTGAACATGAACTGTGAGTGATAACACACTTAACAACAACTAATATTTGAATTTGGGTCCAGTAGTTTTTGTTTTGGGGCTCTTTATTTTGTAAATCAGTCCAGCTGCTTTTTAGTATCTGGTTGAACTCCAAAAAGCAGTTACAGGGTCAACAGTTTGTAAAAACATAGTGTAAAAATAAAGGCAAATCATAATAATACTGCAAACAACAGTAAATACACACACACACACACAAAAAAAAAAATGTATGTATATATATATATATATATATATATATATATATATATATATACACACACATACATACACACTCATACATACATGCACACACATACGTACACATACATACACACATATACACACATACATACACATGTACACACATACATACATACACATATACACACATACATACACACACATAGATACATATACACACACATATACACACATACATACATAGACACACACACATACATACATACATACATACATGTATCTTTGGTTTGGTTCATATGACCTTTACTTTTTGAGCATCCTTTTGTTTCATAATAATACACACCAATGAAATAATATGATATATTTACTTGATCTGAGTTTCATTCCTTAAGGACCTGTTTATATTTATTATTGGATGGACCTGTCAACACTTGAAGACTTTTTTTTGTTGTGCATGAACATCTGCTTTCTTATTTATTTCCCCAGTTGAATTATTATTATTATTATTATTATTATTATTATTATTACATTGGTTTTATTGCCTTGGTTTTCTATGTGACAACTCTGGAATAGAACAAACTCCAGCCCCTTCTGATCGGACCATATTTATTCTCATTCACCATGGAGATGATGCGTTCAGGGGCTCGGATGAGAACCTTGGTGTTTTTTTGTGTATTTAGTCACAGATAATTATCGTCCAGTTCTTTTTAACTTTTATTCAGTCATGAACAACAGATAATTTGGCTTTATTTTTTTTGGAGTGTGAATGACATTTACAGCTGGATTTCAACAGTAAAACCATGCAATGAAATGTCAGAAGTCCTGGAAACATATATAAAACAGTCTCCTCATCCAGGTACAGTTGTCTAAAGTGGCCAAAAGTCTTCACCTGAACCAATACATAATAATTCTGATTGATTAGTTTAGTTTCTTTACCTGTCAGTGTTCTGTTCCAGTGTATTTATTGGTGAGAATTTGTATTTGTAGAAGAAGCCATTTCATTTAGAGCTGTTAATCTCTTGTGCCTTTAAACATGTTCCTCTCACCAGACAGTTACTGAATGTATGCAGTATTTTATTCAGTTTAAATTAATGACTTAAAATAAACAATATACTTGGATAATTATCACAGTACTGATAATTTACTTCATTCATTCGATCATTTCCTTTTGAGTTTACATTTGAGTTTACATTGTCAGATTAAACACTTGAATTCTGTTGTTGTTTGACTTCGTTTTGTTTCTGCAAATTTTGACGTTGGAAAAAATGTGAGTAATTTTCTCCATCTAGGTTTATGAGAAGATGCTCTATTTGGCAAATGTTTGTCGTGTTTTGGTCAGAAAATGATTTTACATTGTTGGTCATAACTCCCTGATTGCACAGTTAAACGTCGAATCTGATGTCTGGTTCACATGTCCTAATAAAAACACAAGTTGAAGAAGTTGTCTGTGAATTCCTTCTGATATTTTTTATTAATTACACTTATTTAAATGACTTTCTGAACTTTGAATAAAAGCTCAAAACATCTTGAAATCCCTCCAGAAACACTTAGGTGGGCTTGTATAATGATCTAGAGAAGTTTTTAATCAGATTTGAAGATGGTCAAAAAATTACCCTTTTTGGAGCACATACTATAGCCTTTCCATCTGAACACCAGGGGGTGCCAACAAAAGTTTGAATAAAAGCTTGAAACATCTTGAAATCTCTCCAGAAACACTTAGGTGGGCTTGTATAATGATCTAGAGCACTTTTTCACCAGATTTGAAGATGGTCAAATAATTACCCTTTTTGGAGCACATACTATTTATTACCTTACTATTTGAACACTAGGGGGCTCTGATGAATGTTTGAATAAAGGCTTGAAACATCTTGAAATACCTCCAGAAACACTTAGGTGGGCTTGTATGATGATCAAGAGCACTTTGTAATTAAATTTTCAGATGGTCAGAAATTACCCTCTTTGGAGCACATACTATAGCCTTACCATTTGAACACCGGGGGCGCCGATGAATGTTTGAATAAAGGCCCACAAAGCCTTGAAATACTTCCAGAAACACTTAAGTTGGCATGTATAATGATCTAGAACACTTATTAACCAGATTTGAAGATGGTCAGAAAATTACCCTTTTTGGAGCACATACTGTAGCCTTATCATTTGAACACCAGGGGGCAAAGACGAATGTTTGACTAAAAGCTCAAAACATTTTTGAAATACCTCCAGAAACACTTAGGTGGGCTTGTATAATGATCAAGAGCACTTTGTAATTAAATTTTCAGATGGTCAGAAATTACCCTTTTTGGAGCACATACTATAGCCTTACCATTTGAACACCAGGGGGCACCGACGAATGTTTGAATAAAAGCTCAAAACATTTTGAAATAACTCCAGAAACCCTTTGGTGGTCTTGTATAATGATCTAGAGCACTTTCAATCAAGTTTAAAGATGGTCAAAAAATTACCCTTTTTGGAGAACATACTATAGCCTTACCATTTGAACACCAGGGAGCTTCGATCAATGTTTGAATAAAGGCTTGAAACATCTTGAAATACCTCCAGAAACACTTAGGTGGGCTTGTATAACGATCTAGAGCACTTTTTAATTAAATTTGAAGATGGTCAAAAAATGACCCTTTTTGGAGCATATACTATAGCCTTACCATTTGAACACCAGGGGGCAAAGACGAATGTTTGACTAAAAGCTCAAAACATTTTTGAAATACCTCCAGAAACACTTAGGTGGGCTTGTATAATGATCAAGAGCACTTTGTAATTAAATTTTCAGATGGTCCGAAATTACCCTTTTTGGAGCACATACTATAGCCTTACCATTTGAACACCAGGGGGCACCGACGAATGTTTGAATAAAAGCTCAAAACATTTTGAAATAACTCCAGAAACCCTTTGGTGGTCTTGTATAATGATCTAGAGCACTTTCAATCAAATTTAAAGATGGTCAAAAAATTACCCTTTTTGGAGAACATACTATAGCCTTACCATTTGAACACCAGGGAGCGTCGATCAATGTTTGAATAAAGGCTTGAAACATCTTGAAATACCTCCAGAAACACTTAGGTGGGCTTGTATAACGATCTAGAGCACTTTTTAATTAAATTTGAAGATGGTCAAAAAATGACCCTTTTTGGAGCATATACTATAGCCTTACCATTTGAACACCAGGGGGCGCCGACGAATGTTTGACTAAAAGCTCAAAACATTTTTGAAATACCTCCAGAAACACTTAGGTGGGCTTGTATAATGATCAAGAGCACTTTGCAATTAAATTTTCAGATGGTCCGAAATTACCCTTTTTGGAGCACATACTATAGCCTTACCATTTGAACACCGGGGGCGCCGATGAATGTTTGAATAAAGGCCCACAAAGCCTTGAAATACTTCCAGAAACACTTAAGTTGGCATGTATAATAATCTAGAACACTTATTAACCAGATTTGAAGATGGTCAGAAAATTACCCTTTTTGGAGCACATACTGTAGCCTTATCATTTGAACACCAGGGGGCAAAGACGAATGTTTGACTAAAAGCTCAAAACATTTTTGAAATACCTCCAGAAACACTTAGGTGGGCTTGTATAATGATCAAGAGCACTTTGTAATTAAATTTTCAGATGGTCAGAAATTACCCTTTTTGGAGCACATACTATAGCCTTACCATTTGAACACCAGGGGGCACCGACGAATGTTTGAATAAAAGCTCAAAACATTTTGAAATAACTCCAGAAACCCTTTGGTGGTCTTGTATAATGATCTAGAGCACTTTCAATCAAGTTTAAAGATGGTCAAAAAATTACCCTTTTTGGAGAACATACTATAGCCTTACCATTTGAACACCAGGGAGCTTCGATCAATGTTTGAATAAAGGCTTGAAACATCTTGAAATACCTCCAGAAACACTTAGGTGGGCTTGTATAACGATCTAGAGCACTTTTTAATTAAATTTGAAGATGGTCAAAAAATGACCCTTTTTGGAGCATATTATAGCCTTACCATTTGAACACCAGGGAGCTTCGATCAATGTTTGAATAAAGGCTTGAAACATCTTGAAATACCTCCAGAAACACTTAGGTGGGCTTGTATGATGATCTAGAGCACTTTTTAATTAAATTTGAAGATGGTCAAAAAATGACCCTTTTTGGAGCATATACTATAGCCTTATCATTTGAACACCAAGGGGCAAAGACGAATGTTTGACTAAAAGCTCAAAACATTTTTGAAATACCTCCAGAAACACTTAGGTGGGCTTGTATAATGATCAAGAGCACTTTGTAATTAAATTTGAAGATGGTCAAAAAATGACCCTTTTTGGAGCATATTATAGCCTTACCATTTGAACACCAGGGAGCTTCGATCAATGTTTGAATAAAGGCTTGAAACATCTTGAAATACCTCCAGAAACACTTAGGTGGGCTTGTATGATGATCTAGAGCACTTTTTAATTAAATTTGAAGATGGTCAAAAAATGACCCTTTTTGGAGCATATACTATAGCCTTATCATTTGAACACCAAGGGGCAAAGACGAATGTTTGACTAAAAGCTCAAAACATTTTTGAAATACCTCCAGAAACACTTAGGTGGGCTTGTATAATGATCAAGAGCACTTTGTAATTAAATTTTCAGATGGTCAGAAATTACCCTTTTTGGAGCACATACTATAGCCTTACCATTTGAACACCAGGGGGCACCGACGAATGTTTGAATAAAAGCTCAAAACATTTTGAAATAACTCCAGAAACCCTTTGGTGGTCTTGTATAATGATCTAGAGCACTTTCAATCAAATTTAAAGATGGTCAAAAAATTACCCTTTTTGGAGAACATACTATAGCCTTACCATTTGAACACCAGGGAGCGTCGATCAATGTTTGAATAAAGGCTTGAAACATCTTGAAATACCTCCAGAAACACTTAGGTGGGCTTGTATAACGATCTAGAGCACTTTTTAATTAAATTTGAAGATGGTCAAAAAATGACCCTTTTTGGAGCATATACTATAGCCTTACCATTTGAACACCAGGGGGCGCTGACGAATGTTTGACTAAAAGCTCAAAACATTTTTGAAATACCTCCAGAAACACTTAGGTGGGCTTGTATAATGATCAAGAGCACTTTGTAATTAAATTTTCAGATGGTCCGAAATTACCCTTTTTGGAGCACATACTATAGCCTTACCATTTGAACACCGGGGTCGCCGATGAATGTTTGAATAAAGGCCCACAAAGCCTTGAAATACTTCCAGAAACACTTAAGTTGGCATGTATAATAATCTAGAACACTTATTAACCAGATTTGAAGATGGTCAGAAAATTACCCTTTTTGGAGCACATACTGTAGCCTTATCATTTGAACACCAGGGGGCAAAGACGAATGTTTGACTAAAAGCTCAAAACATTTTTGAAATACCTCCAGAAACACTTAGGTGGGCTTGTATAATGATCAAGAGCACTTTGTAATTAAATTTTCAGATGGTCAGAAATTACCCTTCTTGGAGCACATACTATAGCCTTACCATTTGAACACTGGGGGCGCCGATGAATGTTTGAATAAAGGCCCACAAAGCCTTGAAATACTTCCAGAAACACTTAAGTTGGCATGTATAATGATCTAGAATACTTATTAACCAGATTTGAAGATGGTCAGAAAATTACCCTTTTTGGAGCACATACTGTAGCCTTATCATTTGAACACCAGGGGGCAAAGACGAATGTTTGACTAAAAGCTCAAAAGATCTTGAAATCCCACCAGAAAAACTTGGGGGGCTTGCATAATGATCTAGAGCACTTTTTAATTAAATTTGAAGATGGTCAAAAAATGACCCTTTTTGGAGCACATACTATAGCCCTACCATTTGAACACCAGGGCAAAAAGCGTAGAATTGCAGAACAACAGAACATATTAGAAAGAAGGCTTATTTTCGTAGAAAAAGAATATTTTAAAAAACCTTCACAATCCAAATTAAGGGAGCTTAATGCCATCCGCTGCTCACTTAATACTTTACTGACACAGAATGCTACAGACGAAATTAAATTTGCCAAACAAAAGTTGATCGAACATGGGAATAAACCAGGCAAATGTCTTTCATATCTTAGAAAAACTCGAATAGCTATCCAAACAATTGCTTCAGTTTCCAATGGGAGTGGCTCCTGCTCTACAGATCCTGAGGTAATTAATGCAGCTTTTCTAGAATTTTACAGGAATCTATATCAGTCTGAACAATGTGACAACTCTCAGTCCTCAATGGAACCTTTTTTTCTCACAAATTGATCTACCCAACCTACCAGATGATAAAAAGAGGTTTAAATGCAGAAATACCAGAGCTGGAAGTGGAGAGCTATCAGATCCCTTCAGAATGGGAAGGCACCAGGATTCACATCTGAATTCTATAAGGAATTTAGGGATTTATTGTCAAAGCCCTACTTGGACATGCTCAATGACTCGTTGGGCACTGGTGTCCTCCCCCTTTCTCGTAGGGAAGCCAATATATCCTTGATTCTCAAAAAAACAAAACCTCCAGAAGATTGTGGCTCTTACAGACCCATCTCATTGCTTAATGTTGATTTAAAAATTCTGTCTAAAATTCTTACAACACATTTGGAAGGTATCTTGCCCTATGTAATAAATACTGATCAAACAGGCTTTATTAAGGGTCACGATTCATGTAATAACCTCAAACGTCTTCTAAACATAATTCAGTTCTGTCAGCAGCACGCTGTGAATGGTCTGGAGGTTTCCCTTGACGCAGAAAAAGCGTTTGACCGTGTTGGGTGGTCCTACTTGATTTACACTACACAACAATTTGGGTTGGGTTCTAATTTTATCAACTGGATTAAAATCCTTTATAATGGTCCTCTGGCTGCAGTTATTCCAAATGGGCTTAGGTCTAAAAACTTCGAGGTTGGGAGAGGAAACAGACAGGGCTGTCCTCTCTCCCCTCTTCTGTTCACTCTTGTAATTGAACCGCTAGCTGAGCTAATTCGAGGTGATTCTAATGTATTTGGAGTCAA
Source organism: Sphaeramia orbicularis (assembly GCF_902148855.1). Classification (NCBI taxonomy): domain Eukaryota; kingdom Metazoa; phylum Chordata; class Actinopteri; order Kurtiformes; family Apogonidae; genus Sphaeramia; species Sphaeramia orbicularis. The sequence goes on from NC_043965.1 coordinate 10,665,258, forward strand.
CACTGAGCAAGGGGTCCATAAAATTTCTCTTTATGCCAATGAATGTTTTGTTGTTTCTTTCCAAGCCTGCTGGGTCATTACAATTATCAGTGACTTTAGTTTGTTTTCTGGCGATAAAATCAACCTCTCAAAATCTGAGGCTATGCCTTTGGGGAAACACCACCTTCCCAGTTCTCCCTTTAAGTGGTCACCTGCAGGATTTGTATACCTGGGTATTTTTATCACTCCCTGTTTTGATCAGATGTTTAAGGCTAACTTTGTCCCATTACTTGACAAAATCAAACAAGACCTTGAACGTTGGACCAGTCTTCCCATAGGCAGGATCTCACTCCTTAAAATGAACATTCTTCCTTGCCTGCTTTACCCGATGAGAATGATTCCTATTGTGTTTCCACACAAGCTGATCCAAAAAATAAAAGGCTGGTTCAGTTCCGTTATTTGGAGCAAAAAAAGGGTTCTTATAAAAATGTCAACATTACAGCTTCCAAATCATATGGGAGGCCTGGATCTGCCAGATCTGAAAAAATATCAGGTGAGTTCACTTTTAGTCTGACCGTTTCCTATGTACCCAAGTAGACAGACTTTGGTTAGTTTGGCATAAGGTCAAGTTAATATGTCCCACAAAGGTCACATCGGTTTCGTTATAAAAACAAGTGAAATTTCCTGGTGCTATTTCACTGCTGAATACAGGTCTAGTTCTGGATTTCTTTGCTTAGGGATAGACTTTATCCCACCTACTACATTTAGAGTTCAGGTTGGTCTTTGGCATCAATGGAATCATACATTTAGGTGTCAACTCTGGAGGAGGTGGTACAATTCTCATTAGGGGTCTTGGTCCTAAACATACAATACAGTCAGACTGTGCTGCTATTCCTGCTTGTTCTGCCATTAAGAGCCAATTATTAGTCTGTCCCGTTACACCTGTCATAATTCCGTATGTTTGATCTTGAGTATACTTTTTACTTTTACTTTTACTCCTTTTATATTTGCAAAGGATCCCATTACCACCTTTGGTTCCTCAACTGTTGTATTATCTTTTGCATCGTCCTCTGCCAAGTCACGTCTGTTCTGTTCTAGGTCAAACATTTAGTCACAGGAAACTCTAGATTTCTCAAATATTACCAAACCCTAAATACTGTTAGCCTTTATGACTTCACTGACGTTGAGACGGCGGGAACCCTATTCGTTCCGTTCCCTTTGTAGTCAGACTTTTACTGGCTTTCAGTGGTGGTGGAATCTTTGAGAGACCTACAGAGTTTACAATGAGACAAGTGTATCCAAAAAGTTCTTTCTACTATTTTGACTACTGTTGGTGTTGTTAAAAGCACTTGGTACGGGCCTTCCCACTTAGGATGACACCAATGCTTCTTCTTTATTGCTTTGATTAAGACCCAGTCTCCCACAGTTACCTTCTAATTATCCTGTAGAGACAATGGCATATCAGGTACTTCATTAGCTTCTTTCACTGTTCTATGTTGGAGAGTTTTTCTAAAATAATCTACTATAGTTGCATCATCATCCAGGTCAATATTGTTTTTGAATTCAGGTAATCTGTATGGCCTGCCATGAATAACTTCAAATGGTGTCAAACCATTCCCTGGAGTAATATTAATAAATGTTTTAACTAGATCAATACACTGCGTCCATGGTTTCTTAGTCTCTTCCATGCATTTCTTAAGTCTGTTTTTTACTGTCCCATTCATTCTTTCCACTAATCCAGCACTTTGTGGATGATAAGCACAATGATTTTTTAACTTGATATGTAAGGTTTGTCCTAATTACATCACTACCTGATTGACAAAGTGTGTTCCGTTATCACTGTATATGATTTCAGGGATCCCGTATCTAGGTACGACCTCTTTACATAGAGCCTTAGTTACTGTTATAGCATCTGCTTGTTTGCATGGGAAAATTTCAACCCATTTGGAACAAGCATCGATTAGTACTAAACAGTATTTTTTGTTTTCACTGTTATTTAGTTCAATAAAATCCATGTGAATTATTTGGAATGGATATTTCAGTGTAGGAAACTGTCCTCTTTTAGGTCTCACATTTCCTTGTGGATTATGTTTTGCACATATTAGACATGCTCTACAAAAATTTTTTGAATAATTGTTAAATCCGTATGTTGTATAATATTGGTTTACTAGGTGTACCATCCCTCCTGTTGAGACATGTGTTTTACCATGGCTCAATATAGCAGCCCATTTAAATAAGCTTTTTGGTAGGATGGGTTTTCCTTCTGGTCACTTACAGATGTTGTCTGAGTTGTGCACCATTTTTTGCCCATAGGTTTTTCTCTGTCTGCGGAGCGTTCTGCTGCATGTCTATTAATACTTCATCACTTACTTCCTCATTCTGCATGATATGAGTCTGTTTTAATGCTGCCTTTTTTGCAGTTTCGTCTGCAAATGCATTTCCTTTTGATACTGTATCTGAGTTGTTGGTGTGTGCAGCACACTTACAAATCGCTAATTTTTTTGGTAGTTGTACGGCTTTCAAAAGGTTTATCAACAACTCTTTTTGGGTTACAGGTTTTCCTGTAGATGTTACCATTCCCCTATTGTCCCAATACTGTGCAAACACATGAACAGTGGAAAAATGCATATTGACTATCTGTGTAGATTGTGGCCTTTTTGGCTTTCATTAATTTACAGGCTTCGGTGAGCGCCACTAATTCTGCTGCTTGTGCTGAAAATGAAGGAGGTAGTGGCTCTGCTTTCAGTACTTTAGTTTGTGTCACTACAGCATACCCTGAAAGTGTAGTTCCGTCTGCACTTTTCTTCAATGAGCCATCAACAAAAAGGACTTCTCTTTCTGCTAGTGGCTGATCAGATAAATCTTTTCTACATTTGGTTGACTTTTCAGCTACTTCTTGGCAGTCGTGAGGTTCCATCATCTTGTGTAGGTAATAGAGTAGCTGGGTTTAATATTGTGCATCTTTCTATTCTAAGATGTGGTTGAAATTCACCTGAAACCACAGCTGTACTGTCTGCATCTGTATAGAGATACTTCAGGGTTGCCTTTACTGGAGAGTATCTTTCCATTTCAACCATATAACTTCGGTCTGGACCTGGTGTAGGTTTGTACCACATTGTGACATGTAGGTCATTTTTGTTCATCTGGTCTTGTACTGTAAATATCCCCTCTCTTCCTGTTTTCAGGAGCTCTTCCAGTATGCAAACCGGATGCAATATCATAGGAGTAGTAGTAATAAGGAGTACCTGGTCCTTGAATGACAAAGAGGTTTCCTAGTTTGATGTCTTTTCTCCTTTTTACTACCATATTTCCTTTGCGGTCTGGAACAAGTGCTATTCCTAACCGACCCATAACATCTCTCCCTAGCAGATTAATCGGGCATTCTGGGTACAGGAGTATTGATGCATTACAAGACTCTTATTCAGACTGGTTTTGACTGTGGTACCGAGGTCAGTTGCCCATTTGCTGATCTTACATTAATGCTGCTTGAGTTTGGCCTCGCATTTGGAAAGATTTCTCTGCAAGTAGTTCTACATGCTCCTGTGTCACATAGAAACTCTACTGGTTTTCCATTTAGCAGTGAAGTGTTGTGGAAATGTTCAACTGATGACCCACACACAAAGAGGAGGAGAGAAAGTTAGAGTTAAAATAAATAAATGCATTTATTGAGAAGTCAATCACAGAGAAACTCTGTAAGTGAAGTCGGATTAACCATGAAAATATTAAAGATTATATAGACCAAAAATCCAGCCCCCCCAATGATGACACCCAAATGACAACCCTATATTTAAATCATACCACTCCATACCAGTCCTTCCGGTTCCGGGGGGGGCATATTGGCCTCTTACCCCTTACCTTGTTTAAATAATATCTAGCATGAAGGCGCCATCACATATCCAGACATTTAGGTGTTTGGGTTTTAACTCAAGGTAAGAACTCTGTTCCCGAGTCGGGGGTGTTACAGAGTGGTAACCATCACACATAAGCATATGCATGAAGAATGACTCAGCATTAAAAGAAGATGTACTAACAGTAAAATATAAAGAGTATAAAATAGAAAAAGTAAATTTTTCCACCACATTTCCTCCCTTTCCATTATTCGAATGAATCAATCATGCAAAAACATAAAATTTACGTACGAGTATCAATAAATGATTATAAATGATCATCAAACCATAGACAAACTAATTAAGCTATATTTCTCCAGATATAAATAATATGTAACCAAATTTCCAGACTTTGTATTTTTTTAGATCATGTTTGACATTGGAGGACAAATAGCAAAATATTATGAAAAAATACTATAACCTTCCACCCACGATCTATCTGCTTTTGGACATCAGTCAGAACAGTGATTTACAGTTTCACAATTTTTGTTAATTTGACAGGATTACACGTTGCTTTCTTCATACACCATCAAATCATCATCAAGATCATCTAAGTCATCAAAATCATAATCATCATCATCATCAATCACTTCACGCTGTACCATGCTAAAAGTACCAATCACATTGCTAATCGCTGAACGTATTATTGGAACAATGCAACAGGATAATACAAGGAGTAATACAAACACATCAAAAATCACAGCAACAATTTTCATCAACATTGCCTTCCATCCCCCAGACAGCAGCCAGCCCCAAAAATCCCAGCCTGTTGTAGTGTATGCAGTGTTTTCCTCATGTAGGACTCGTCTAAGATGATCAAGCTGATTGTGGACGTCTGACATCTTAGCAGTAACATCAGGTTCATAGGTACAACACTGGTCGCCAATAAGATGACAGACACCTCCCTTTTCGGCCAACAGGAGATCTAAAGCTGCCCTATTCTGTAATGCGACAGTGCGGAGAGCTTTCATCTCACTGGTCATCAAACCCCTGTTCAACAGATGCAGTGAGATTCTCTAGCTCCACAGAAAGTTCTTCTATGTGCCAGGCTAAACGAGCAGGGCCATACATGGGAATAATACTGATTACAACCTTATGGCCACCTGAAATCCGATCCCGTTTTACACGGGTGTGAGGCGGTGACATAACTGGGCTAATGGTCAATTTGGAGATAGCTGGAACCAAATAAGAGAGGTGACATGCACCTGCCCAACGTGCTGGGAGATACAGATAAGAGTGTTGACCACACGTCCACACCATATCTGTAGGACAGCCATACCCATAATCAGAAGGAGTTAGAGCTATGGTGGCATTATATGTGGTAGTAACATTAAAAATCATAATGTGTCAGTGGGGATGGTGTACCTAGTAATGCCGTGAGATTGTAGGGGACTATAAATGGAGAAGGGGAGAGTGTCCCTGTCAATGGAAAAGTAAATTCATCAGTCCTGTTTTCACAATTTGCTAACCCGCAGGCTACCTTGAGAGTAATGTTACACCCAGATGTGTGTCCCAAATTATAACGTGTGTGTTCTGTGACTGGGGAATGGAAGCACAACTGTGGAATAAAAAAAGATTAGACAGATCTCTGAGCCGAAAAACCACATTTTTCTGTACCATAGTAGTATTAGTGTCTCTAGAGAAATTTCTTGGATTTCTGAAGGAAGGTCACGTTGGGTCTCAACCCCAGCCAGGGGTACGCCGTGACAGACGGCCAATCACCCACTGTCCACTTTATCATTGTCAATAGTGTGTGATTGATCGAGAGAGGATAAGGAGCGAACAGAGTATCTTCGTGTGAGCTGTGTAGCATCAAACTGCACACATAGCACACAGATTAGTGACACGTCGTGTCAGGTCACGTGTCACTCGCCACCACGTATTATCACTATACTTGTGGTGATCAATGAGGTGGAGGTCACGTCCGTGACGTCACCGAAGCTCTTCTGACCCTAGCTCAGGGATTAAAGCAAAAATTTTTCATCTGACTGAAAATTTTCTTCTGGTCAAAATCATTGGCCACTATTAAAAATGATGCAATACAATACTGCTATAGCGTACAAGTTTATATAGTCAAATTTGGCAGTACTGTAAAACACACTGAATGGGAGAGTGTACAGGTGTAGAAGATTAGTAACATGGATAGAAAAAATGTCATGAGTGGCATTGGTAGGGGGTCTGGGGGTCCTCCCCCAGAAAATTTTTAAAGCTTCAGGTCAATTTTGGTGCTCTCTGGTTCATTTTAAAGGGTATGAAAACCTTTGAAGCAAGTGAAAATAAATAGAAGAAAACCTTACTGCAAAAAATGAGTGAAAAACTTTTTATTTAACAATTTAGGAACTCCTAAAACATAACTCCAACTCCAACATCACATGAATTTTGGGGAAAATGTCTGTGTAAATGTAACCCTAACCAACTAATCTTCAACTTCTCAGATTGATGGCAGATCAGGACTTTTTTTACCATTGGAACCATACAGAATTTTCTTGCGGCAAACTACGCACATGCACGCACCAGGCTGCTTCATTTTTTTGCACCATGATCTAATTGGAGTTCCATCGTCTCCCTTCTCATCAAGCCATGCCCACCTCCATCTACAGGGTGCCCCATAAGTCTCTATACATAGGAAAAATAAACGTTTCTTGACATAAACCATTTTTATTGATATAATATGCTCTATATGACTGCCATTTTGTCGGGAACACATTTCAATGCGTGTCCTCCACGCTGAAGAACTATAAAGAAGAAATATAAAGAAATACATGTTAGAACCATGTATGTATGGAATGTATTATGTCTCCTATGTATGGAGACTTATGGGACACCCTGTATTTTTCACGTATCTCTCAGTAGTACGTCGTCAAACCTGCGTCCACAACCCCCCCGCCCGCCAATATCGTGTTCTCTTTTGATTGGAAGAAATTACGTCAACTGAAACAGAAATTATATTCCGTTACAGATACTCTCTGAGGGTATTTAAAATACAGTGGCATTGCAAATACCAAGGGTGTTACTCATTCATTCAGTTTTATCTTCGTACTGTACTACACAGATAGAAATAAGATGCTAAACGGGTCAAAATAAAGCACTTATGCAGTCGGGCGCGTAACCGCGTAAGTCCGCGGCGCGCACAGTCGCACGCACGGGCGGGGCACATACACACAAACACACACACACACACTAGTCATATACCGGCAAGAGGAGATAAGCTATGAACCCAAACATGAAGGTCCATGTAGATCAGTTCTGTCTTCTTCCCTTTTCGCTGTGGTTCTTTCATAATGAAAGCTACTTGTTAGCACTAAACTAAAGTTAGCGTCTGGAGGCTGAACTTCGGTAAAGCTGAACTGGTCCATGTGTTTGAGGCACAGAAGGAGCAGCGTTTCCTTCCAAAGAGAAATAGTCATCAATCTCTCCTCCCGACATAAAAATAAAGAAGTCATCTTATTATCATCACTGTTAAACCTGTCAGCCCCCTGTGCGTGGCGTGCCTGTGTTAAACACCTGCAGATTCAGGTCTGCAGACCCAGGACCCGGGACCCGGTGCCGACTGGACTCCGCAAACCACGTGGGGAAGTTACTTCAATGTGACTTTTTTCCCTCCTCAATTTTTCCATTTGACGGAAATCCGTCGTGGTGACGGAGAACTTTAATCCCTGCCCTAGCTGTCCTCCGACAGACCAGGGCGCAACAGGAATGTGATGCGGTGGTGAAGGATCAGATACCTGATAGAATGTGTCCATGTACCACATGTACAGGCACAGGAGGGTGATGCAGATGACAGCTGACCCTTTGATCGCCTCCATTGTCGTCGAATCAGTGTATGTGTGGGGCAGGGGGTCTTCAGTCACTCGCCAGTGACCAGGCAAAGGATAAGTGTATATGAGACGTCACTGGGGTCGTTACCACCGCTAGGTTTCAACCAGTGAGTCTTGTGAATGTGAGTGCGTGATGCAGCTGTGTCCAGCTCCGGTGTCCAGTCTACGCTGTCGATCGATGCTCCGGCGCGTCCTCGGCTGCAGCAGTCGGCGGTTCTCCCAGAAACCGCTTACAGTGGGTCGCGTGGATCCACGTGGCATGTTCAGCAACCTTGACCGCTGTGTGAGTTGTCAGGAGCACCTGGAAAGGTCCTCGTCACCTGCGCTGTTTCCAGCGCTTTCGTCTGAAGTCCCAAACCAGGATCTAATCCCCCGGCTGCAGCGGATGGAGCGGCCCCTCTGCAGGAATCGGTAATGCTGATTTCACCAGTACCTGTACTTGAGATAGTTCAGAGGAGAGTTTCCTACAATAAGACAACATGTCATGCTCCAACAATGATGTCAACCCGGTGCTTGGTTTGGGGGGCCTGGAGACCTGTATATGGGGGTCTCCCAAACATAATCTCAAAAGGACTCAGCCCGCTTCCGACTCCTACGTCTCATTCTCATTTGCATGAGGACCAGAGGTAGGGCCTTGACCCAGTTAAGGCCTGCTTCCTCACAACATTCAGCCAGTTTTGATTTTAGGGTGCTATTTTCCCTTTCAACAGCCCCCCCCGGATTGTGGATGGTATGCACAGTGTGTTTTGAGGTCAAAACCTAGCATTTTCCCTAACTCAGTTAGTGCTGTGTTCACAAAGTGGGACCCATTGTCTGATGAGATCTTCTTTGGGATCCCCCAACGAAAACAAAACAAAATGTCAGTTATCAAAGCCTTTGCCACTGCAGAGCTGTCCGCATGTTTTGCAGGAAAACATTTATCTAACATTCCTCCCTTAGACACATGATCTACGCTATGTGTCAGCTTAGCAAACCAAGGGAAGAAATGTTTGGGCAGACAAGGTCGTCCATCAGCTGCCCCAGGTGAAACAAAAGACACAAGCCTGTGAAGAAGGACAACAAAGGAGAAGGTCATCAACATACTGTAAAGGAGCAACACCCGGTGGGAGGTCAAGGTGGGACGGCGAGTCGGCCAAAATGCCATGGTCCCACGGCGCCATGGCACCTGGCACTGAGCCGTGGTGCCGGGGCACACCGAGGAGGTGCCGCGGCTCGGGGCCAACACTAGGTGCCGTGGCACTGCGGTGCCACCGAGGTGCCGCGGCACCACCTGCACCTAGAGCCGAGGTGCTGCAGCACCGAGCCGTGGTACCGGAAGTGAGCCACCGGCGGTGTCTGTGCCTCAATATGCACCCGCTGTCTCTCACGACGTGCGCATTAATTCTGAGATGCTTTAAATTTATGACGGTCTCTGGAGAGCTTTATTGGGTGTTTTCATTCAGAGTTTTGTTTTGTACATTTGTGAAACAATATTAGCATTTGAAGGTTTACTATTTTTCCTTAAAAGTTCCCCTTTTGTGTGTGTTAATATTAACTTTATAAAGGTTAAGTTGTTAATGTTAGCCATTCCTGCATACCTGGTAACAATAGACAGATTCTCCCCTGGGGTGTGGCAGGCGATAAGGTAAAATCGTCGTATAAGCTGCGTCGGAGTATAAGCCGCAGTGTTTAAAGCGTGGGAAAAAAGTAGCGGCTTATAGTCCGGAAGTTACGGTATTTGTCTGATTCTTTTGGGCAGTAGGGTGGAGGTTGCCCTGCTAACTTTGGATATAGTTTGTTTTGAATCTGAGGTGGTGGAGGGGGAGCGGAGGGTGCCGCTAAAACAGGCACAGCACCTCCCACTGCTCCTTCCTCCTCCTGTGCTCGTTGTGGCCCTTCTTCTACTACATTTTGAGCTTGAGGTTGTTGTCGCCTACATGGTTGTGTTTCATCATCCTCTTTTCTGTGAAACATGGTGTCTTTATACTTGTTTCCTCTGTCGTTCTTATTTTTGTTTGACTTAGTTTTTCCTCCTTCTTCTCTTTTCTGAGCTTCTTTTAGCCACATTTGAACTTCTCTGAGGCCTAACTTTTCCATTTTCTTTAGATTATTGTTGGCTTTTAATTTCATTTTCCCTATCAATTCACTAACATTTTGTGTGGTTAATTTACCATCGAATTCAAATTGTCATCTCCAATCTGAAAGGTTTTTTTTTTTTTTTTTTTTTTTTTATGGAACTGGGATCCTTCACTTCCATGTATTTCCAATCATTTGTTTTTACTTCTGTTTCATTCCCAGCTTCTTTGCTATGAGATTTCCCCATTTTGTTAAACAATTTAGACCAGTCTCATGTGTATCCCTGGTGGAGTCGCTACTTAGACTGGCTTTCAACCTGACTGTACAGTGTTTTCAACCTCTATCAGTGGTATTTCTCAAGCTTCTACCTCAACGAGGCGGAGAAATCTTGCCTACTGCTTCCACCAATAGCACGCTGTTTACTTCAGTCAGTTTTGGTATGAACAAAGGACGAAAATCCTTCGTTCCACTCACACTCACTTCCCACTTTTACCGTTTTCGCGGCGGTCAACTCTCGCCTTGACCTGGCAAACCTAAATTTAACTGGCAGCTCCCGCCCTGCCTGGCATTTTTGCACCGCTTAAATTATGCCAACTTCCGCCTTGGCCGGCAATTTTACAGAGTTTTATGACTTCCCTGTCAAAGGCCCTTTCAACCTATGGAGTTTTTTGACTTCCCTGTCAAAGGCCCTTCCAACCTATGGAGTTTTATGATTTCCCTGTCAAAGGCCCTTCCAACCTATTTATTCACCTATCAGTGCCTAGGATTATAGGGTTTTCTACGCGGTAACCCTCAGTCACCCGTTTCCTTTTAATTCAAGACCATACTCACCCTCCTGTTGTTCTGTTCAAGGATTCTCGTCAACCATCAGATCCCAGCCAGTGGGTCAGACTGCCGTTCCCGGAAAGGGTCTGTTTCGGTCCGCTGTTTTTGTTGCGTCCCGGCCGCGGCCTGCACGGAGACTGTCCCCCAGGCTGGCAATCTTCAGGTGTATTGAGATCCGGCTCGAAGGACCAATTAAAAATGTCAGGTTTAGACCACCTAAATTCAAGGAAAGACACAAGAACACACAGGAGTCAAGTATCTCTTGCTCGCGAGGAGAGTAGTTGACAGAACACTGCTCAGTCACAATGCCCCAACTCACTCTGAGGGTCCTGCCCTTGCTCTCCTCATTTATTTCATTTGGGTGTTCCCTAGTTACATGGGTGTGATTAGTCTGAGGGTTTACATATTGATCACATTGTTAGTACATGGGTGCATGATTATTTTCCTCTTATTAAATGTCAAAACTGAATCGTCCAGACACATCTGTGTAGCCTTTGTGTGAACTTCTGCTTTCGATCAGACAACATGGGTCAACTGGTCTCCGAGGCATGGTCCCCATCCTCCGAGGGGCTTTCACTTCTGCAAAACCTGTAAAAGAACTCTAAGAGCACTTTGCCCTCATTCAACATAGCATATAATAACATCATAAGTATGGCATGAATGTGATAACTTATGTACAATTATTCTAAAATCCTCTTTACATGGTCATCAGATATCAGACCATATTTGGATGTTCGGATACTCCGTAGTTACTGTGGAAACATTTTCATCTTCTACACCATTAAGTTACCAGTAAAACCCATTGAGTTGGATCAATGACAGTAGATGGGAACACTGGTACTTATATCTTTTTCTTCTGTTTTCTCTGTTTAGATACAATAACCTTTGAATCTACTGTGAATATTCATGAAGATTTATATTAAAAATAGGAAATTAAATATAGGAAAATACATGATTTATGGTGAAACTGCAAAATATAGAGGATAATATGACAGTTAAAGCTGCTGCATCACTTGAGGAAGGTTAAATGGAGAGAAACATTTATTTGGGAGCTGGGGCAATAATACTACTGGGTCTTTATGGGTTAAACAAAAGTGCATTTTGTGATTAACAATTACAGAGTCTGACAAAGTTTAAACACACAACTAAATACTCAAGAGTTACATAACTTTCCTTTATACAAAAGTGTATAACGTCACTAGAGACCTGTCGATAGACATATTAATTTTGATTATTTATGTTATTTGTCAGTTAGTCCTTTCAGCCCTCATTATTTTTCTTGATATACAGAACTTCAAGCCACTCCTTTGAACTAGATCAGACTACACTTGTCAAGATCTGTTTGTTTTTTATTGGCGGTCACAAACGTTTAGTTGAAAAACCGTCCTGAGTCTGAAATGCCACCTAATGATTTTCTTTTAACTCTTACAGAATGGACTTTGAACAATAATATATTCATTTTTATGGATAAGGTTTTCAGACAGACAAAAGGATGTGCAATGGGTGCTTGCTATTCCCCATCTTATGCAGGACTCTACCTAGGTAAATGGGAAGAAGATTTTGTGTTTAATCAGGAAAAGAACAGCTTTTTAAAGCACATTGTCTGGTGGGGACGTTCCATTGATGATGTATGCTTGTTTTGGTCAGGGTCAGAGGCAGAACTTAAAGCTTTCCATGGCTTCCTTAAATAACATTAACCCAAACATTAAGTTGTCATTGGACTACAGTAAAGATAGCATTCATTTTTTGGACCTCACTATTTATGAAGACAATTTAGGGATGTTACACACATCCATTTTCAGAAAACCCACTGACAGAAACACTGTTCTACATGCCAATAGCTTTCATCCCAAATGGCTTAAAGAAAACATCCCTTATGGCCAGTTTCAGAGGGTGCGACCAAGATGCAGATTTTGTGAGTAAATCAGGGGAGATGTTTGCACGGTTTCAGGCAAGGGGCTACAAGAATGCCACATTACAAGAAGCTTACACAAGAGCTAAACATCTGGACAGACACACCTTACTAGAAAGGAATCCCCCTAAACAAACACAAACAGAACAGTATTTGTCACTACATATAGTACAGAAGTGGACCAAGTCAAAAGAATTATTAATAAAAACTGGGACATCGTTCAGAGCGACGAACAACTCAGACAAATTTTTCCACAGCCTCCACTCATCACCTTTAAGGAGATGTCCTACACTGCAGGACAAACTGGTCCACAGCCATCTCCAACCTAGCACTCCATCATGGCTCGGTCAGAAACCTAAAGGGAGCTACAAATGCGGCCACTGCCATCACTGTACAAATGTCATACAGACCAAAACTTTCATGGACTCTACATCACATAAACAATACACAATCAATCATTTTATTAACTGTAAAACAACATTCACCATTTACAGACTGGAATGTCTGACCTGCAAAGTGTTCTACATCGGCCGCACAAAAAGACGTTTACAGGACAGACTGTCAGAACACAAATATGCAATAAGAACTGGAAACACAAACTGCCCGATGGCAAAACACTACCTGGAACTCCACAACAGCAACCCATCTACACTACAAGCTATTGGCATCGACCACATTCCATCCTCCTTAAGAAAGGGGGACAGGCAAAAGACATTAAACCGACGGGAAGCTTTCTGGATTTTTAAACTCCACGGCACCTACCGTTGGCCCCGAGGTGCCGGCGGTGCCGCGGCACCTGGAGCCGAGGCACCACCGCGGTGCCACGGCACCTTGCACCGAGCCGTGGTACTGCGGTGCGGCGGCACCGAGCCGTGGTACCGGAAGTGAGCCACCGGCGGTGTCGGTGCCTCAATATGCACTCGCTGTCTGTCCAAAAATAGCCACTCTTTTGAGCCCCTAGGGCCATTTGAGCCGTAATGTAAATGTACAGAAGGATGTTTACCCACAACCATCATGTTAGCTCTCCTCTGCACCACTAAACTAAGCTCAGTTGTCAACAGCCCTCTTGAAAGCACACACTTTAGACTGAAGTCGACACTAAACATACGCTGTGTGTACATTTCAATAAATATGACCACATATAAAACACTACTCGCCAACAGTCGTGTAGCTAACGTAAGTGGTAGCTTAAGCTAACCTTAGCACTGACACTGACAGATTCATGTTGCTCGGTGCTAATAGCATAGAACAGCTTGGCTCTGTGAAAACAGTGCATAAAGTCATTCTGAATAACGTTGCATAAGATTCAATTCATCCTTACCTTGTACAGAGTGGTCCAAAGCAGCATTATTCTGAGTCCCAGCGAAAAACTGTCCGAGTGCAGCTGAGCTTTTCCCTCCTAAAGCAGGAGTGTTTCAGAAGTCAGCCTGACCCACATATGTTAGGAGGAAGAACACAATTAAACTGTTGTATACGTTATGAATTAAACTAAACTGTGCTGTATATGCCAAGTACATATTTGAAAAGTGAAGCACCCTCCCTTTGCCCTTTTTTCAGTGTGTTTCCATTTGTTTCTGTTTCCTTCCTTCTGGAGGTTCAACTGACGGGAAAACCCGTCCGTTAACAGAAGACCAAATCACTCTATTCTAAAAGTAATTCACTGGAACTGAATACTAAGTCCTGTTCCTAACAGAGGTTCAAAAACTCACAGTTTGAGTGAAAAAAGCAGAGTTGGGTCAGGCCGTCTTCAGCAGCTTTTCCATGGGTACACACAGTAAACACACGGGCTGTTCTCCACAAGAGCCCCCCCAAAAAAAGATAGGAAAGAATTATTTAATATAATTATAAATTTAATATAATATAATTATAAATTTTATATTATTATAAATTTGATATAATATAATTACAAATTTAATATAATTATAAATTTAATATAATATAATTATAAATTTAATATAATGTAATTGTGAATGTAATATAATATAATTATAAATTTTATATTATTATAAATTTGATATAATATAATTACAAATTTAATATAATTTAATATATATATTTTTTTAATATAATTATAAATTTAATATAATTACAAATTTAATATATTTATAAATTTAATAATATAATTATAAATGGAATATAATTATAAATTTAATATAATATAATTATAAATTTAATATAATATAATTACAAATTTAATATAATTATAAATTTAATATAATATAATTTATTAGGTTTAAACATATAAAACATACCTCCCATGCATTCATCCATTCACCCCTATTAAGGCGTCTGTACAGCATTCTCTATTCTATTCTTTATTTCTATTCTATTCTAGAATGTGGATGACGTAATTTTGACGCACACCCAAAAGGACAGCACGCCAGCGCAGCGACCCTCACCCATGCTCACCCACCCACGCACACAGGCACGCACGCACGCACAACCCCTACTTGGAGTCGACACGCCTCCAGGGCCGGATGAGTTCTGTTTTCCTACCAGCCAACCTCAACGGAACCCATTGGCCCCGCCCCCTTCGGCGTATGCTCCTGGGGACGTACTGGCACGCACTCCCCCCGTGGCCCCCCAAAGCCACGCCTTGCCAGCCCAGCCCGCACAGCACTGGACCAGGGATGATTACGTTCTTCCAGACGTGGGCGGAAGCCTACCTCCCGACCACCCCCTCGGTAGGACCGTTGGCCCCACGCCCTTCCGCTCGCACCCTGAGCACCATGCCGACCAGGTGACGCAGCGTAGCTTGCATTGCCACAGTGCTAATGCCAGTACGCCTGACCATAGGGGTTCCCACCTGGACTCGTACCCACAACATTCGCTTCGCGAGACATGAGCTTAAACCACTGAACCAACGTGCTGCCCCACCCATAGTCAGCTCGACACTGTATTTAACCCTTATACAAATTACGTCACGCCTCACCCCTCCCACCCCCAAAATGTGTTCTAAAAGAACGTTCTAAAAAAAAAAAAAAAAAAAAAAAAAAAAAAAAAAACACAATGCTATTGACAGCCTGCCTTGGAAATGAGTAAACGCCTCAAATCAAGTCAAATAAAGATAATAATAACTAAAAATAAGTAAAATAAATAAAATAAATAAAGATTGAAGTAGCCAATTGCAGAAGAGCCTTTCTAGCCAATCAGAGGCAAGGGTACGTGCAAATTCATGTCTGCAAACGGGAGGAAATACCGGATTTAGACCAAAGAAACTTTCTCATTTTCATCAACACTTACTTTTATGTTGGTCCTCCATAACTTTTCCCCTCACAAATGTTATACAGGGTGTCCCATAAGTCTCCATACATAGGAAAAATAAACGTTTCTTGACATAAACCATTTTGATTTCTACAATATGCTCTGTATGACTGCCATTTTGTCGGGAACACATTTCAATGCGTGTCCTCCACTGCTGAACAACTAGAAAGAAGAAATAGAAAGAAATACATGTTAGAACCATGGAATGGATTATGTCTCCTATGTATGGAGACTCATGGGACAGCCTGTATATGGAATAACCGGAATATATGTTTCAAACGTAAGTGGTTTTTAAAGAATTGGGTTGATTACTGAACACTGCTTGTCTGTCAGTTGTTTAACAGGGAAGGTCACTTATTGACTTACAGTGAATTTTGGTTGGAATATAAAACCCTGGTACTCCCTAGAGAATATGCAGTTGTGTTTGATGCATCTTCTACTATTAGTCCTTCAACAACCATTAGCCCTCAAACTGCACAATCAGAATTATACACAGGAAATTTACATCCATTCTTGAGTAAAATAAACTAATAATCAATGAATTAGAGAAGTGATTCAAAGGGATACAATTTGTAAGCCAGCTTCCATCTTTTTTTGGAGTCATTTATATTCTGATGTGGAATGGGAAAAGGTATGGTTATTACCAAGGAAGTGTTTCATTTCCAATAAAGTGACAGAGGTGTCTTTAAAAGTGTTCCATAGGTGTTATCCAACTAATTCAGCTCTGATTAAGTAGAAGATCAGTGTCGACCCTTTTTGCTCATTTTGTCATAATTCAGATGAAACATTAACTCATTTGTTTTGGGAATGTGCCTTTTCTTCAACTTTTTGGTGTTATATCAATCTTTTTTTTTTTTTTTTTTTTAATAGAAAGCTGGATATTTCTTTTAACTTCAAAATACAAGATATTTTATTTGGTTTCTTTACTACTGATTTGCCTGTTCGGAAATTGTTTATTCTTAATCTCATTTCCTTATTAGCTAAATTTCATATACATACAAGCAAGTCTGCCAATCAGAAACCCAGCTCTGTGGTCTTTAAATCTTATTTGAAATCCTATCTAGACACACTTAACTTTTGCACTAACCCTAAAGCTGTGAAGACTAAAGCCTTATGTGAAGAGTTTTAAGTTGTAATTTTATTTTTTTTCTCGTTTTGTTTATTCCTTTACTTTTATTTAATTTACTTACCTATTTGTGTAATTGTATTTAATTTCTTCCTGCCTCACCTCGAGCATTATGTTTTTTTTTCTCCATGCCATGTTCTGGCCTATGTGTATATGGTACTTTGTAAGTAAAGTATGAAAAAAAGGAGAAAAATGAAAAAAAATAAAGAAATAAAAATTAGAAAATTAAAAAAAATATATACAAAAGTGTCTTTCATTTTGAGGTCAACAATCAACGAATAACCCTACACCAAACCTAATGCCGCTGGAATAAACCTACCTTTTACATGACTGTAACCGAATATTTCATATTAGTTTGGGCTTTGATCCAAGTTTGTGACCGGTGCGGTGCTTCTGTTTGGCTACGATAACGGTTTACGAGGGCCTTAAGCTCTCATCGCTGGCTCAAAGGAGTCACAACATCAACTCAACATTTTCAGTATAAAAAAAATAATAATAATGGAAAAACAAATTTACAACAGCCTTGAACTAAATAATTCAAGCTTTTATGTACATTACGATAAACAGCATTAGATTTAAGTCCAAATTAGAAATATTACTGCATCTTTTTAAAACAAACATCTGATTGGATTTGAATTCATGTTTTGACACTTAAATCTAATGGTATGATTGTTCATTTCCATATTTTGAAGTTTAACATGAGACTGAACTCCAACATAATTAGTTTACTATTTCAACAAAAACTTCCAAAGGCAATAATTAAATCAGTGGTAACTGGTGGCAAATATTTGATCCACAAGCACCAGGCTCATTGATTCCAAAGTAATTAACTGTACAATAAATATACAATAGATGTAAACAATGTGAAAAACCAAAAAAGTAGGACATACCTCCACAGAAAGTCATTTAATTCAATCAAAATCTTGCAATGAGAAAAAAAATAAAAATAAAAAATGTAGTATCCAATTTATACATGTCTGCTCCACAAACTACTGGGTTCATCCATGGCCGACGCTCTACGCTTCACCCAGGTATCACGAATATATGTGCAGTGGATATTCAGAGAAAGAAATTAACAAGCAAATGGAGGAGAGAAAATAACATCTTCAGAGGACTTAACAAAAACATGGCAGACAAAAACAGATGTAACATGAACAAAACATTATGATGGGCGACTCGGTGGTGCAGTGGTTAGCACTGGTGCCTCACAGACAGAAGGTCCTGGGTTCCAACACCGTCGATGGGGGGTGGGACCTTTCTGTGTGGAGTTTACCTGTTCTCCCCGTGTCTGCGTGGGTTCTCTCCAGGTACTCCGGCTTCCTCCCACCATCCAAACACATGCACCGATAGGTTAAGTGGTTCATCTAAATTGCCCACAGGTGTGAATGTGACAGTGACTGTTTGTCTCTATATGTTCAGCCCTGCGATGAACTGGACACTTGTCCAGGGTGCACCCCGCCTTCGCCCCTGTGTAGCTGGGATAGGCTCCAGCGACCCTAGTGAGGATAAAGCAGGTTCAGAAAATGAATGAATGAAAACATTATGATGGGCAATGAAGGCCACAATTTCATCTCATTTATATATATATGTAAAAGTTATTCTTAAAGCAGCGAGCTAATAATTAAAAACCATTTCACGATACAGTCTGAAACCACAGACGTCAACAGGGTAACGGCTGATCCAACTAAATAATCTGCTACAGTGCTGTGTAAAAAGTTGGGGATTAAATCGTATCACCAAAAGATATGACACAATTAAAGAAAAGCAGTTTCTGTGAATTACAGGCTTGTTATTTTGACCAGAATAAAAGCCAGGGATTGTAGCTTTGTCCTCCGTGAAGCTGTGGCAGCAGCTCAGTCAATGTGAAACCGCAGAGAAGTTGTTCATCTGTTTGACTTTTCCTTCAGTTCATCAGCATGAGCTTCTCCTCGCAGACAGATGGGAAAGCACCACATTCCTCTTTATACACCTTCGAGGGACTCCTAAAAAGTCACTTTTATAAACAAGCATTTCATTAAATCAGGACAGTGCAGTGTGTGTGTGCGTGTGCATATATTTGTGTATGGAGGTTTGTTTATGTCTATATTGTGTCTGTGTGTTGCTGTATTCAGTGTTGGTTGTGGGTCTGTCTTAGGGGTTGTTTGTGACATATGTGGCCATGGTGTTCATTCAGTGCGTGTTGCTTGTGCCAGAAAGTTTGTATCTGCATGTTGAAACTGTTTTCTTATTCTTGCCTTTCCTATTTGTTCTTATCTATGTCTCCTTTATGTGAAGCACTTTGTAACATGTTGTTTTAAAAAGTGCTATATAAATAAAGCTTGACTTACTTACTTACTTACTACAGTGTTGACCATTCAAAAAAACCCAGACACTATTGTGGTTGCATGTCATGTCAGTTTAGCCAGTCCAGATCATCGTCTTCGTCGTCGTCACTGAACGGCAGGGCAGGTGGAAAATGACTCTTCAAGCTTTGAACACAAACAAGAGAGAAAAAAGAAATCAAATATGAGTGATGTATGAGGAAAGAAAAACCAGCCAGTGTATCTTTTGGTCATTGGATTTTCTTTTCAGAAACAAAAGGAAAACTAGTTGGGTAATTGATTTTCATTTTAAAATAGACAAATTAAAATTGAATTTCAAGGTGTTTTTCTTTTTCAGTGTCAAAACAGATAAACCAAATTTTAAAAAACGGATTGATTTTCATTTTATTTCTAATAACCAAAAAGAAAGTCCATAAGTGTCTAACGATATTAATTTTCCTAATTTCATTGTACACACAACGACAATAAAGGCTACTCTATTATACTCAGTTCTATTCTATTCTATTTGTTCATCTGGCTGTTTCTAATCTGTCTGTCCATTTCAAAACCAGCAAAACATCAGTTTCACATCAGTTGCTCCTTTACTGTACTGTATCTTGGTTGCTTCCCAGACAAATTGGATTCAGACAATGTTTATGTCCTAAAGATTCTGTTGACATCAGCTAAACGAGTCACAACAAAATGTTGGCTACAGAAAGAGCCACCCGCAACAGGCTTTTTTATTTCTATCGCAGAAAACATTTGACTGATGGAACAGCTGACTTTTACCCTGCGGCTCCAGGAGGAGCCCTGAAAAAGGCGCTGGAGAAAATGGACAGACTTTACAAACAGTGACAGTACTAGTTAATAAAAGCATTTGATGTTGTATGCATGTCTGATGTTATAATCGCCATACCTAGACCTCAATTTCATGTTCTTGTTTTCATTCATTCATTTTCTGAACCCGCTTTATCCTCACTAGGGTCACTGGAGCCTATCCCAGCTACATAGGGGCGAAGGCGGGGCACACCCTGGACAAGTCTCCAGTTCATCACAGGGCTGAACATATAGAGACAAACAATCACTCTCACATTCACACCTATGGGTAATTTAGATGAACCAATTAACCTATTAGTGCATGTCTTTGGATGGTGGGAGGAAGCCGGAGTACCCGGAGAGAACCCACGCAGACACGGGGAGAACATGCAAACTCCACACAGAAAGGTCCCGCCCCCCGTCGACTGGTTTTGGAATCGAACCCAGGACCTTCTTGCTGTGAGGCACGAGCGCTAACCGCTGCACCACCGTGTCGCCCATGTTCTTGTTTTGTAAAACTAAAATGTTTATAAATAAAGTGTCAAAACAAACAAACAAACAAACAAAAAAAAAACATTTTTGGGTTTGTGCTCACCGTTAACATAAAGCCTGGATGGACCTTGGCAGCGGTCACTTGTTTCTGATGGCTCAGATACAGAAGCAGTTTGTGCTGAAGAAAAGAAGAGATGCATTATTCATATAACTCAAAAGTTAATGTCAAACAAGTGACGGTGTAGCAAAGCTCCCACCTCACCTCTTTTGTTGTGTGGCTTCCCAGTCTGGCTGCTCCCAGCTTCCCTTGGTTCACATACTGTTGGTTAATGCTGCACCAGACGCAACAATCTTTTAACTGGACTTCATTATGAGATGGTTTGGTGGATTGTGACTTGATTGAAGTTAGAAAAAAGTGACATCAAAGCTCCTGACTGAAATGTAAAGTGGAGTACTCACTACCTGAAGGCTTGAACTTCTGTGGCAAACAATAGAGGGTCCGCACGTGACGTCACCGCGGTTCCGCCCACTGAGTGGAAGAAAGAGGGAGATGAGTGACAGTGTTGGCTTCAATACTGTCTAAACTGAAGAACAATATTTAATAAAAAAATGGGGAAAGAGCTGTTGTGTGATTGATTGTATGAACAGGTTTGACAAGCAGTCGGAGCTATCGTTTTACAGACACCCAAAGACAAAGAAAAGAGAAGTAGATGGATCCACAAATCCAGGAAACCAAACCCAGATCTGTGGATCCTGTTTGGTGTCAGCTAACATTAATTTATGCTGTATTTTTGGGTAAAATTATACCTTAAATGACCTATTGTTTTGGCTAACGTTCCTTCTTAGTGCAGCTCTTGGTTTCATGATCAGATCTTTCATGGTTTTTGTCTTCATTTTGTGACTCTGAACCTTGTGCTCCTACATGATTAGTAAACTAACTGAAACTGAGGCTAACCCAGTTTTTCAAATACGGGGGTAGTGGAGCATAAAGCGACGACGGAGTATTAGGACCACAGAAGAAAATAAAAACACTTGTGACTACGAGTATAAAGTCATAAAACATCGATATAAAACCCGTAATTTTATGATAATAAAGTCGAATACAAAAAGAATCACAATGTTATGACAATAAAGTTGTAGTTACAAAAAGAACTCATAAAAATGTCATTCGTTTATGAGATTAAAGTCGTCATATTCCAACAATAAAACTATAATATTACAAGAATAATGCCGCAATTTAAAAACAGGTGGTTTAAATCTGCTAATTTCCCAGAATCCAGTGGCGCCCTGCTGGTCCACAGCAGTAGTATCTGTGTTGGATAAAGGACTGGATCTGAACTAGACTCAGTAAATCTCCGCAGTCCCAGTAGATCATGCATATATTCACTGGGGTCAGTCCACGCTCGACTGGAAATGCACTTTGGATCAGCTGGTTCTGGGTCCTAGTTTTGGACCCTGGTTGTCAGTCATGATGAAACCATGTATATTTGCTTCATGTAAAAATAGCGCTGATCCCCTCCACCCTGGATGTCCGGATCCTCCATTTCTGTCCACATGTCAGTGTACATGGACCACTTGTTCTTTGGTCGCTCGTACAGATCCATGTCCAGTCCAACTGTCCTTCATTTAATTTCAGATTTCACATTTTCCCTTTTCTCTGGCTGTGTTTACTGCTATACTCCGTCATGTTGAGCAGGTTGGTTTAAGACACTCAGTCTGACTTAGAGGGGCATGGCCCGGGGGAGAAGTGATGTATGTGCATCCCCTCTATACTGTAGGAGCTCCAGGTGGTGGCGCTGGTGTCGTTGCCACAAAGAACCATAATGCTGTTCATGTATTGTTACTTCTTTGATGTTCGTTTTCTCTTTCTAGTAACAAAAAAGAAAGTTATTACCTGACAGAAATGGAAAAATAGACCAAAAATGCTTGTCTTTTTCATTTTCTGAGACCGGATGTTGTCATTTTCAAGGAAAGAACGCTAATACCTAGGTCACAAAGATTCTTCAAAACGATGGGTTTGTACAAAATCTGGACATCGTAGACATGCCCCCTCCACGAATGTCTACAAACTCCAGATTTCATATGACCTGGAAAATTTGTACATTGTGTAGCTGTGTTTACTCTCATTTTTGTACAGTGGAATGACTTTTGCTATTTTCATTTTATTTGGGAAACGACCTGAATGGAATGATAAGTTACAGATATGGGTTAGAGGTTTTGCAATGTTATTTATGACTCTTTTAACAATCATGTCAATATCATGACAGTCAATGGATAGCTTACTTTTGCACTTTAGAACAGTATTTATCACCTCCTCCTCATTTGTTGCACACAGAAAAATTGAATATGGATTCCTTTTAATGCTTTCATTACACTGGTCATCACCTTGGTTGGGAATATCTGCAGCCTACTCCAGGCACACATTTACGAAAAAACTACTAAAACGGTTGACTATGTTATTCATGTTGTGATTTACACTATTTTTATCAATAAAGTAGCCAGAATATGCTGCTTTAGTAGGTCCTTGTTTAATTAAGTTGTTCAATATATCCCAAGCTCCTTTTATATTATTCTTACTTACATATAACAATTTATTATAATATTGCTTTTGGTAGTTCTGATTATGTTTGTTAATTTATTTCAGTAAGTCTTATATCTTTGTTCTGCTTCTTTAGTTTTTAACTTAATGAACGATTTATAGAGATTATTTTTCTTTTTACAAGCATTTATTATTTCTTTAATAAGCCATGGGTGTTTTTATTTTCTTTTTCTTTATGCAGAGTTCTTTGGCAGGGCAGTGTGTGTTATACAGAGAAATAAATACATCTAAGAAATTACCATATGCACTCTCCACGTCTGATTCCCTGTAGACTGTACTCCAATCCTGGAGCATTAGATTGTCGTTAAAGGCATTGATCGTTTCTTCAGTTCTTATTGGTTTACAGATAATTTTCATGTCTTCTTTACTTTTCTTTATGTCACAGTCAAACAGAGTGATAGTGAGAGTAGATATTGTCTAGAATTGTGGCACTGTGTGATGTTATTCTGTTTGCTTTAGTTATTGATGGATAAAGGGACATACTGTACATTATGTCCAAGAGGTCATCTGTAGTTTTTAGTTTAGTTTAGTTTCTTTTACAGGAGAAAATTGTTTCTCCATCCATTCACTGAAAAGTTCAATACTTGAACCAGGTGATCGATATACACAGCTTAGAATTACATTTTTCTTCTTTTCATTGTGGATCTCTACAGTCACACATTCCATTGTTTCATCTATTTCTAATGTCATCTCTGCTAAGACCATACATTTTACTGATTTATGAATATACAGTGCAACCCCATCCCCCATTCTCTTTTTTCTGTTCATATATCTTGATTCATAATCCTCTAGACAAAAGTCAATACCTTTATCAATGTTAAACCAGGTTTCTGAAATGACAATGAAACTGAATGGATGAGTGTTGTTTAAATATTCTTTGATGGAATTAAAATTTTTATACATACTTCTGCTGTTAAAATATATCATTGACAACTTACCTACTGATTTAATATCATTTTCATACTGCTCTTGGGTGAAATAATTGCAATCCGTTGCTATGGTAGAAAGAAAGTTATTATCAGGATCTATCTCTGGATGTGGATCCATTGTAGTTTCAATGTAGTCCAGTGTTTTTTTGGCTTTGGCATTCGTTCTCTTCTTTTTATCTAAACAGCATCTGTGTGGTCCTCGTTAATATAGATTTTCGTACCTCGGAGGCATTTGGCTCTCTGCAGTATCTCGGATTTATCCTTGAACTTCTGAAGTCAGACTACAGTGGGCCTTGGTCGGTCTCCTTTAGGTTTTCCAGCACGGTGAGCCCTCTCCATCTCAACATCCTTCTGGAACTGGAACTTCTCACTTCAAAGCTTTTTCACTTTTACTTCTGTGTCCGTCCAGCTTTCTCCAGGTGACTCTGTAACGCCATCTATCATCAGGTTGTTTCTCCTGGACTGAGACTCCAGATGCTCTATTTTATCAGACACGACCAGCATACTGTCACATACCTTGAACAAGTCTGCCTGGGTGGTGTTACTCTGTTGTTTTGGATTGCCCAACTGTGTCTTTGTATCATCCACATCCTTCTGTGTAAATTGCAAACTGATTTTCAGCCTACCGGCCGTAAGCTATTATGATGTGGCGTCTGTCATCTGTTACAAAAATTTCAATCGTCTTCTTTTCCGAAACTACTGTAGCGCCCCTTTGCTCTTCACGGCTTTGACAGGGGTAGCTAACCTGGGTTCTTGTTCAGTATGTCATCTCTTACAATATTAATGATTATTTAAACTATTCTTCTATTTTATTTTTTATACCATTTTTAGTGCAATGTAACTTAATATACTTTAAAAAAACAAAAAAAAAAACATTTACCCTTGAAATGAACCCTTTTATAAACACTGTGAGCACTTTAACCACACTGTATGCACTTGAAATCTTCCATTTACAATGCAAAAACACACACACAGTTTATAAGGGCTGTGCAGGCCTGTGCGCTGCAGCCTAAAACCAAATGGCCTCTTCACCTCATAGGGCAATAAAAAAAAAACAAACAGAAAGGTACCTGTATCACCAGCTCCCGAGAAATGTTAATCCACACGTCCAGGGAAAAGGAAATCCAGAATCCGGTAATCGGCAGTCCTCCTGTCCGTCAGCTCCAGTGTTGCTGTGGGCTCAGTCTGGGTCCTCCGTACATTCTGCAGTTAGCGGTTAGCTAACCTGCTAGCTTAGTCCGTCCATAGCTAGCCACATGCAGCTAACTTACTGAGGTCGCAGTCTGTTTTTTTTAACGTTGGACTTCTAGTCGAAGTGCTGTTACAACACAGAGTCTCTCACCATTAAAGTCACGTTTGTGATCTGTCCGACCACTTTCCTGAACTAAACTGGTGTTCTTTTCTTCCTGAATACGGTCTGTGTTATTCCATATTCTCACACACGTACGCGCCCGTCGTCTTCACCAGGTTTTCTCTTCTACTTCCTGTTTCCTGTTCCCTTTGACCCCGAACTATTCTTTTTTTTTTTTTTTTTTTTTTTTTTTTTAATTGTAACAAGAACAAATACATAACAAATAAACAAAATGACATACTCATTTCTGTCCATATGTGCAAATATAATATAAGAGAATCACATCAACATGTAATATGAATCAGAAAATATCTGAAAGCTTAAGGTAAAAATACAATAACTAAGATTATACAAATAAAATATAATTAGATTAAAAAAATAAAAAAATAAAAATAAAAATAAAAATACAAGGGGTTCAGCACAGTTGTAGATTTTCTATTAGTGTATATAGTTTCTTAGCTTGGGCATTATCAATTATTTTCAAACACTTTTTAAACAAAAGGAGTTCGTTTTTAAGTGCAGACCATGAGGGGGAAGTTTTAGCACATCTGCATTTATGTATGTAATATTTTGTTACTATAATTATATTATTCATCAAAAACTCATCTTTTTTATTTTTGAGGATTACACCCGTCTGAATGTCATTATAAGAGAAGAAGTCCATTTCTATAGAACTAGAAGACAGCAAATCATGAACACATCTCCATATATTTTGGACAATTTCACAAGCATAAAATAGATATTCTGTCGTTTCCACATTATTATCACACATTTGACAATTTTCTACTTGAAATTTGAATCTTTTTTTAATGAATTCATTTGATGGATATATGTTATTAATAGTTTTGAAATGTATCTCCTTATATTTTGGAGGAAGTGGAAATTTTAAAAATTTTGTTCTTATCATCGATCTATCATATTTGCTGTTATTTTGGAGGAAGAGAGTGCTCCTAGTTTTTCCCGGGTATATAGAGTCAACAAGGTGTTTTCTAATAAATTTATTATTACATTTGTTATTCAAAAAATCTACACACCCGATTTTAATTTTGGGCAATCTGGGGGTTGTTATGGTTGACAAGCTATTTTTCACTAGCTGAATAAGGGCACTTGGGATGTTTTGAATTACCTTTTTATAATCTGCCATGGAGCATTCAACATTATATTTATTAATAAATTCTTTCAGTTCAAAAAATTGACCATGATTGTCCATTAAATGTACAATAGACCATATATCTTTCTCCATCCAGTTTTCCATAAAAACAGACTTCCTCCTATTCAGTATGACTCTGTTATTCCATAAAGGAACATTATGAGGACTGAAATTGTGTTTGAAGACCATTTTCCATTGTAACAATACCTGCTGATGAAAAGTGGATAGTTTAATGGGCAATTTTGTAATTTCAAAATCACATGTTAGTAAAAAATTGAATACCCCCCACTTTACTGAATATAAATGACGGGAGTGAAAACCATATGTCCTTTCCATTCTTTAAAAAAGACTGGAGCCATTTAACTTTTAACAGTCCATTCATAATTTCAAAATCAATTGCCTTAAGTCCACCATCTTTATAGTCTTTCAACAAATTCTTCTTTTTGATGTAGTGATGTTTATTTTTCCAAATAAAATTGAAGTTTATTCTGTTAATCTCCTTAATTTGTCTTTGAGAAATGGCTAAAGAATACGCAGGATAAATTAATCTAGAGAGTGATTCAAATTTAGTTAACATTGTTCTACCAAATAATGTTAAATCTCTTTGTAGCCAATTGTTTAATGTTCTTCTGCATTTATCAATATTGTTCTGAATATTATTTTTAATACTAGTGTCTGAGTCTTTAGAAATCCAAATACCTAGATATTTTACATCTGTCTTTACTGGTATACTGCATATTGAGGAGTCAGGGCAGTTATGAATACTCATAAGTTCGCATTTACTCAGATTCAATCTTAGACCAGATACTTGGGAAAATGTCTCTATTATTTCTAAAGCTAATGGTATTTGTTCTTTATTTTTTAGGAATATGGTCGTATCATCAGCTAGCTGACTTATAATCAATTTGTTATTATTAATATATAGTCCTTCAATATTTGAATTTGTAACAGCTATAGTTAATAATTCTGTGACTGTAATGAATAGAAGAGGTGAGATGCTGCATCCTTGTCTAATTCCCCGTTCCACATTAAATCTAGGACATGTGCCTTCTGGAAGAGAAACACAACTGTTGATACCTGTATATGGCATTGTTATTATATCAATAAATTTATCTCCAAAACCAAATTGTTTTAAAGTATTAATAATAAATGTATGTTCCACTGAATCAAAAGCTTTATGGAAGTCTAAAAATAATATAAGAGCATCCTCCTCAATTAAGTGATTATATTCAATAAGATCCAGAACCAGGCGGATGTTGTTATGTATAGATCTACTTTTGAGAAAGCCAGATTGTGTTGGGCTAATGAACTTAGATAAACCTGTTTTTAATCTTGTTGCCAAAACTGTTGTCAGAATCTTGTAATCGGTGTTTAATAGTGTAATAGGTCTTAAATTACTTAAAATCTTCTTGTCTTTTCCAGGTTTTGGTATTAGTTTAATTACACCTTGTTTCATTGTTTCCATTAGTTCTTTTTTGTTAATACATTCATTAATAGCTTGGAGCAGCATTAGTTTTAAATCTTCCCAAAAGTGTTTTAAAAAATTAGTAGTTAAACCATCTGGTCCTGGGAAGCGATCGGATGCCATTCTTTTAATTGCACAATCAAGTTCTGTAATTCTTAATTCCTCATCACATGTTTCTTTAAATTCTTTATCAATCATAGGAATCAGATTTTTTATTTTATTTAGGAAGGATGAAGCATTTTGTTCTGAATATGAGGACTTATACAGATTGCTATAAAAGTTGAAAACTTCTTTTGCTATTCTTTTAGAATCCGTGCACTCTGCACCTTCAATCATTAGACTATCAACTGAATTATATTCCTGTCTGCGTTTTTCCAAATTACAAAAATAGGCCGTGTTCTTTTCTCCCTCTTCAATCCAACGGGCTCTGGATCTTATATATGCTCCTTTAGCCTTAGTAATATACATCTCATCTAGTTTAGTCTGCAGTTTGTTTATATTTTCTTTATCTTCTTCATTCCAATTAAGTTTACTATAGAGTAACATAAGTTCCTTGACCACAGATGTTTCCTTTGCTCTCTTTTCCATGTTTAATTTTTTACTAAATGTAATTGAATATTTTCTTATACTGAATTTAATGTATTCCCATTTTTGGATCGGTGTGTCAATAGTATGATCATTTTTTATATCTAGAATCAATTTTTTTATTCCATTATAAAATTCTGTGTTCTTTAACAACTGGGAGTTAAATTTCCAGTAGTCTTTTGGTTTTTTATTATATTTTCTTTTTTCTAATTTAAGATTAATAATACAATGATCACTTAAAGGGCAATTAGCAATTGATGTTTCTGTTACATGTTCTGAGATTGAATCCGAGACAAGCCAGTAATCAATACGTGATCTACTTTGGCCGTTTGGTTTAAACCAGGTAAATTGTTTGACATCATTGTGTAGAAGTCTCCAGATATCAGCTAATTTGTTATTGCTTCTAAATTCTTCTAAAATTGGATTTTTATATTCACTCGATAATTTCGAAGGCCATCTGTCTTTCCACTCGTCAGGAGTTATATTGAAGTCACCCCCAACCACTAAGTGATTAGTGTGATATTTTGCAATAAATTCTGCTATGACAGTTGATATCTGATGTAATAACATTCTATTTTTTTTATCGTTGTTATATCCGTAAATGTTGAACATTATTATAAGGTTATTATCAATTTCCAATACACAGGCTACCCAATGACCATCTTTATCCACTTTTTCACACAGAATCTTACCAGGACATCTATTGAAACATATTGCAGTTCCAGCCGAATGACTTGTTCCATGGCTAAAGAGGATTTTATCCCCCCCATTGTTGTGACCAGAATTTAACATCAGATGAGTCAGATGAGTTTCTTGGAGGAAAGTACATTGTGCTTGTTGCCCTTTGCAAAATAAAAAAGCAGCTTTTCGTTTAACAGATTCTTTGAGTCCCCTTGTACTGACCCCGAACTATTCTCCAAGCTCATAATACACATAACATAAAATATACATTTTCATTACTTTTTAACAAAACATAAAACATTTGCGCAACTTTCCCATATTATTAATATTATTATTTTTATGTTTATGTTTACGCATTTGGCAGACGCTTTTTTCCAAAGCGACTTACAGGGGAAAACCAATTAAATCACTCAGTCAATCAAATTTTATTTATATAGCACCAGATCACAAAAAAAAATTATCTCTTGACATTTTATATATAGAGTTGGTCAAAACCAGACTCTAAGTCAATTTACAGAAACCCAACAGAATTTTAATTAAGTATTTTAACAAACACTTTGCATTTAACATCCTGTAAACAATACAATGTATGAACTCAACAAAGTTACATACCTTTTCACAAATACATGATCTTTTTAATACTCTCACACTGAAATGCTTTTTAATTTTTAACCCATTGTATTCCACTTATGAACTTAGGTATTTATGTATTTACGCCATTTTTTTTTTTTTTTTTTTTTTAAACTTTTTAACACACACCCATCCCCTTATTTCCATCGGGCTACACTACAATTCCAATTGACTTCAAACTTGGTATACAGCTTCTTTATGATGATGTCAACAAAAGTTAGTGAAATTATTTGGATCTGGATCTGATTCTGGATTGCCACTTTGAAAAATGTCCCCATTATCAGAGATAGGAAGTGGATGGATGCAGTAACTCAGTAAATCTAAATGATATCCAGTGTAAATTTCTCCAGTATTGGAAAAAAGCGTCTGCCAAATGCGTAAACATAAAAATAATAATATTAATAATATGGGAAAGTTGCGCAAATGTTTTATGTTTTGTTAAAAAGTAATGAAAATGTATATTTTATGTTATGTGTATTATGAGCTTGGAGAATAGTTCGGGGTCAAAGGGAACAGGAAACAGGAAGTAGAAGAGAAAACCTGGTGAAGACGACGGGCGCGTACGTGTGTGAGAATATGGAATAACACAGACCGTATTCAGGAAGAAAAGAACACCAGTTTAGTTCAGGAAAGTGGTCGGACAGATCACAAACGTGACTTTAATGGTGAGAGACTCTGTGTTGTAACAGCACTTCGACTAGAAGTCCAACGTTAAAAAAAACAGACTGCGACCTCAGTAAGTTAGCTGCATGTGGCTAGCTATGGACGGACTAAGCTAGCAGGTTAGCTAACCGCTAACTGCAGAATGTACGGAGGACCCAGACTGAGCCCACAGCAACACTGGAGCTGACGGACAGGAGGACTGCCGATTACCGGATTCTGGATTTCCTTTTCCCTGGACGTGTGGATTAACATTTCTCGGGAGCTGGTGATACAGGTACCTTTCTGTTTGTTTTTTTTTTATTGCCCTATGAGGTGAAGAGGCCATTTGGTTTTAGGCTGCAGCGCACAGGCCTGCACAGCCCTTATAAACTGTGTGTGTGTTTTTGCATTGTAAATGGAAGATTTCAAGTGCATACAGTGTGGTTAAAGTGCTCACAGTGTTTATAAAAGGGTTCATTTCAAGGGTAAATGTTTTTTTTTTTTTTTTTTTTAAAGTATATTAAGTTACATTGCACTAAAAATGGTATAAAAAATAAAATAGAAGAATAGTTTAAATAATCATTAATATTGTAAGAGATGACATACTGAACAAGAACCCAGGTTAGCTACCCCTGTCAAAGCCGTGAAGAGCAAAGGGGCGCTACAGTAGTTTCGGAAAAGAAGACGATTGAAATTTTGTAACAGATGACAGACGCCACATCATAATAGCTTACGGCCGGTAGGCTGAAAATCAGTTTGCAATTTACACAGAAGGATGTGGATGATACAAAGACACAGTTGGGCAATCCAAAACAACAGAGTAACACCACCCAGGCAGACTTGTTCAAGGTATGTGACAGTATGCTGGTCGTGTCTGATAAAATAGAGCATCTGGAGTCTCAGTCCAGGAGAAACAACCTGATGATAGATGGCGTTACAGAGTCACCTGGAGAAAGCTGGACGGACACAGAAGTAAAAGTGAAAAAGCTTTGAAGTGAGAAGTTCCAGTTCCAGAAGGATGTTGAGATGGAGAGGGCTCACCGTGCTGGAAAACCTAAAGGAGACCGACCAAGGCCCACTGTAGTCTGACTTCAGAAGTTCAAGGATAAATCCGAGATACTGCAGAGAGCCAAATGCCTCCGAGGTACGAAAATCTATATTAACGAGGACCACACAGATGCTGTTTAGATAAAAAGAAGAGAACGAATGCCAAAGCCAAAAAAACACTGGACTACATTGAAACTACAATGGATCCACATCCAGAGATAGATCCTGATAATAACTTTCTTTCTACCATAGCAACGGATTGCAATTATTTCACCCAAGAGCAGTATGAAAATGATATTAAATCAGTAGGTAAGTTGTCAATGATATATTTTAACAGCAGAAGTATGTATAAAAATTTTAATTCCATCAAAGAATATTTAAACAACACTCATCCATTCAGTTTCATTGTCATTTCAGAAACCTGGTTTAACATTGATAAAGGTATTGACTTTTGTCTAGAGGATTATGAATCAAGATATATGAACAGAAAAAAGAGAATGGGGGATGGGGTTGCACTGTATATTCATAAATCAGTAAAATGTATGGTCTTAGCAGAGATGACATTAGAAATAGATGAAACAATGGAATGTGTGACTGTAGAGATCCACAATGAAAAGAAGAAAAATGTAATTCTAAGCTGTGTATATCGATCACCTGGTTCAAGTATTGAACTTTTCAGTGAATGGATGGAGAAACAATTTTCTCCTGTAAAAGAAACTAAACTAAACTAAAAACTACAGATGACCTCTTGGACATAATGTACAGTATGTCCCTTTATCCATCAATAACTAAAGCAAACAGAATAACATCACACAGTGCCACAATTCTAGACAATATCTACTCTCACTATCACTCTGTTTGACTGTGACATAAAGAAAAGTAAAGAAGACATGAAAATTATCTGTAAACCAATAAGAACTGAAGAAACGATCAATGCCTTTAACGACAATCTAATGCTCCAGGATTGGAGTACAGTCTACAGGGAATCAGACGTGGAGAGTGCATATGGTAATTTCTTAGATGTATTTATTTCTCTGTATAACACACACTGCCCTGCCAAAGAACTCTGCATAAAGAAAAAGAAAATAAAAACACCCATGGCTTATTAAAGAAATAATAAATGCTTGTAAAAAGAAAAATAATCTCTATAAATCGTTCATTAAGTTAAAAACTAAAGAAGCAGAACAAAGATATAAGACTTACTGAAATAAATTAACAAACATAATCAGAACTACCAAAAAGCAATATTATAATAAATTGTTATATGTAAGTAAGAATAATATAAAAGGAGCTTGGGATATATTGAACAACTTAATTAAACAAGGACCTACTAAAGCAGCATATTCTGGCTACTTTATTGATAAAAATAGTGTAAATCACAACATGAATAACATAGTCAACCGTTTTAGTAGTTTTTTCGTAAATGTGTGCCTGGAGTAGGCTGCAGATATTCCCAACCAAGGTGATGACCAGTGTAATGAAAGCATTAAAAGGAATCCATATTCAATTTTTCTGTGTGCAACAAATGAGGAGGAGGTGATAAATACTGTTCTAAAGTGCAAAAGTAAGCTATCCATTGACTGTCATGATATTGACATGATTGTTAAAAGAGTCATAAATAACATTGCAAAACCTCTAACCCATATCTGTAACTTATCATTCCATTCAGGTCGTTTCCCAAATAAAATGAAAATAGCAAAAGTCATTCCACTGTACAAAAATGAGAGTAAACACAGCTACACAATGTACAAATTTTCCAGGTCATATGAAATCTGGAGTTTGTAGACATTCGTGGAGGGGGCATGTCTACGATGTCCAGATTTTGTACAAACCCATCGTTTTGAAGAATCTTTGTGACCTAGGTATTAGCGTTCTTTCCTTGAAAATGACAACATCCGGTCTCAGAAAATGAAAAAGACAAGCATTTTTGGTCTATTTTTCCATTTCTGTCAGGTAATAACTTTCTTTTTTGTTACTAGAAAGAGAAAACGAACATCAAAGAAGTAACAATACATGAACAGCATTATGGTTCTTTGTGGCAACGACACCAGCGCCACCACCTGGAGCTCCTACAGTATAGAGGGGATGCACATACATCACTTCTCCCCCGGGCCATGCCCCTCTAAGTCAGACTGAGTGTCTTAAACCAACCTGCTCAACATGACGGAGTATAGCAGTAAACACAGCCAGAGAAAAGGGAAAATGTGAAATCTGAAATTAAATGAAGGACAGTTGGACTGGACATGGATCTGTACGAGCGACCAAAGAACAAGTGGTCCATGTACACTGACATGTGGACAGAAATGGAGGATCCGGACATCCAGGGTGGAGGGGATCAGCGCTATTTTTACATGAAGCAAATATACATGGTTTCATCATGACTGACAACCAGGGTCCAAAACTAGGACCCAGAACCAGCTGATCCAAAGTGCATTTCCAGTCGAGCGTGGACTGACCCCAGTGAATATATGCATGATCTACTGGGACTGCGGAGATTTACTGAGTCTAGTTCAGATCCAGTCCTTTATCCAACACAGATACTACTGCTGTGGACCAGCAGGGCGCCACTGGATTCTGGGAAATTAGCAGATTTAAACCACCTGTTTTTAAATTGCGGCATTATTCTTGTAATATTATAGTTTTATTGTTGGAATATGACGACTTTAATCTCATAAACGAATGACATTTTTATGAGTTCTTTTTGTAACTACAACTTTATTGTCATAACATTGTGATTCTTTTTGTATTCGACTTTATTATCATAAAATTACGGGTTTATATCGATGTTTTATGACTTTATACTCGTAGTCACAAGTGTTTTTATTTTCTTCTGTGGTCCTAATACTCCGTCGTCGCTTTATGCTCCACTACCCCCGTATTTGAAAAACTGGGTTAGCCTCAGTTTCAGTTAGTTTACTAATCATGTAGGAGCACAAGGTTCAGAGTCACAAAATGAAGACAAAAACCATGAAAGATCTGATCATGAAACCAAGAGCTGCACTAAGAAGGAACGTTAGCCAAAACAATAGGTCATTTAAGGTATAATTTTACCCAAAAATACAGCATAAATTAATGTTAGCTGACACCAAACAGGATCCACAGATCTGGGTTTGGTTTCCTGGATTTGTGGATCCATCTACTTCTCTTTTCTTTGTCTTTGGGTGTCTGTAAAACGATAGCTCCGACTGCTTGTCAAACCTGTTCATACAATCAATCACACAACAGCTCTTTCCCCATTTTTTTATTAAATATTGTTCTTCAGTTTAGACAGTATTGAAGCCAACACTGTCACTCATCTCCCTCTTTCTTCCACTCAGTGGGCGGAACCGCGGTGACGTCACGTGCGGACCCTCTATTGTTTGCCACAGAAGTTCAAGCCTTCAGGTAGTGAGTACTCCACTTTACATTTCAGTCAGGAGCTTTGATGTCACTTTTTTCTAACTTCAATCAAGTCACAATCCACCAAACCATCTCATAATGAAGTCCAGTTAAAAGATTGTTGCGTCTGGTGCAGCATTAACCAACAGTATGTGAACCAAGGGAAGCTGGGAGCAGCCAGACTGGGAAGCCACACAACAAAAGAGGTGAGGTGGGAGCTTTGCTACACCGTCACTTGTTTGACATTAACTTTTGAGTTATATGAATAATGCATCTCTTCTTTTCTTCAGCACAAACTGCTTCTGTATCTGAGCCATCAGAAACAAGTGACCGCTGCCAAGGTCCATCCAGGCTTTATGTTAACGGTGAGCACAAACCCAAAAATGTTTTTTTTTGTTTGTTTGTTTGTTTGTTTTGACACTTTATTTATAAACATTTTAGTTTTACAAAACAAGAACATGGGCGACACGGTGGTGCAGCGGTTAGCGCTCGTGCCTCACAGCAAGAAGGTCCTGGGTTCGATTCCAAAACCAGTCGACGGGGGGCGGGACCTTTCTGTGTGGAGTTTGCATGTTCTCCCCGTGTCTGCGTGGGTTCTCTCCGGGTACTCCGGCTTCCTCCCACCATCCAAAGACATGCACTAATAGGTTAATTGGTTCATCTAAATTACCCATAGGTGTGAATGTGAGAGTGATTGTTTGTCTCTATATGTTCAGCCCTGTGATGAACTGGAGACTTGTCCAGGGTGTGCCCCGCCTTCGCCCCTATGTAGCTGGGATAGGCTCCAGTGACCCTAGTGAGGATAAAGCGGGTTCAGAAAATGAATGAATGAAAACAAGAACATGAAATTGAGGTCTAGGTATGGCGATTATAACATCAGACATGCATACAACATCAAATGCTTTTATTAACTAGTACTGTCACTGTTTGTAAAGTCTGTCCATTTTCTCCAGCGCCTTTTTCAGGGCTCCTCCTGGAGCCGCAGGGTAAAAGTCAGCTGTTCCATCAGTCAAATGTTTTCTGCGATAGAAATAAAAAAGCCTGTTGCGGGTGGCTCTTTCTGTAGCCAACATTTTGTTGTGACTCGTTTAGCTGATGTCAACAGAATCTTTAGGACATAAACATTGTCTGAATCCAATTTGTCTGGGAAGCAACCAAGATACAGTACAGTAAAGGAGCAACTGATGTGAAACTGATGTTTTGCTGGTTTTGAAATGGACAGACAGATTAGAAACAGCCAGATGAACAAATAGAATAGAATAGAACTGAGTATAATAGAGTAGCCTTTATTGTCGTTGTGTGTACAATGAAATTAGGAAAATTAATATCGTTAGACACTTATGGACTTTCTTTTTGGTTATTAGAAATAAAATGAAAATCAATCCGTTTTTTAAAATTTGGTTTATCTGTTTTGACACTGAAAAAGAAAAACACCTTGAAATTCAATTTTAATTTGTCTATTTTAAAATGAAAATCAATTACCCAACTAGTTTTCCTTTTGTTTCTGAAAAGAAAATCCAATGACCAAAAGATACACTGGCTGGTTTTTCTTTCCTCATACATCACTCATATTTGATTTCTTTTTTCTCTCTTGTTTGTGTTCAAAGCTTGAAGAGTCATTTTCCACCTGCCCTGCCGTTCAGTGACGACGACGAAGACGATGATCTGGACTGGCTAAACTGACATGACATGCAACCACAATAGTGTCTGGGTTTTTTTGAATGGTCAACACTGTAGTAAGTAAGTAAGTAAGTCAAGCTTTATTTATATAGCACTTTTTAAAACAACATGTTACAAAGTGCTTCACATAAAGGAGACATAGATAAGAACAAATAGGAAAGGCAAGAATAAGAAAACAGTTTCAACATGCAGATACAAACTTTCTGGCACAAGCAACACGCACTGAATGAACACCATGGCCACATATGTCACAAACAACCCCTAAGACAGACCCACAACCAACACTGAATACAGCAACACACAGACACAATATAGACATAAACAAACCTCCATACACAAATATATGCACACGCACACACACACTGCACTGTCCTGATTTAATGAAATGCTTGTTTATAAAAGTGACTTTTTAGGAGTCCCTCGAAGGTGTATAAAGAGGAATGTGGTGCTTTCCCATCTGTCTGCGAGGAGAAGCTCATGCTGATGAACTGAAGGAAAAGTCAAACAGATGAACAACTTCTCTGCGGTTTCACATTGACTGAGCTGCTGCCACAGCTTCACGGAGGACAAAGCTACAATCCCTGGCTTTTATTCTGGTCAAAATAACAAGCCTGTAATTCACAGAAACTGCTTTTCTTTAATTGTGTCATATCTTTTGGTGATACGATTTAATCCCCAACTTTTTACACAGCACTGTAGCAGATTATTTAGTTGGATCAGCTGTTACCCTGTTGACGTCTGTGGTTTCAGACTGTATCGTGAAATGGTTTTTAATTATTAGCTCGCTGCTTTAAGAATAACTTTTACATATATATATAAATGAGATGAAATTGTGGCCTTCATTGCCCATCATAATGTTTTCATTCATTCATTTTCTGAACCTGCTTTATCCTCACTAGGGTCGCTGGAGCCTATCCCAGCTACACAGGGGCGAAGGCGGGGTACACCCTGGACAAGTGTCCAGTTCATCGCAGGGCTGAACATATAGAGACAAACAGTCACTGTCACATTCACACCTGTGGGCAATTTAGATGAACCACTTAACCTATCGGTGCATGTGTTTGGATGGTGGGAGGAAGCCGGAGTACCTGGAGAGAACCCACGCAGACACGGGGAGAACAGGTAAACTCCACACAGAAAGGTCCCACCCCCCATCGACGGTGTTGGAACCCAGGACCTTCTGTCTGTGAGGCACCAGTGCTAACCACTGCACCACCGAGTCGCCCATCATAATGTTTTGTTCATGTTACATCTGTTTTTGTCTGCCATGTTTTTGTTAAGTCCTCTGAAGATGTTATTTTCTCTCCTCCATTTGCTTGTTAATTTCTTTCTCTGAATATCCACTGCACATATATTCGTGAAACCTGGGTGAAGCGTAGAGCGTCGGCCATGGATGAACCCAGTAGTTTGTGGAGCAGACATGTATAAATTGGATACTACATTTTTTATTTTTATTTTTTTTCTCATTGCAAGATTTTGATTGAATTAAATGACTTTCTGTGGAGGTATGTCCTACTTTTTTGGTTTTTCACATTGTTTACATCTATTGTATATTTATTGTACAGTTAATT
Organism: Sphaeramia orbicularis; assembly: GCF_902148855.1. Lineage (NCBI taxonomy): Eukaryota > Metazoa > Chordata > Actinopteri > Kurtiformes > Apogonidae > Sphaeramia > Sphaeramia orbicularis. The sequence continues at coordinate 10,703,440 of NC_043965.1, forward strand.
ACTTTGGAATCAATGAGCCTGGTGCTTGTGGATCAAATATTTGCCACCAGTTACCACTGATTTAATTATTGCCTTTGGAAGTTTTTGTTGAAATAGTAAACTAATTATGTTGGAGTTCAGTCTCATGTTAAACTTCAAAATATGGAAATGAACAATCATACCATTAGATTTAAGTGTCAAAACATGAATTCAAATCCAATCAGATGTTTGTTTTAAAAAGATGCAGTAATATTTCTAATTTGGACTTAAATCTAATGCTGTTTATCGTAATGTACATAAAAGCTTGAATTATTTAGTTCAAGGCTGTTGTAAATTTGTTTTTCCATTATTATTATTCTTTTTATACTGAAAATGTTGAGTTGATGTTGTGACTCCTTTGAGCCAGCGATGAGAGCTTAAGGCCCTCGTAAACCGTTATCGTAGCCAAACAGAAGCACCGCACCGGTCACAAACTTGGATCAAAGCCCAAACTAATATGAAATATTCGGTTACAGTCATGTAAAAGGTAGGTTTATTCCAGCGGCATTAGGTTTGGTGTAGGGTTATTCGTTGATTGTTGACCTCAAAATGAAAGACACTTTTGTATATATTTTTTTTAATTTTCTAATTTTTATTTCTTTATTTTTTTTCATTTTTCTCCTTTTTTTCATACTTTACTTACAAAGTACCATATACACATAGGCCAGAACATGGCATGGAGAAAAAAAAACATAATGCTTGAGGTGAGGCAGGAAGAAATTAAATACAATTACACAAATAGGTAAGTAAATTAAATAAAAGTAAAGGAATAAACAAAACGAGAAAAAAAATAAAATTACAACTTAAAACTCTTCACATAAGGCTTTAGTCTTCACAGCTTTAGGGTTAGTGCAAAAGTTAAGTGTGTCTAGATAGGATTTCAAATAAGATTTAAAGACCACAGAGCTGGGTTTCTGATTGGCAGACTTGCTTGTATGTATATGAAATTTAGCTAATAAGGAAATGAGATTAAGAATAAACGATTTCCGAACAGGCAAATCAGTAGTAAAGAAACCAAATAAAATATCTTGTATTTTGAAGTTAAAAGAAATATCCAGCTTTCTATTAAAAAAAAAAAAGATTGATATAACACCAAAAAGTTGAAGAAAAGGCACATTCCCAAAACAAATGAGTTAATGTTTCATCTGAATTATGACAAAATGAGCAAAAAGGGTCGACACTGATCTTCTACTTAATCAGAGCTGAATTAGTTGGATAACACCTATGGAACACTTTTAAAGACACCTCTGTCACTTTATTGGAAATGAAACACTTCCTTGGTAATAACCATACCTTTTCCCATTCCACATCAGAATATAAATGACTCCAAAAAAAGATGGAAGCTGGCTTACAAATTGTATCCCTTTGAATCACTTCTCTAATTCATTGATTATTAGTTTATTTTACTCAAGAATGGATGTAAATTTCCTGTGTATAATTCTGATTGTGCAGTTTGAGGGCTAATGGTTGTTGAAGGACTAATAGTAGAAGATGCATCAAACACAACTGCATATTCTCTAGGGAGTACCAGGGTTTTATATTCCAACCAAAATTCACTGTAAGTCAATAAGTGACCTTCCCTGTTAAACAACTGACAGACAAGCAGTGTTCAGTAATCAACCCAATTCTTTAAAAACCACTTACGTTTGAAACATATATTCCGGTTATTCCATATACAGGCTGTCCCATGAGTCTCCATACATAGGAGACATAATCCATTCCATGGTTCTAACATGTATTTCTTTCTATTTCTTCTTTCTAGTTGTTCAGCAGTGGAGGACACGCATTGAAATGTGTTCCCGACAAAATGGCAGTCATACAGAGCATATTGTAGAAATCAAAATGGTTTATGTCAAGAAACGTTTATTTTTCCTATGTATGGAGACTTATGGGACACCCTGTATAACATTTGTGAGGGGAAAAGTTATGGAGGACCAACATAAAAGTAAGTGTTGATGAAAATGAGAAAGTTTCTTTGGTCTAAATCCGGTATTTCCTCCCGTTTGCAGACATGAATTTGCACGTACCCTTGCCTCTGATTGGCTAGAAAGGCTCTTCTGCAATTGGCTACTTCAATCTTTATTTATTTTATTTATTTTACTTATTTTTAGTTATTATTATCTTTATTTGACTTGATTTGAGGCGTTTACTCATTTCCAAGGCAGGCTGTCAATAGCATTGTGTTTTTTTTTTTTTTTTTTTTTTTTTTTTTTTTTTAAGAACGTTCTTTTAGAACACATTTTGGGGGTGGGAGGGGTGAGGCGTGACGTAATTTGTATAAGGGTTAAATACAGTGTCGAGCTGACTATGGGTGGGGCAGCACGTTGGTTCAGTGGTTTAAGCTCATGTCTCGCGAAGCGAATGTTGTGGGTACGAGTCCAGGTGGGAACCCCTATGGTCAGGCGTACTGGCATTAGCACTGTGGCAATGCAAGCTACGCTGCGTCACCTGGTCGGCATGGTGCTCAGGGTGCGAGCGGAAGGGCGTGGGGCCAACGGTCCTACCGAGGGGGTGGTCGGGAGGTAGGCTTCCGCCCACGTCTGGAAGAACGTAATCATCCCTGGTCCAGTGCTGTGCGGGCTGGGCTGGCAAGGCGTGGCTTTGGGGGGCCACGGGGGGAGTGCGTGCCAGTACGTCCCCAGGAGCATACGCCGAAGGGGGCGGGGCCAATGGGTTCCGTTGAGGTTGGCTGGTAGGAAAACAGAACTCATCCGGCCCTGGAGGCGTGTCGACTCCAAGTAGGGGTTGTGCGTGCGTGCGTGCCTGTGTGCGTGGGTGAGCATGGGTGAGGGTCGCTGCGCTGGCGTGCTGTCCTTTTGGGTGTGCGTCAAAATTACGTCATCCACATTCTAGAATAGAATAGAAATAAAGAATAGAATAGAGAATGCTGTACAGACGCCTTAATAGGGGTGAATGGATGAATGCATGGGAGGTATGTTTTATATGTTTAAACCTAATAAATTATATTATATTAAATTTATAATTATATTAAATTTGTAATTATATTATATTAAATTTATAATTATATTATATTAAATTTATAATTATATTCCATTTATAATTATATTATTAAATTTATAAATATATTAAATTTGTAATTATATTAAATTTATAATTATATTAAAAAAAAATATATATTAAATTATATTAAATTTGTAATTATATTATATCAAATTTATAATAATATAAAATTTATAATTATATTATATTACATTCATAATTACATTATATTAAATTTATAATTATATTATATTAAATTTATAATTATATTAAATTTGTAATTATATTATATCAAATTTATAATAATATAAAATTTATAATTATATTATATTAAATTTATAATTATATTAAATAATTCTTTCCTATCTTTTTTTGGGGGGGCTCTTGTGGAGAACAGCCCGTGTGTTTACTGTGTGTACCCATGGAAAAGCTGCTGAAGACGGCCTGACCCAACTCTGCTTTTTTCACTCAAACTGTGAGTTTTTGAACCTCTGTTAGGAACAGGACTTAGTATTCAGTTCCAGTGAATTACTTTTAGAATAGAGTGATTTGGTCTTCTGTTAACGGACGGGTTTTCCCGTCAGTTGAACCTCCAGAAGGAAGGAAACAGAAACAAATGGAAACACGCTGAAAAAAGGGCAAAGGGAGGGTGCTTCACTTTTCAAATATGTACTTGGCATATACAGCACAGTTTAGTTTAATTCATAACGTATACAACAGTTTAATTGTGTTCTTCCTCCTAACATATGTGGGTCAGGCTGACTTCTGAAACACTCCTGCTTTAGGAGGGAAAAGCTCAGCTGCACTCGGACAGTTTTTCGCTGGGACTCAGAATAATGCTGCTTTGGACCACTCTGTACAAGGTAAGGATGAATTGAATCTTATGCAACGTTATTCAGAATGACTTTATGCACTGTTTTCACAGAGCCAAGCTGTTCTATGCTATTAGCACCGAGCAACATGAATCTGTCAGTGTCAGTGCTAAGGTTAGCTTAAGCTACCACTTACGTTAGCTACACGACTGTTGGCGAGTAGTGTTTTATATGTGGTCATATTTATTGAAATGTACACACAGCGTATGTTTAGTGTCGACTTCAGTCTAAAGTGTGTGCTTTCAAGAGGGCTGTTGACAACTGAGCTTAGTTTAGTGGTGCAGAGGAGAGCTAACATGATGGTTGTGGGTAAACATCCTTCTGTACATTTACATTACGGCTCAAATGGCCCTAGGGGCTCAAAAGAGTGGCTATTTTTGGACAGACAGCGAGTGCATATTGAGGCACCGACACCGCCGGTGGCTCACTTCCGGTACCACGGCTCGGTGCCGCCGCACCGCAGTACCACGGCTCGGTGCAAGGTGCCGTGGCACCGCGGTGGTGCCTCGGCTCGAGGTGCCGCGGCACCGCCGGCACCTCGGGGCCAACGGTAGGTGCCGTGGAGTTTAAAAATCCAGAAAGCTTCCCGTCGGTTTAATGTCTTTTGCCTGTCCCCCTTTCTTAAGGAGGATGGAATGTGGTCGATGCCAATAGCTTGTAGTGTAGATGGGTTGCTGTTGTGGAGTTCCAGGTAGTGTTTTGCCATCGGGCAGTTTGTGTTTCCAGTTCTTATTGCATATTTGTGTTCTGACAGTCTGTCCTGTAAACGTCTTTTTGTGCGGCCGATGTAGAACACTTTGCAGGTCAGACATTCCAGTCTGTAAATGGTGAATGTTGTTTTACAGTTAATAAAATGATTGATTGTGTATTGTTTATGTGATGTAGAGTCCATGAAAGTTTTGGTCTGTATGACATTTGTACAGTGATGGCAGTGGCCGCATTTGTAGCTCCCTTTAGGTTTCTGACCGAGCCATGATGGAGTGCTAGGTTGGAGATGGCTGTGGACCAGTTTGTCCTGCAGTGTAGGACATCTCCTTAAAGGTGATGAGTGGAGGCTGTGGAAAAATTTGTCTGAGTTGTTCGTCGCTCTGAACGATGTCCCAGTTTTTATTAATAATTCTTTTGACTTGGTCCACTTCTGTACTATATGTAGTGACAAATACTGTTCTGTTTTGTGTTTGTTTAGGGGGATTCCTTTCTAGTAAGGTGTGTCTGTCCAGATGTTTAGCTCTTGTGTAAGCTTCTTGTAATGTGGCATTCTTGTAGCCCCTTGCCTGAAACCGTGCAAACATCTCCCCTGATTTACTCACAAAATCTGCATCTTGGTCGCACCCTCTGAAACTGGCCATAAGGGATGTTTTCTTTAAGCCATTTGGGATGAAAGCTATTGGCATGTAGAACAGTGTTTCTGTCAGTGGGTTTTCTGAAAATGGATGTGTGTAACATCCCTAAATTGTCTTCATAAATAGTGAGGTCCAAAAAATGAATGCTATCTTTACTGTAGTCCAATGACAACTTAATGTTTGGGTTAATGTTATTTAAGGAAGCCATGGAAAGCTTTAAGTTCTGCCTCTGACCCTGACCAAAACAAGCATACATCATCAATGGAACGTCCCCACCAGACAATGTGCTTTAAAAAGCTGTTCTTTTCCTGATTAAACACAAAATCTTCTTCCCATTTACCTAGGTAGAGTCCTGCATAAGATGGGGAATAGCAAGCACCCATTGCACATCCTTTTGTCTGTCTGAAAACCTTATCCATAAAAATGAATATATTATTGTTCAAAGTCCATTCTGTAAGAGTTAAAAGAAAATCATTAGGTGGCATTTCAGACTCAGGACGGTTTTTCAACTAAACGTTTGTGACCGCCAATAAAAAACAAACAGATCTTGACAAGTGTAGTCTGATCTAGTTCAAAGGAGTGGCTTGAAGTTCTGTATATCAAGAAAAATAATGAGGGCTGAAAGGACTAACTGACAAATAACATAAATAATCAAAATTAATATGTCTATCGACAGGTCTCTAGTGACGTTATACACTTTTGTATAAAGGAAAGTTATGTAACTCTTGAGTATTTAGTTGTGTGTTTAAACTTTGTCAGACTCTGTAATTGTTAATCACAAAATGCACTTTTGTTTAACCCATAAAGACCCAGTAGTATTATTGCCCCAGCTCCCAAATAAATGTTTCTCTCCATTTAACCTTCCTCAAGTGATGCAGCAGCTTTAACTGTCATATTATCCTCTATATTTTGCAGTTTCACCATAAATCATGTATTTTCCTATATTTAATTTCCTATTTTTAATATAAATCTTCATGAATATTCACAGTAGATTCAAAGGTTATTGTATCTAAACAGAGAAAACAGAAGAAAAAGATATAAGTACCAGTGTTCCCATCTACTGTCATTGATCCAACTCAATGGGTTTTACTGGTAACTTAATGGTGTAGAAGATGAAAATGTTTCCACAGTAACTACGGAGTATCCGAACATCCAAATATGGTCTGATATCTGATGACCATGTAAAGAGGATTTTAGAATAATTGTACATAAGTTATCACATTCATGCCATACTTATGATGTTATTATATGCTATGTTGAATGAGGGCAAAGTGCTCTTAGAGTTCTTTTACAGGTTTTGCAGAAGTGAAAGCCCCTCGGAGGATGGGGACCATGCCTCGGAGACCAGTTGACCCATGTTGTCTGATCGAAAGCAGAAGTTCACACAAAGGCTACACAGATGTGTCTGGACGATTCAGTTTTGACATTTAATAAGAGGAAAATAATCATGCACCCATGTACTAACAATGTGATCAATATGTAAACCCTCAGACTAATCACACCCATGTAACTAGGGAACACCCAAATGAAATAAATGAGGAGAGCAAGGGCAGGACCCTCAGAGTGAGTTGGGGCATTGTGACTGAGCAGTGTTCTGTCAACTACTCTCCTCGCGAGCAAGAGATACTTGACTCCTGTGTGTTCTTGTGTCTTTCCTTGAATTTAGGTGGTCTAAACCTGACATTTTTAATTGGTCCTTCGAGCCGGATCTCAATACACCTGAAGATTGCCAGCCTGGGGGACAGTCTCCGTGCAGGCCGCGGCCGGGACGCAACAAAAACAGCGGACCGAAACAGACCCTTTCCGGGAACGGCAGTCTGACCCACTGGCTGGGATCTGATGGTTGACGAGAATCCTTGAACAGAACAACAGGAGGGTGAGTATGGTCTTGAATTAAAAGGAAACGGGTGACTGAGGGTTACCGCGTAGAAAACCCTATAATCCTAGGCACTGATAGGTGAATAAATAGGTTGGAAGGGCCTTTGACAGGGAAATCATAAAACTCCATAGGTTGGAAGGGCCTTTGACAGGGAAGTCAAAAAACTCCATAGGTTGAAAGGGCCTTTGACAGGGAAGTCATAAAACTCCGTAGGTTAGAAGGGCCTTTGACAGGGAAGTCATAAAACTCTGTAAAATTGCCGGCCAAGGCGGAAGTTGGCATAATTTAAGCGGTGCAAAAATGCCAGGCAGGGCGGGAGCTGCCAGTTAAATTTAGGTTTGCCAGGTCAAGGCGAGAGTTGACCGCCGCGAAAACGGTAAAAGTGGGAAGTGAGTGTGAGTGGAACGAAGGATTTTCGTCCTTTGTTCATACCAAAACTGACTGAAGTAAACAGCGTGCTATTGGTGGAAGCAGTAGGCAAGATTTCTCCGTCTCGTTGAGGTAGAAGCTTGAGAAATACCACTGATAGAGGTTGAAAACACTGTACAGTCAGGTTGAAAGCCAGTCTAAGTAGCGACTCCACCAGGGATACACATGAGACTGGTCTAAATTGTTTAACAAAATGGGGAAATCTCATAGCAAAGAAGCTGGGAATGAAACAGAAGTAAAAACAAATGATTGGAAATACATGGAAGTGAAGGATCCCAGTTCCATAAAAAAAAAAGAAAAAAAAAAAAAACCTTTCAGATTGGAGATGACAATTTGAATTCGATGGTAAATTAACCACACAAAATGTTAGTGAATTGATAGGGAAAATGAAATTAAAAGCCAACAATAATCTAAAGAAAATGGAAAAGTTAGGCCTCAGAGAAGTTCAAATGTGGCTAAAAGAAGCTCAGAAAAGAGAAGAAGGAGGAAAAACTAAGTCAAACAAAAATAAGAACGACAGAGGAAACAAGTATAAAGACACCATGTTTCACAGAAAAGAGGATGATGAAACACAACCATGTAGGCGACAACAACCTCAAGCTCAAAATATAGTAGAAGAAGGGCCACAACGAGCACAGGAGGAGGAAGGAGCAGTGGGAGGTGCTGTGCCTGTTTTAGCGGCACCCTCCGCTCCCCCTCCACCACCTCAGATTCAAAACAAACTATATCCAAAGTTAGCAGGGCAACCTCCACCCTACTGCCCAAAAGAATCAGACAAATACCGTAACTTCCGGACTATAAGCCGCTACTTTTTTCCCACGCTTTAAACACTGCGGCTTATACTCCGACGCAGCTTATACGACGATTTTACCTTATCGCCTGCCACACCCCAGGGGAGAATCTGTCTATTGTTACCAGGTATGCAGGAATGGCTAACATTAACAACTTAACCTTTATAAAGTTAATATTAACACACACAAAAGGGGAACTTTTAAGGAAAAATAGTAAACCTTCAAATGCTAATATTGTTTCACAAATGTACAAAACAAAACTCTGAATGAAAACACCCAATAAAGCTCTCCAGAGACCGTCATAAATTTAAAGCATCTCAGAATTAATGCGCACGTCGTGAGAGACAGCGGGTGCATATTGAGGCACAGACACCGCCGGTGGCTCACTTCCGGTACCACGGCTCGGTGCTGCAGCACCTCGGCTCTAGGTGCAGGTGGTGCCGCGGCACCTCGGTGGCACCGCAGTGCCACGGCACCTAGTGTTGGCCCCGAGCCGCGGCACCTCCTCGGTGTGCCCCGGCACCACGGCTCAGTGCCAGGTGCCATGGCGCCGTGGGACCATGGCATTTTGGCCGACTCGCCGTCCCACCTTGACCTCCCACCGGGTGTTGCTCCTTTACAGTATGTTGATGACCTTCTCCTTTGTTGTCCTTCTTCACAGGCTTGTGTCTTTTGTTTCACCTGGGGCAGCTGATGGACGACCTTGTCTGCCCAAACATTTCTTCCCTTGGTTTGCTAAGCTGACACATAGCGTAGATCATGTGTCTAAGGGAGGAATGTTAGATAAATGTTTTCCTGCAAAACATGCGGACAGCTCTGCAGTGGCAAAGGCTTTGATAACTGACATTTTGTTTTGTTTTCGTTGGGGGATCCCAAAGAAGATCTCATCAGACAATGGGTCCCACTTTGTGAACACAGCACTAACTGAGTTAGGGAAAATGCTAGGTTTTGACCTCAAAACACACTGTGCATACCATCCACAATCCGGGGGGGGCTGTTGAAAGGGAAAATAGCACCCTAAAATCAAAACTGGCTGAATGTTGTGAGGAAGCAGGCCTTAACTGGGTCAAGGCCCTACCTCTGGTCCTCATGCAAATGAGAGTGAGACGTAGGAGTCGGAAGCGGGCTGAGTCCTTTTGAGATTATGTTTGGGAGACCCCCATATACAGGTCTCCAGGCCCCCCAAACCAAGCACCGGGTTGACATCATTGTTGGAGCATGACATGTTGTCTTATTGTAGGAAACTCTCCTCTGAACTATCTCAAGTACAGGTACTGGTGAAATCAGCATTACCGATTCCTGCAGAGGGGCCGCTCCATCCGCTGCAGCCTGGGGATTGGATCCTGGTTTGGGACTTCAGACGAAAGCGCTGGAAACAGCGCAGGTGACGAGGACCTTTCCAGGTGCTCCTGACAACTCACACAGCGGTCAAGGTTGCTGAACATGCCACGTGGATCCACGCGACCCACTGTAAGCGGTTTCTGGGAGAACCGCCGACTGCTGCAGCCGAGGACGCGCCGGAGCATCGATCGACAGCGTAGACTGGACACCGGAGCTGGACACAGCTGCATCACGCACTCACATTCACAAGACTCACTGGTTGAAACCTAGCGGTGGTAACGACCCCAGTGACGTCTCATATACACTTATCCTTTGCCTGGTCACTGGCGAGTGACTGAAGACCCCCTGCCCCACACATACACTGATTCGACGACAATGGAGGCGATCAAAGGGTCAGCTGTCATCTGCATCACCCTCCTGTGCCTGTACATGTGGTACATGGACACATTCTATCAGGTATCTGATCCTTCACCACCGCATCACATTCCTGTTGCGCCCTGGTCTGTCGGAGGACAGCTAGGGCAGGGATTAAAGTTCTCCGTCACCACGACGGATTTCCGTCAAATGGAAAAATTGAGGAGGGAAAAAAGTCACATTGAAGTAACTTCCCCACGTGTTTTGCGGAGTCCAGTCGGCACCGGGTCCCGGGTCCTGGGTCTGCAGACCTGAATCTGCAGGTGTTTAACACAGGCACGCCACGCACAGGGGGCTGACAGGTTTAACAGTGATGATAATAAGATGACTTCTTTATTTTTATGTCGGGAGGAGAGATTGATGACTATTTCTCTTTGGAAGGAAACGCTGCTCCTTCTGTGCCTCAAACACATGGACCAGTTCAGCTTTACCGAAGTTCAGCCTCCAGACGCTAACTTTAGTTTAGTGCTAACAAGTAGCTTTCATTATGAAAGAACCACAGCGAAAAGGGAAGAAGACAGAACTGATCTACATGGACCTTCATGTTTGGGTTCATAGCTTATCTCCTCTTGCCGGTATATGACTAGTGTGTGTGTGTGTGTTTGTGTGTATGTGCCCCGCCCGTGCGTGCGACTGTGCGCGCCGCGGACTTACGCGGTTACGCGCCCGACTGCATAAGTGCTTTATTTTGACCCGTTTAGCATCTTATTTCTATCTGTGTAGTACAGTACGAAGATAAAACTGAATGAATGAGTAACACCCTTGGTATTTGCAATGCCACTGTATTTTAAATACCCTCAGAGAGTATCTGTAACGGAATATAATTTCTGTTTCAGTTGACGTAATTTCTTCCAATCAAAAGAGAACACGATATTGGCGGGCGGGGGGGTTGTGGACGCAGGTTTGACGACGTACTACTGAGAGATACGTGAAAAATACAGGGTGTCCCATAAGTCTCCATACATAGGAGACATAATACATTCCATACATACATGGTTCTAACATGTATTTCTTTATATTTCTTCTTTATAGTTCTTCAGCAGTGGAGGACACGCATTGAAATGTGTTCCCGACAAAATGGCAGTCATATAGAGCATATTATATCAATAAAAATGGTTTATGTCAAGAAACGTTTATTTTTCCTATGTATAGAGACTTATGGGGCACCCTGTAGATGGAGGTGGGCATGGCTTGATGAGAAGGGAGACGATGGAACTCCAATTAGATCATGGTGCAAAAAAATGAAGCAGCCTGGTGCGTGCATGTGCGTAGTTTGCCGCAAGAAAATTCTGTATGGTTCCAATGGTAAAAAAAGTCCTGATCTGCCATCAATCTGAGAAGTTGAAGATTAGTTGGTTAGGGTTACATTTACACAGACATTTTCCCCAAAATTCATGTGATGTTGGAGTTATGTTTTAGGAGTTCCTAAATTGTTAAATAAAAAGTTTTTCACTCATTTTTTGCAGTAAGGTTTTCTTCTATTTATTTTCACTTGCTTCAAAGGTTTTCATACCCTTTAAAATGAACCAGAGAGCACCAAAATTGACCTGAAGCTTTAAAAATTTTCTGGGGGAGGACCCCCAGACCCCCTACCAATGCCACTCATGACATTTTTTCTATCCATGTTACTAATCTTCTACACCTGTACACTCTCCCATTCAGTGTGTTTTACAGTACTGCCAAATTTGACTATATAAACTTGTACGCTATAGCAGTATTGTATTGCATCATTTTTAATAGTGGCCAATGATTTTGACCAGAAGAAAATTTTCAGTCAGATGAAAAATTTTTGCTTTAATCCCTGAGCTAGGGTCAGAAGAGCTTCGGTGACGTCACGGACGTGACCTCCACCTCATTGATCACCACAAGTATAGTGATAATACGTGGTGGCGAGTGACACGTGACCTGACACGACGTGTCACTAATCTGTGTGCTATGTGTGCAGTTTGATGCCACACAGCTCACACGAAGATACTCTGTTCGCTCCTTATCCTCTCTCGATCAATCACACACTATTGACAATGATAAAGTGGACAGTGGGTGATTGGCCGTCTGTCACGGCGTACCCCTGGCTGGGGTTGAGACCCAACGTGACCTTCCTTCAGAAATCCAAGAAATTTCTCTAGAGACACTAATACTACTATGGTACAGAAAAATGTGGTTTTTCGGCTCAGAGATCTGTCTAATCTTTTTTTATTCCACAGTTGTGCTTCCATTCCCCAGTCACAGAACACACACGTTATAATTTGGGACACACATCTGGGTGTAACATTACTCTCAAGGTAGCCTGCGGGTTAGCAAATTGTGAAAACAGGACTGATGAATTTACTTTTCCATTGACAGGGACACTCTCCCCTTCTCCATTTATAGTCCCCTACAATCTCACGGCATTACTAGGTACACCATCCCCACTGACACATTATGATTTTTAATGTTACTACCACACATAATAACACAATAAGTGTTCCCATTAAAGGGAAGAAAATGTATTTAATGACTGCAATAAATATAAGTCAGAGCCAGTTCTGCTATTACCTATTGCACCTAGTTGAAAAAGCACAAGGATTGTCAGTGTTTATGTTATGTGTGTGCAACACTGAGTCACATTAGAATTTACTTTTAGAAGTCTGCAGAGTTTGTCTTAAGTAGGTCTGTATGTGTAGGTTAGCCACATTGTCAGACCAACTGAGGTGCAAGTAAAATAGAGGAAATTCGTGTTTAAGCTGTAAGATTTCTTTTGCAATAACTGCAGTAAATTTGAATGTGAGCGAAAACTTTCAAACCTGTAGTTTATGTACAATTTGCACATTTTTGTGGGAGTTATGTTGTAGGCCTCATATTATAGCACTCTACTGGAGATTGTCACTGTTAAAAACGGTTAAAAAGGCTCATTTCATAACTTTATTTGAATAGTAAAGTTAATTCATTTTCAGACTTCAGCCTCAACATTAAAATGTATTCCTTCATGATCAAATGTTATTGGAATATTTTAAGTCTCAAAGGGATAGAATGTTAAAGTAATATCTTTGTTTTTTATTTCCTTCTTAGATCTTGTGGATAAATATAAGACCTTGTAGCTTTAAGATCCTCAGGTGAGCTGGGGGGTGCTACGAGCCTGGGGGGTATGTGACATTAGAGCCCAGAGGAGCTCACAGTTTTTCTGGCTGTTTGGACTGTGTGCTTAAGTTCATATGTATTTTATTCTCTATTTTTTGTATTTTGTTAAATAAATCTGAGAAGATGAACTTCAGTAGAAGAAACCCTTTTTACAACAGGAGTTAGTGACAGATGACCTGTGTTGAGGAAGATTGACCCAATTCTCGGACTGTGGCTTCCTATGTGTTGTCTTCACTACTGTGGTGGCATTTTCAGAAGTAGGAGTAAGGGCACAAGAAAGATGGAACGACTATGAAAATAGACAGGAGAACAAGGCACCACTGGATTCTCTGAGGTCACTAAATCCAGGCCCCCAGAACGGGTGCCGTGGTCTAGGTCTATATCATAATTAACACTTAATATTTACGTTGAACCTTACAGAATACAAGGATAACTTTTACAACAACAACAAGGAGAGACAAGAAAATGATCAGTACAGTCAGGGACGCTGCTTGAGATGGTTGGTTGGTGTGTGATGACCATCAGCTGAGTCCAGGCCCTTTCTTCAGGTGAGGACATAGAAGGAGCGATGTCTCTGAACTGTCTGTCAGAGTTCATGAACACAGTCCGTTTGTGAACCACCCCTATGTCTTACTAGGGTTGGGTTTAGTTGACACTGTAGGGTTTCCATGAACCAGAGGTTTGTGTTCTCAACTCTGTTTGACCTAGTCAGACACAGGCCTAAACATGTACTGTGCAGTGGTTGTGTGATGTCAACCATGTGACCCATGAGCAGCGCTAGGCTTGCACTCAGGGTTGTTTTAGCTGTATGTGTGAAAGCAGAAAGTGAGAGAAAAGTTTACGTTCTTGATCTCGTTCAGGGGGTCGCTCCCACGTAGGAATGTCATCAGCCTCATAGGTGGAACAGAGCGTTTGAATTCACCATCTGTTCGTTGGTGGTTTTGGCTTTACCACTGATGTCAGCCACTTCTCGTCCTGGTCTACCTCGTTGGGTGTTGCCTTGGGTCATGCACCTTTTAGGCGGGTGATGCAGAGATGACCTTTTTGCAGTGACTGATGTGAACCCTGGTGGCTTGTTGGGCCTTCTGAAGTCTGTGACCAGCATGAAGTCACCTGGTTGAAGGCTGTGAAGTGGACCTGAGGCTGGAATGGACAGGTCCACAGCTACCTGTTCACAAATCTGTTTGAGGATGGGAGAGAAAGCAGCACAACAAGAGAGCATATCATGTTTGAAATGAGAAGTAGGAAAGGGTTTGGAGATTCGGAGCAGAATCTCAAACGAGGAGATGTGGCAAACCGAATGTCAAAGGGGCTGAGGCTGTGCCTGTCACAGGTTCACATGCACATACCCTACAGAGCACCAGTGTGGTTTTAGTGCTTTAACCATCCTCCCTTTGACACTTGGTCACACCCATGGGTCAACTTCACCAACGGCTTTTCAGGCTGACCTTCAGGGGACCACTGTCTCCAATTTCCCTTTTAGGAAAAATGAGTGAATACACAGTTGAATACCATCGATGGTTTCTGTCTAAGAGGATCAGACATTTTGGGTGATAATCAGATTTTAGGGACAATATGGATTGGAGGGTAATTATTAATTTTTAATCAGACATACATGGTACCTATGTACTGGATGCAGTTGTACGCAGAATGACCACCAAGGATGGCATGGATCTATTAATGTGTACAATATTGAATGAAACCTGTTTTTTTTTTTTTTTTTTTTTCTCTCTGGCAGAAATATAAAGGAAGAATGGAAACTGATGGTGAGGGCTGCCGGTCAGTGATCCAAAAGGCTTGGCATGCTATGGAGCTAAGTCCTATGAGCTCTGTGAACGAGGACGCACAAGAGACGTGTGAGGAGTGGATTCTGTGAACAGTGGTTGAACTGAGGGGGGATGAACTGTTGAAACATGAGAGGTGCAATGTAATGCAGGTTAACCGTAAGATCTCTGGCCAGGAGATTTTTTTTTTTTTTTCTTCAAGGGTGGCATGCCGTTGAAAACAAAAATCTATGTGTAAAAAAAAATGTCTGACAGTGAACACAACATTGGTTCAGTGAAATACACTTGGACTGTTTCACCACTGGCTGCTTTAGAAAGGATGGGTTTGACAGATAGTTTTCATCAGAGTAAAACCCCCTGTTCCCAATAAAACTAAACTTGTAGTTTCTAAATCTACCAAGAAGTTGTTTACCAAAAAAACTCCTAAAGATATCATTGACAACTGTTTAAAACATGTGAGTGTGTGTGTGTGCTTGGCGTAGGTGTGTGACGTCAGTGTAGACAGCTGATATGCAGACGAAGAATCTGGGTTAGTAAGCATGTGCATGACTTCTGCTGCAGGGGAGGGGAAGGAGAGGAGAGAGGGAGAGAGGTGCAGGTGTAGGTGTCTCACAGCCTAGTTGCTTTGGAATCGTTGTTGCCTGTATCCTCTTCGTTGCTTTGGAACCGTTGTTGCCTGTATCCTCTTAGTTGCTTTGGAACCGTCGTTGCCTGTATCCTCCAGGTCATTGCTGCCAGCGACCAAACGCTGTTGTCTGTTGTATCTGTCTCATCCACGTCTCCTGCCTTGGCCTCAGCCACCTTTGCCTTGATGTCATTTGGTGACCATGGACGATGAAGCAGAACTGGACCATCTGGACCAGAGACTTCCACCATCAGACCTGAGATACCGCTGGTGTCTTCATATTCACAGTCTGGTGGATTCAGATCAAACAGTCTGTCTCAGATTATAACCAGTCACAGTCTCACCCCAGCTGCTTTTTCCTTTGGCTCTGAGTTCGTTGCTGATTTTGACAGTTGCTCTGGTATGACGCTGTTGAGGTTGATGCAGAGGAGGAGGAGGAGCTTCCTGCCCACGGGGACGGACAGTGGCTTCCTGCTGCTAGGCTGTGGGTGTGCCATTGGCTGTGGTGGACACAGGCAGGTGTGGTCATCTTCTGGGAGGAGCTTCAGAGCTGTGAGGTTGGAGTATAGAGAGGAGCAGAGAAAGGAGGAGGAGAACGGGGGAGGAGCAAAAGTTGACGCACTAGATGCAGTTTCCTGTGTGTGACAAAGAACAATCTGTGTCTGTGTTCGGCAAAGTTCTCAAATGTAGTTTTCTGACATTCTGACATTTTGTAAAGACAAGGTACCTTCAGAAGAAAAGTCATCATGTTCACCCCATTCACAGACCCATTTTAAAACATCTAGCCCGTATTTATTATGACTCATGCATTTGAATCTTGGCCCGTCACAATCCGGTGGCAGGACTTAAAATGTGCATTTCCCATCTAACAGGGACAGACCTCAGTCTGGGTTACCGCAGCTGAAGTTATGTTCAATAACACAAAAACACACATTTCCGAAACTACTTATTCATGTCCCCCGTGGAACATTAATCTTCCAGACATGACGATCTGGGCCACAAAAACTTTAAGATGACGAAATTGTCAAATACTGTGCTTTACCAGGCGTTGGGCATCCCCAACTTACATTACGTTGCTGCGTAACTACAACAAAATAATTAATTCCCAACGATAAAGAAATTAATCAGTTGGCATCAACTTTGACCGACAACAAGATTCACAATGTCATGAGCTTTACCCCTACAAAATTATCAACCACAGAATAATAAGAAAATTTGAAAAAACAAGTAGAAAATCGAGCTTTTTTTTTTTTTTTTTTTAATTTCCTTTTCTTGTAAGTCCCGGTCTAATTGTTTCAGCTGATTTTGACTCAAAGAACCCCCCTTCAGAAAGCCAAATGGGCTTGTCCAGACCGCCAGACACTGAACGCTTTCAGAACCATATTTTCCTCATGTCCTCCATTAAAGGCCCTGTCAGAACCTGGACTCCTTTGCTTGGCTCGTTGCCCATAGCCAAATCCTGGTTTGACTGAACCCCTTGACCCTCCGTAGGAAGATTCCACGGATGCTATCCGGCGCAGCCACAGCAGTTGGGCACAAAACAAAGGTCACTGAACAAGTAACCAGTTAACCTCCCACCAAGGCCCTAGTGAGTGCTCCAATGCACGGTTAAAAGTGTTAGTTGTGATGTCAACCGGTTGACTGCGTTCCAAACGCTTTTCCCTTTTATCCATTAAACCAGCCTAACCATGAAACTCACCATTCACCAAAAATCCGAATTGTGCGTCTAGACCAAGGTTATAATAGTTTTGGATTTTTCATTATAGTTTAGTTTTATTTAGTTTGGGCTTTTTTTTCTCTAATTCAGTTAGTTTTTATTAGTTTTTAGAGCAGGTTTGCTACTTTTTATTAGTTTTTATTTTCTTCTAAATGCTTTGTTTTAGTCTAGTTTTTTTTGTTTGTTTGTTTGTTTCTTTTATCTTCTTCTCTGTCATATTCAAATAAATACCAGACAGGACTCTGCTGCTTTCTCCCAACTTTAGTCCTCATGTTTCCAGGTAGAGTGGGGACCAGAAGACGACTGGAAACTACAAGTGACGAGAAGCGTCGGACCATGAAGTGTGGTACGGTGCCGCTAGCCAAAATTGCTAGAGCAAAATAAATCGATTTCGAATCAATCCGACACTGACAAAGACGAAAACAAAGGGAATTTTATCCATAACTTTCATACGTTTTAGTTAGTTTTGTAAGCACACAATACAGTTTGTTAGTTATCATTTTTTCTTTTAATTATAGTTTTTATTTATTTCAGTTAACGAAAATGTTTTTTCAATTCTAGTTTTTGTCATTTTGTTAGTTTTCGTTAACGATAATAACCTTGGTTTAGACGTGCTTTCTGAACGTAGCCTTAGACTCGCAAAGCAATTAAGGTAATTATTTTAAAAAATGTAAAGAAATACCAAAAATGATGCACCCCAATGACTTGATTTATAAATGTTTTATATAGAAAATATTGTTCCAAGTATATTCAACATATGTCACATTAGAATAATAAGTACTTTACATCCATTTGATCAATCTTCATATTTCACAGTACATACAAGAGAAAGATCACACTTCTAGTTGACTTTGTTTTACAGTAAATACATGCTCTGTTCATCGGCTTTTATTTGTACAAAGTTACAGTCGTTTTTTAAAAGTGCAAGAGTTAAGGTGAGAATGCAGCGGTGGCCGTTGTACAACATCCCCTTCATGCACCGTCGGTTACAGGAGGTTATTCAGGATGTGTTAGGATGAATGAACACCACAACTCTGGGCCCGTTTGACTGAATTCTACCAAACAGATCCTGTTGATGAAGGGGAACCAAAGTGCAGTTTTTGGCAAACATGCAGTGAAAGTGGGACGTCTACAACGACCACATCTGTCTGCAAACGTGGCCAAACTCAAGACCATAGCTCGTTCAACATGGCTCAAATTGGCACGTGGTAAACATCCAACGGAACCCGTGGTGGATGAGCAGCCTGGAGGTTTCATTTACAACCGGGACGAGTCCAGTCCTGGGTTCACGGAATCGACGAAGCAGTCAGATGTTCAGAAAGGTTTGATCGGTACATTCATGCATGAAAGGCTGTGACAGTAAACCTCTATTTTTTCCAGTTATCCACAGTAAAAAAAAAAAAAAAAAAAAAAAAAAAAAGGTCATTGAGGTCCTTTAGTTTCCTAAAAGGTCCTCATGTTATTTCACCTCTCAAAGTCTTTTTTTGTTGTTTTTTGGAGCAGATTTACAGTCAACAGTCTATTCAGTTTACAACTAAACTGAAAATGACAGTCCCTTAAAGATGCTGAACAGGCTACATTCAAAACTACCTAGAATTCTTAAGTTTAGATAAAATGTGTCCCGCCCCGTCACCCCCCTCCCCCTGACCCCATGTAAACATTTTCAAATGTAAAATCTCTTCACTTCTCTCTGGCTTTAAGGCTAACAAACTACGAGACCTGACTGTACATTTCAGTTAAAATATCAAAGAATAAGAGAAAACTCAGACTTTCCCACAGAAGCATAAATTCCAAAATTAAACGCTACTAACATTTTAAGGGTCTCACTATTTCCAACATGAGTATAAATAACTTAAATGTAACTTTACAGCCTTAGTGGATGTAAAGTCCTACGTAAAATGGTGTTGGCATTGATGCACTGGCAACAATTACACCATAGGGTTTATATGCAACCTCAGAAAGTCAGGATAAATGTCTCCCCCTGGTGGTTGGCTGTGGTAATGTTCATAAAGCTATGTCACTCTATTATCTAATACACTAATCCAATACATGCTTCATAAAGGTGTTTTTGGACTTTAAATAGATTTCACTTTAAAACACCTTCGTATTCAGTCAGTTTTTATGATATTTGATGTTATAAAAATGGATGATGGGTGACCTGATCTGTCAGATACACATCTACAAACAGATGACATGGCGTCCTCATGTCTGGACAGATGCCACATAACTAATGCGGCTCTGATGATTCCGAAAATGTGTCTTTGTTTTACACAGTGGAATGAAACGGTTGCATCGTCCATCTTTACGTACAATCTATGCACCGAACCAGGACATTTCTATAACAGTAACGTCAACACTGTGATAAAAAGCTGCAAAACTAGCTGCTAACTTCTCTCATTTCTGACATTAAACACTTATTTTATAGAGTTTCCAGCAAATGTATCAGCCATTAATGTTAGCTATTTTTAGCTGTTAGCCAAAAAAAAAAAAAAAAAAAAAGAATAATATTTTTTTGACTCTTAAAACCAGCCCTCTTGACAGTTAGTCTGTTTAGTATTTAAACAAATACTCTGGTCATTATCCGATTTCTGGAGTTATCAGAATATTCAAGTGATCATGTAAACAGGATAATCTGATATGTTTTATCAGATAACAACAGTAATCTGATAATGAGAAATCAGATTAACACACCTGGATTTCTCCCCAATATTCTGATGTCTTCTGCATGGGTACAGGTTAATCTGATTTATTTAGTTTTTTTACGTCTGCGCATGCGTAAACACAGTTAAAATAATAGAAACCTGAAGTTACGTAGTCTACCATCACTACGTATGTATGTACTGTATGTACTCCGAAAAAAATCCGATAATGGACTGGAGTGTCTAAATCAGGTTTTTGATTATTTCTGAGGGGCATGTAAATGCGTCAGATCTGATTACTCCCAGTTATCTGAATTTTATTGTCAAGTAAAAAGGGTCAATGACACGTCCAGTGTTTCCTGTTCTTAAAGTTGACATGTCCGGTGTTTCCTGTTCTTAAACGTTGACATGTCCGGTGTTTCCTGTTCTTAAACGTTGACATGTCAAGCGTTTCCTGTTCTTAAAGTTGACATGTCCAGTGTTTCTTGTTGTTTGTTGACATGTCCAGTGTTTCCTGTTCTTAAACGTTGACATGTCAAGCATTTCCTGTTCTTAAAGTTGACATGTCCAGTGTTTCTTGTTGTTTGTTGACATGTCCATTGTTTCCTGTTCTTAAACGTTGACATGTCCAGTGTTTGTTGTTGTTTGTTGACATGTCCAGCGTTTCCTGTTCTTAAAGTTGACATGTCCAGCGTTTCCTGTTCTTAAAGTTGACATGTCCAGCGTTTCCTGTTCTTAAAGTTGACATGTCCAGCATTTCCTGTTCTTTAACGTTGACATGTCCAGTGTTTCCTGTTCTTAAAGTTGACATGTCCAGTGTTTCCTGTTCTTTAAAGTTGACATGTCCAGTGTTTCCTGTTCTTAAAGTTGACATGTCCAGTGTTTCCTGCTCTTTAAAGTTGACATGTCCAGTGTTTCCTGCTCTTTAAAGTTGACATGTCCAGTGTTTCCTGTTCTTTAAAGTTGACATGTCCAGTGTTTCCTGCTCTTTAAAGTTGACATGTCCAGTGTTTCCTGTTCTTAAAGTTGACATGTCCAGTGTTTCCTGCTCTTTAAAGTTGACATGTCCAGTGTTTCCTGCTCTTTAAAGTTGACATGTCCAGTGTTTCCTGTTCTTTAAAGTTGACATGTCCAGTGTTTCCTGCTCTTTAAAGTTGACATGTCCAGTGTTTCCTGTTCTTTAAAGTTGACATGTCCAGTGTTTCCTGCTCTTTAAAGTTGACATGTCCAGTGTTTCCTGTTCTTTAAAGTTGACACGTCCAGTGTTTTCTGTTCTTAAAGATGACACGTCTAGTGTTTCCTGTTTTTTAAAGTTGACATGTCCAGTGTTTCCTGTTCTTAAAGATGACACGTCCAGTGTTTCCTGTTCTTAAAGTTGACATGTCCTGTGTCTTCTGATCCTGGGTCAGTGTTGGTGCTCATCTTCCCTCCTCCACAGGTCGTGTCTCAGACTTGAGTTTGACGAACTCTTTGGCCACTTCGTCATTGGGCCTCTGGGACAGGATACGCATCACCGTCACCCCCGTCTCGTCGGTGTGGATGCGTGGACCCAGAGGACACCAGACCACGCAGCTCTTACGGTCGGCGACGTCGCGAAGCTGGATCACGGCCACGCCCACCACCCGGTCCGCCCGGCCAAAGCAGTAATCCTTAACCGTCACCTGCAGTTCGTAGCAGTCGGGGGATTCCTTACCCAGAACACTAGAGTGGACACAAGAACAAGAGGATGAACTGAAACTCAACACACTTCGAAGGTTTATGTAGGTGGAGACAAAGACTCAAAACTCACAACTGGAAGGATTCGTTGAACTTGGCCGTCCAACTGTTGTTTTTGGATTTGGTGGTAAACTTGCGTTTCTTGTCGGCCAGGAAGGGGCCGACCATCGAGACTTCAACGAAAGGTCTGAACATTCCTGACGTTTGCCATTTCATGTCATTCACAGCAATAACTAGATAGATAGATAGATAGATAGATATTATTAGACATATTAACCTGTCTTGCTCTGTACTGCACTTATTCCATTGTATTTACTTTTTTATTGCACGGATCACTGTTATTTATTTATTAAGTGGGGACTGCGGATAAAAATTAGCATTGACGCTAACTCTGGCATATGTGCAAGTTTATACTGAAATGGAATGTATAAATGTGTTCATTAATGTGCTCTGTCCCGCCTAACTAAAGAGACATACACACATACATACATACATACATATGTACATACATAAATACATACATATGTACGTACATACAGGGTGGGGAAGCGAAATTTACAATATTTTGAGGCAGGGATTGAAAGACAGTGTATGACCAATTAGTTTATTGAAAGTCATGAGAATTTATTTGCCACAAGAAAATTTACATAATAGAAAATGTTTTTATTCTATGTGTCCTCCTTCTTTCTCAATAACTGCCTTCACACGCTTCCTGAGACTTGCGCAAGTGTTCCTCAAATATTCGGGTGACAACTTCTCCCATTCTTCTTTAATAGTATCTTCCAGACTTTCTGGTAATAGTTTTGCTCATAGTCATTCTCTTCTTTACATTATAAACAGTCTTTATGGACACTCCAACTATTTCTGATATCTCCTTTGGTGTGATGAGTGCATTCAGCAAATCACACACTCTTTGACGTTTGCTTTCCTGATTACTCATATGGGCAAAAGTTTCTGAAAAGGTGTGGATAATAGTGTTAGGTATGATTATGACATAAATATATGTTTGGTTTCAAAACAACTGACATAGTGCTTGCTGAGAAAAAACAACTAAATGTTCATTGTAAATTTTGCTTCCCCACCCTGTACATACAAATATACATACAAACACACATACATACATAAATACATACGTACATACATACAAACATACATACATACATATAAGATAATTCTGCCAAAATGTAGACCTTTGGTACAATACTTTCCCATCTGGCAGCACTCAACATGGATTAACCCTTGTATGGTGTTTGGGTCTGTGGGACCCGTTCTAATTTTTTATTAAAACAAAATGATGAGAAATTATTTTTCAGTGAATTATTTCCTCTCATATTTCCTCTCCTATCTCGTCCTGCTCCTGTTTTTAAGTAGAGTTCTCTGTTTTTAATTCGTCTTTGTCACTTCTAGTTTTCGGTATTTCTGATATGTCCATTGGATGTTTCAAATGTCTTGTTCTGTCTCAGCTATATTGTAAATGAGGTTGCGTGCTCCATATATCTCAGAGTTCGAATAAAATAAAAGTTATGGTGATTATATTACATTTTACTAAAAAAATTAACTAAAAACAAGTAGCACTTTCATTCATAAATGTGATCTAGCAAAGACAAAAATTAAACATATATGCTTTTTATATTGCTTGTAATTGGGATGAAGTAAACATCTGTTGAGTATTTTAACATAAAATTGCTTGATTATGTTGAATTAAAAACCCACAAATGCAGTGGGTCCACCAGACCCACAAACACTGGCTCAATAACAAAAAATATGAACACCATACAAGGGTTAAAAAGTTAGCATTTAAAACTCTTAAATGAAAAGTGGAATGATTATAAGGCTGTTTACTTTGTGGTTGATGGATGGAATCAAAGATCGACACTAAAACATGGTTTATCTGTCTCTGTCCAAATGCACTACTATCTGTCTCCCGGAACATGACATGAAATAACTAATGTACGGTTAATTGTGTAAACCTGAGGTGTTATGCTCCATTTAGTCGTGGATATAAAAGGATGAGGATAAGTTACAGGTTCTGTGTGGATGTGATGAGTGAACTGAAGTCTGCGTCTCACCTCTGACGTTAACCTTCCGTTCTTTCCCCAGTATCATGTCGATCTGCAGCATGGCTTCACCGATGGGCTTCTCCACCCCCGAACCTGCACAAAAAAAAAAAAAAACACAACACAAACACTGATGACTCCACCCTCTCCAACAGTATCTGGTTGGACTTAAAGGAGGCAAAAAAAATTAAAAAAAATTTTCAAAATTGACTTTTCATTTTGTAATAATTTCCACAGATTTGTAAACAGAGATTTTATGGACACCATGTATTTCGAACTTGTGGAAAAAACTGCCTTTTAATTATGTATAGATAAAATAAATAAAACATGTCAGGTTATGTTTTTTTAATATGGTATTTACTATGATTCTGCGCATGTGCTTTCCTTCACCAGCAAAGACATGCAGATAATACTAGAATATAAATGTGTATATAATACTGTTGCTATTGGGTGGAAACCTCGTAAGTCCATTTTTTGTTTTTTTGTCATAAGACGATTCTGTTGGTCAGTCCTCATGTTGACATGTCGATTTTAGAAATATTTAACCAATGAAAAGTGTTGAAAAAGACTCGCGAGTACATTTATTAACTCAATTCATTTATTTAGCATATACATCATTTTTTCAATTTCCTGAAAAATCACTGTTTTGGACATAAGAGGTTTCTGCCCAACAGTGGTAATATGTATAATACTATAATAGGAAGTGTTTAGTGCAAACTTACCCCGATCAGGGCGGATTTTCTCGTTACCAGTGATCCGGATGCCCATGCCATCATGAACTGAGGGAAAAGAGGAGAGAACTTTATTAAACTGGAAACACATGACGGACATTAAACCCTCTACAGTACATGTCTGTATTAGTACATGTACATGTTTGTATTAGTACATGTACATGTTTGTATTAGTACATGTACATGTCTGTATTAGTACATGTACATGTCTGTATTTGTACATGTACATGTCTGTATTAGTACATGTACATGTCTGTATTAGTACATGTACATGTCTGTATTAGTACATGTACATGTCTGTATTTGTACTTGTACATGTCTGTATTTGTACATGTACATAGAATAGAATAGAATCTTTATTGTCATTATGCGAGGCACAACGAAATTTCGTCCAGCAGCTCTTGGCATTAGGCATACATATTTACACACATATAATATAAAAGGCACATCTAAGATATATATATATATATATGTAAATAGAAAAATAGAATAAAATAAAGTGACAAGTATCCATAGTGCAAACATCAAACTTTAAAGTGACCATGGCAAAAAAAAAAAGTTTGATGTTTGCACTATGGATACTTGTCACTTTATTTTATTCTATTTTTCTATTTACATATATATATATATCTTAGATGTGCCTTTTATATTATATGTGTGTAAATATGTATGCCTAATGCCAAGAGCTGCTGGACGAAATTTCGTACATGTCTGTATTTGTACTTGTTTGTATTTGGACTTGTACATGTTTGTATTTGCACATGTCTGTTGCTACATGAAGGTGTTCTTGACCAGGGCGTCGGTGCTCTGTGAGTACTAGTACATGTGTGTATTAGTACTTGTATGTGTACCTTGTGAGTGCTGTGTGGTGATGAAGGTCTTGACCAGGGCGTCGGTGCTCTGTGAGTACAGGGACAGGGCGTATCTCAGAGACGCCAGTTCAGGACTTTTCTCCACAAAGGCTTTCTTCAGCCCGTTTCCTCCTGCGTGGAAGTATTGCTGCAAAAGAAGAACTGACTGATGAGTACGGAAAGCAACTGTCTGTGGATGAATGTAGATGATATAAAGGCCACAGGTGTTGTGCAAGTTACTTCCAAACTGTAATCCATTACAGATTACTTGTTACTGTTATTTCAAAGTAATTCCTTAACTTATAATATTATTGTCTCAGAATTGTAATGCGTTACATGACTCCTGTATTACTTTTGAGTTACATACAGACACTAGTCATAAATGGCGCATGTGCAGTAGAACCCCCCTCCCCCCAAATACAAGAGACAGGAGAGCCTTGGGACGCACACATTTGTGCCCTGAAGTACATGTGGGTAGATAGCTCAGTAAATAACTCTAGGAACGCTAGCATTTTTTTCATCATTTTCCATGTTCAAACAGCGGGTGGGGCTGAGGACACCGGTTGATAAATCAGCAATCGATAAAGAATTCTAACTAGTCATAAACGTTAGCTTACCTTGTCATTGCTGATCACAGGGATCATGCTAATGCTAACTAGTTTCTTAAAGCAGGGTTAGGGTTAGTAATGAGCATACGTCCATGTGGACATGTGGACTGTCTTCTGCTGTCTGCACCCATTGGCTGAACACCAACAGGAAATAGAACTGTACAGACGCATTTTTGATTCCTTAAGGCAGGGGTGTCGAACTCATTTTGGTTCAGGGGCCATATTTAGCCCAGTTTGATCTCAAGCAGGCCAGACCAGAAAAATAATGACTTAATAACCTATAAATAATGACAAATCCAAGTTTTTCTTTTTGTTTAAGTACAAAAAAACCCAATTAAATTATGAAAATATTTACATTTTACAAAAAAGATGTTAAAAGCCTGAAAAAACTAATTTCATTTGAAAAATTAGTGCAATTTTAACAATATTATGTCTTGACTTATTATTTATACACGTACATTTACACACAATGTTCCATAAACATTTGGTAACAGGCAGAATATTGTTAAAATTTTGGAGACTGGAACTAAAATTTGAATAGTTTCTACAATATTCCATCTCTAATTATTAACACAAGTACAGATCACAGTGGATCCATAAATGCACCAAATTTTTAGTAACAATCAGAATATTGTTAAAATTGCACATTTCGGGTTGTTCATCTTTGTTTTTAATTTATGTATTTATTTGCATTTTATTGTGAAAGAATAGTTTTGTAAATGTAAATATTTTCACAGTGTAATGTTCTGGGTTTTTTTTTTTCACTTAAAATTTTTCCACATAATTTTTCACATAGAAAATTTGTAGTTGTCATTATTTATGGGCTATTGTGTTGTTATTTTTTCTGTAGATCACATTGGTCTGTATGTGGAACCTGAAACAAAATGATTTGGACAACCTGGACTGTTCAGGTTCATTTTTGGACTTTCATCCTGCGGGATGGAATGGAACCTTTGGCGGGCCAGATTTGGCCCCCGGGCCACATGTTTGACACCAGTGGTTTAGGATATTGGCATACAGAAACAAAAATCAGTGCCAGTGCCTTAAGGTCTCACGGTCTTACTGTTTTTTTTTTTTGTTTTTTTTTATTTGAGCAATTAAGTTATTGGTGAAAAGTGTGTTGTAACGCAAGCACTATTGAACATGGACTGAGTAAAATATGATTGAAAATTGATTAGTAATGACTTACACTACTGCATTACAGCAAAAAGTAATCTGTTACTGTAATGCACTACTTTACTCCCAACACTGTTCGTGACCATAGAACATGTGTGTGTTGATGTTTACCTTGATGGTCTCCAGTCCTGCATCAATGATCATACACTGTTTGGGCGTCAGGGTTTTGGCTTCACCTCCTCCCTGAAACAAAAACACAGTATTAGGACTTTAGAACATTACACCTGGAAATCACGTGAAATTTGAAAAATGGGATTTGGGGAAATCCTTTAAATGTTGAGCCTTTGACAGGTGACAGATGGCTAACATTTAAATACTAAAATTGACATCATGTTTGAGATTATAAAGAGTTGTGCTTTTTGCTGACATGTTTTACCTTGAGATTGGAGAGTCCTTTAGCTGCTGTGAGGAGCTGAGCACCCTGAAAAAAAAACAAACAAAAACTCAAATTAAACCGCAATGACAAACCCTCGGCCTTCAGTCCACACCAAAGTTTTTGCACATACAGACGTAAGGAAAGATGGATGATGTGCCCCCCCTCAGACCTCAATCCATCCTCAATCCGGACCTCAGTACCTAATTCTACAAGTAACACAATGGACTTGTATAGGGCTGGGTATCACAGGCATTTCCTTAATCGATTTCATTTCAATTCATAAGGTTCTAAATCGATTTATCACAATTTGATTTGATCCGATATCAATTTGATTCAGTATTAACCCCATAATGCCAAACGTATCATATTTGACACGAGTTTTGAAGCCCTCTACATGATCAGTGTGATTTTTTTTTTCTTGAAAAACCTGATGTATACAATAAGATACATGCAATACACAGATAATCCACCAGGGGGGAGGAATTCATTCACTAGAGGCCTTTCCAGTGACACTACAAAACTGTCATTAATGAGGAAGAACTTTGACAATTTTGAAAAGGAATTACCAATTTGTTAGACATGTTTATGTTATATTATGGTTTTGTTTGTTCAAAAATAATAATATTTCAGCACTGAGACCCAATGTATCAAATATGATACAAAATTGAAACTCATACATGGAAATTGATATTTGAAAAAATATTTTGTTTGATTGTTCAGAAGGACCAACAAAGGCTCCAGTTTCAAAAAACTGGAATTTTCTGTCAATGATTTAATGGTTTATAGGGTTAAATGATTGATTCAGATTCATTTAGTGATACCAAAGTACAATATTGAGTTGTAACCGGATTATCTGACTAACACAGCCATGCAACAAATCAATACTGGTATCAGTATTGACATTAGAATGAAAATAAATATGAAATTTCAGTAGTAAATATCTGAATCTGCTCTTAAACAATGAACAGGACAGTTTCAACAGTGGCTCAGAACAGACTTCTTCATCTTTATTCTGTTTTATGGCTGGTGGCTTCTAGTGTTAAGGTGCATTACTATCACCCTGGGGCGCCCCTATCAATTTTGGCCCCCCTGAAACCTAATCATGTTGGGCCCTTGGTACAAGAAAGTCACCGGAGGGAAAAAAAAACTCTAGAACACTAATGTCTATGTTTCACCACCAGAGGACGCTTGTGTATAGGGTACCAAACACTGTGGGTTTTACTGTAATACTCCTTTCTTCTGACAGACATGAGGTGCTGTAATCCTGTGATGTACTCATGTTCGTTTCCGTGGCGATACCCAGATACCAAATGGAATCCAGAACACCTACATGACATTATTTATTATTGTCTACAGAGAGGCTACGTTTGTCACTGAGAGGACCACGATGAATTTCATACATCCATCACGAGGACCTGACCCCTGGAAAAGGAACTCTACAGATTAAAGCTGTAATTAGACGTATGTGGTTCTGAAGGTTCCATATGATCTGTAGCTGAGAACATTATTTATCCCCTTAACCAAGGAGAATGTGTTTGGCTTCCACAAGTCAACCCCGCATCATTCACAGGTGAACATCTAGGACTTGGAGATTGCGATAGTGGACTCTATTACAGTTTTTCTCAATTGTTTACACACAAATACTGGTACTTGACACACAAGGACCACAACATGTAAGTCATGCACCAACCCCCCTGAACCAATCAAGGTTATAATAGTTTTGGATTTTTCATTATAGTTTAGTTTTAGTTAGTTTTGACTTTTTTTCTCTAATTCAGTTAGTTCATGTCAGAAAAGATATATAATGTCTTAAAACTTTAATAAAGATATGTGGAAAAAAAAAACAAACAGAATCCATGAATATACAAGAGAACAGCTGTAGAATAGATGTCCACTGTAGTGACCAGTATACATGAAAGGGTTAAAATACTTTTGTTGAAATCTTAAATTTTTGTGAGTCGTACATTTGAGCCCTCCATTTCATATGTCAAGGAGTTCTAACATAAAGTTTCATTTTGCAGGAGAATTGAGGGGTTTTGCCCATTGTGTGTGGGTTTTTTGATTTGTGTGTAGATTTCTGAGAGTATGAGGCATACTTTCAGAAAATGTGTGAAAACAGTCGAGAAAAAGTGAAAGTACCAGTGTGTTTACCTTTTTTAGCATATCACACCATGTGCGTGTGCTACTACAATGTAAATATAAGTAATATTTACATAAGTAAATATAAGTAATATTTAATTCTAATTCTATATTTATATGAAAACCAACTTTCTTATTTTTCCCTTTGTATTTCATTTTTCTCTGCACTTGCTTGTTGTATATTGCACAGTGGAATAAATAAAGTTCTATTTTATCTTAACGCCTGAATTTATAAACAACTATAATAAGTGCTTGTGTTTTCAAGCAGATGCTAAATTAAGTGGAGACTGTTAATTTAACTACGGCATATAAAAAAGATGGAAATGTGGGTATGATGCATATTTGCGTAAACAGGCATAATGGTCAATAGTCATGAAAAAGTAATAAAACAGATTTTCCATCTCAGCAGATGGAGATGGTTTCATTGACAACACTAAATTATCTTCAGTGTCCTGACGAGGTGTGAACTGAAAACATACGACATTTCAGCTGATTCAGGAACAGAAACAGACGTTAACGGGTTGTATCATGTTGTTGTGGGTCCTCACAAACAGACCACAGGCATTTGTGTGTGTTTGTTTATATGTGTGTTTGTATGTATATGTTTGTGTGTGTGTATTTGTGTTTGTTTGTGTGTGTGTGTGTGTTCGTGTGTGGTTTTGTGTGTATTTGTATGTGTTTGTATGTGTATATGTATTTGTGTATGTATTTGCATGTGTGTTTGTGTATGTGTCTGTGTAGAATTGTGTGTGTTTCTGTGTGTATTTGTGTTTGTGTATTTACATGTGTTTGTGTATGCATTTGTGTTTGTGTATATTTGTGTGTATATTTGCTTGTGTGTTTCTGTATGTATTTGTGTGTGTGTGTGTGTGTGTGTGTGTACCAGACTGTCGCTGCTCTGGGGCAGGACGATGGTCTTCTCTAAACTGTTGAGGACGATCTTCCACAGATCCTTCAGGATCCTCTTGAGCACCGTCTTCTCACAGATGTCAGCGAATACACTCAGACTGGATCACAAACACAGACCAACAAACACTCAGTTTAGTCATTCATTCATTCATTCATTCATTCATTCATTCATCCTCTGAACCTGCTTTTTCCTCCCTAGGGTCATTGAACACTCAGTTTATATTTGGTGTGAATCACTCTCCTTTAGTATTCTTTCTCTTATTTACTGTCACACATTGTTTCCACCTACTATGGGTACGGTTACATGATGTTTTTTTAAATCCGATTTATTTTTCCAGAAGAAATTAATCCGGAACTAAAGTACTTTCTCTTCCGTTTACATGGAAATGTTAAACCTGAATAAAGGTTTACATGAGAAACGTTTATTCAGTTCTCGCAGTCCTTCTGTTAGCTTAGCTTAGCATAGTCACTGCATTTCCATAGTTACACGTAGCCAGTTTTGATTTGTCGTCTTTTGTAAGTGATTTTCTGAAATCCAATTCTCCCTAATCATTTCTTTAGATCCGCAACTTACTGCACTCATACAATCTTGGGACTGTTGTGTTGATGGAAGTTGGAAAATCTTTTTGTTGGAAAGGATGCATGTGCTAAGTTAGCTTTGCTTTACTGTTTTAGCTTTGCATAAGTTTGTATTTCCCAAGATTTTATTAGTGCAGTAAGTCACATGGCCATGATTTGAGCCTCAATTTGTGATCATATTGGCCCCACCGGACTAAAGGAATGATTAGGGAGAACTGAATTTCACAAAATCACTCATAAAATACTATGAATCACCTATAAAAGCCTGGCTACGTCTGACCATAGGAATGAAGCCATTATGCTAAGCTAGGATAAGCTAAGCTAACGGAAGGGCTGCGAGAACAAGGCAATCGGTGCACTGCAGTGTAAACTGTTTAGCCCACTTATCAAACTCATTAGTGCATGAGAAATGAATGAATAAAAAACAAGTGGTGAACTATTCCTTCAGGGTTTTCCAGGCTGGCAGATCCCATCAGAATAGCCCACTGGAACGGTTTGGGTTGACTAGACTGCAGTGCATATTCTTCTGCCAGCGCAGAATGTGTGCGTCATCGTGACAGGACAAGACAACGAGCATGAGCAGAATGGCAGGAATAAAGTCCAAACAGAATAAAGGGTTTACATGTCCGAGGAATAATTTAGACCGGATTCAAAAGTGGATTAAACCAGTGACTTTAATCAGGTTTAAATTTAATCCCAACTTTTCTTTTTCAACTGGAATAAGGCGTTTACATGGGCATCTGAAATAGGATGTAACCTTTAATCAGTTTAACCCTCTAGTATCCCGTCCAGCAAGGCCCTTACTAAGCACCGAGTGTGCCTTTTTGGCACACTTGTGGAATAATGTCAAAAAAATTTTCATACAGTTTGTTTTTAATTCTTTTACACTTTTTTCTATTTCATCAATTTGAGCCATAAATAAAATACTAAATACTCAATAACTGTCACATTTTTTTAACCCTTTAAATGCTGTGTGTGTAATGTAAACAAACCATTTTTTTGGATGCAAAAAACACAAAAAAAATTTTTTCAACATACTACATAAAGAGTGGATCACATATTTGATTTTTTTCATCCTGGCATATGTCAATGATTAACTCCAGCATTGGTTAACTTGCATTATTATTTTTGACGCTAGGTCAAATGTTCAAAAATACTAGCATCTGTCACCAAGTGTGTGTAAAATGCACACCTATAAATCAAACTATTAAATATTATATGTTGGTTTATTTTTCTGCTCTAATTTGATTTTATTTTTGTAAATCAAGGTCAGCCCTAATCATACATATCAAATGGAAGAAATAGTGTGTTTTAGGCACACTTGGGAGACAGATGTTAGTCTTGTAATTTTCTTTTGTTTACAATGTGCAAATTTTAGTTGGTGGCCCGAATTTTAAAGATCATACATAAATGAACAACTTTTGAATTCTAACCTTATTTAAATTGTGAAAAATAATGCGAAGTTCTTTAAAATGAAGTGCAAAGTGTGCCTAAAAGGCACACCTGGATACCAGAGGGTTAAACCAGGAATAAAAGTTGTCATGTAAACGCACAGATTGTTTCCACCTAATATGACTGCTTACAGAACTGTAAATAAACATGACTTAAAAGGTTCCATATGAGCCCATCTGCCTCCACCACCTTCATGTTCTACATAATTTTCCGTTGTTCCCTGCTCCAACTTTTCTTATATCTCACTTCCAGCGACGCTCCATTTCATTAAATCTGGTTTACAACTCTGTTCGATCCATTTTACTCTCCTGTATCTGACAGTTCATCACAGCACCATCAACTGTCACCAGATTGGTGACAGATCCACCTTTTAAGCAACTTAAGCTAATCTGATTTTATTTCAAATGCATGCATCCCAAGAGGCAAACAAAACTACTGTAGAAACACTGCAGTTCGGTGTAGATATGAGAGTACTGCCACCTGCTGGAATAAAGGTGCAACTGTTCTAAATTGAATTATTTTCCAAAATCGAAGCTTTGTTTCCTGAATTTCACTGCGATTAAACATTGGTTCCACTGTTGTGTTTCTCACAGACGCTTATTGTGTTACACATGATGCCAGGATCAATACAAAGTTATACAAATCAATATTGGCACTCTGACATTCACTGAATGAAAAGTGCATTATAAATAAAATGTATTATTAGTATTATTATTGAAGTTGTATTTTAGTTCCATCCTAAGTTATTAGAAAGTCAATAAATTGGATCTAAATGTGTTGAAGACTGCAGAGCACATATCTATAAATATTCTAAAATAAACTTCATACTGTTGTTGTTATTGTTGTAATTTTAATATTGATATTTTTTTAATATCATTTCTACTTTTAGACTTTTTGTGGTTATTGTTTAAGCTGATTCTGGAATAAAGCCGTTTGTCATTTTCAGCCATGTCTGTTTCATATTTTTATTATTTTTTCACCTATTCAAAAACTGCAAAAATAATCAATAGCTGCAGCTCTAAATTAAATTATTTGTACTGGCTGCATTATCCTAGGTGTTTTGTCTTTTTTAACCTGTCCTGACTAACACTGGCCTAGACTCTTCTGGACTCCTGGTCTGTAGTGTTTAGCTGCAGTATTTAGCTGGAAAGTCCTGTATTAATAGAAAAACAAGTACCTTATCTCTGCCAACTGCATTTTCTTATGGTGTAACGCCTTTAAACATGAGCTGCTGTGTCAAACCCAGACTTACTTTCCATCCAGGAACTCCATGAGGGGCCTGAGCATGGCGTCGGCCTCGGCCTCGGCGGTGCTGTGGTTGGGGGGGCCTTTGATCTGATACAGGATGTCAGCCGTTTGACGCATGCAGCCGTTGATGCGAGTCTGGAAACTGGAGCCACAGAAGAGAGTGTGGGGAAGACTTCTTCAATCAGTCATGTACTTACTATATACTATATTGGCTGTGTGTGTGTGTGTGTGTTTTCTGTTACCTCTTGGCAAACACTGTGCTGAAGTTGTCCAAAACAGTGTTGAGCTTCACCTGCAGATCATTAAGGATGTCAGCCGCCTCTGTATCCAACTGAAACAGACATGAAAAAAAAAAAAAACCCCACAGTGGACAGGAGAGTGACATGTTATTACAGTGGAATTAAAAACGCCACAATGTTGAAGTTCATACAACACCAAAGTTTACTGTTTGTACTAATTGTATTTATTTGTACTACTTTACTGATAAAGATACTGAGCTCAATTATATTATAGTAATGTTTTCTATCTACAGTATGACCATGTACAATAAGAGGTAAAGCATCAGACAGAACTGACTGTTGTCTAACCCTAAACCTAAACATAAACCTAACCCTAACCCTAACCCTAGCCTAAGCCCTAACCCTAACTGACTGTTGTCTAACCCTAACCCTAACCCAGTGACGATTTCTCACAGACTGCAAGGGAAGCTCAGCTTCCCCTAAAATTACAAAAATTAAATGGTTAAATATGTTTGGTTGTGTTGACATTTCATTGACTACAAATGTGTTAGAACACGTTCATCTCACAGACAAGTTCGTTCAGAATCAGCTTTATCACAAATTAACGGACTCGATGTTGTTCACTTCTCATACGTTCCCGTTGCGCTGTTTTCTCATTCGATCTCTGCTCAGTGCATTTGTCCGTAGACGCTCAGCGTCCATGCACTTCAATGGGACTGAGTGGAACAGTTTTTTTCATTGCCTCAAAACTGGACGGTAATTGGATAAATGCCATGATGTTGTCCCGCCCCCGGACGCCCGGCGTCTCTGGGGGTGAATGGAGCTGTGGGCAGAGCTCGGCCGGGCTGGACGCCGGGATTCCACATGCTGATTGGAGGATCAGTCGAAAGGCTGAATCCCGTTTGATTGACAGCTATTTTGAGATCTACTCCTTCACTGACACAGTTCAGTTTAATGTCACACATTCTGCTGTGAAATCAGACAGAAACCACTTCGAAATGACTTGTTCATTTCTTGCACTGGAAATAAAACACAGTCATTGGACTTCCTTGTTTCAATTTAATATAATTTCAGTGTTTTCTTGTTTACTTGGTAAGATAAGGTCACTGACCATTTTCTTAAAAAGGAACGGAGGGACGAATTTATGTTTAAATAACCTAACTTTTTTTTTTTTTATGTAAGCCGACAATGAGCTTCCCCTGTCTGAAAGATGAGCAGCTGCCACTGCTCTAACCCTAACTGACTGTTGTCTAACCCTAACCCTACCTCTAACCCTACCCCTACTTCTAACCCTAACTCTACCCCTAACTCAAATCCAGAGCAGGTGTTCTGTCTTAATGCTTCCATATGGTTCAGTTGGATCCTGTCTGTAGTTTCACTAGGAACATTTCAGAACTGTCTGTATCTGTCCAATGTGATTTTTTTTGTGCCTCTAGATTTGATAAAATTGCTCATGCAGTTAGATTGTTTCTTTTTGTCTGTTTTTTTTAGTACTTTCATCATCCTGCCAGACAGAATGAATGCAGTTTTGTGCAGTTGGATTCAGTTTGTATTTGTCCATGCTGACCGAGTTGGGCAGCCATCTGTGTGTTTGTTTGTGATTACATTCACACAATAACCAAAAACTCCATCACCAGACACACAAACTAAAGTTGACTCTGACCCAGCCTGATTGAAAGGTCAAAGTTCAAATGAAGTCAGAAGGTCAATTGAAGTCTAATACATGCACCTTGGCCACTTCTGATTTAAGTCCACAATAATGAAATAATTTAGTAAGAAGGAACAGTTGGTAGCACACATCGTCTGGCAAACTAAAGTAATTCAAAGCTGAGCACATTTAAGATTTGCAGTGCATCAACCGTCAAAACCCAATGTTGTTGTCAGTTTCTGTGTCTTGTTTATGTGTTGAAAGGAAAACTTTGCAGCAAACTTTTGTCTGAACACTACAGTCAGCGTCTCCTCGGTGCATTCCTCCATGCCCACAGTTCACAGTTAAATAAATCTGCATGCCGAAGCTGACTTATCAAAAAAAAAAAAAAACGTGTCAAGATCATAAAGTTGAGCTGCAGGAAAACATCTTGAATGAGGTGGGAGTTTGTAACACAGTGTGAGCGTATGAGTCAGACGTGGAGACGGCGACATGCAGGAGGTGCAGAGTTGATGCGTTCAACGGTGAATGAACACAGTAAACAGGAAGCAACACTGTCTCAAATGCAAATTGAAAGGACTGTCGCTGAACATGCTTTCAGCTGAGAGAGCGTGCAGATGACAGAACTGGGTCTTTATGCATTTTGACTCATTTAAGAGTTTTGAAAAGACTGAGTGAAGTGATGAATACTGTCACTTCCTTAACCCATAAAGACCCAAACATCCAAAACCATCTACTGATCTAAAGCATGTAATACCTGTTGATCCACTAATCGGATCAATGCATGTAAATAATGAGTGTAAAATACAGTTTGTCATCTTTTCATGGTCATCAGATATGACCCATTTGGATGTTCAGAGGCTCCGTAGTTACCATGGAAACACCGTCATCTATTACAACGTTTATTACCTCTGCCAGGAGGTATTATGATCACTTTGCTTTGTGTGTTTGTTTGTTTGTTTGTTAGCAACTTTATGGGAAAACTATTTCAACCATCTTTCCCAAATTGTACCCACAGATAGGCCTAGGCCCTGGGATGAACCCATTAAATTTTGGGCCAAGTAGGCCAAAGTTCAAGGTCACAGCAAGGTCACTAAATCTCAAATTTTCCTATCTGTTATCATTGAGCAATTTTTGAAAATTCATAAAAATATCTTGCATCTGGCACAAAAGTGTCCACATCCACTGTGGAATGTGGACTCTGTGGACATTTCAATTTAACACTGAAAATCCCATTCATGACACATTTTTCATTATAACTCAACAAATATTGATCTTCTCTTAAAATTAAAATTCTATAAATAAATGAATAAATAAATAAATTCTACAGACCCCCTGTACTGAAGACCTATAGTTCAAATCTTTTAATTCAATCAAACTATAACTATAAAAATTTAAAACCTATAAAAATTTATTACCATGTTTGACCGCAATTTTTCTGCTGTATGGAACAACCTTGAAACTGTTAAATTTAAAAAGAAAGAGTCGATCCACACATGCACACCGTTTGAGGCGCTTGGCAGAGGTTTGTGTTCTCTGAACACTGGTTTTATTTCATCGAGGTTTGTCTGTCTGTTTGTCTGTTAGCAAGATAACTCAAACGGTTATGGATGGATTTTCATGAAATTTTCAGGAAATGCTGATACTGGCACAAGGAAGAAATGATTAAATTTTGGTGGTGATGGGGGGAGGAGATAGGGGGGAGTGGATTTTTGGTTTGTTCGTCTTGTCTGTTAGCAAGATAACTCAAAAAGTTATGGACAGGTTTGGATGAAATTTTCAGGAAATGTTGATACTGGTACACGGAACAAATGATTAAATTTTGGTGGTGTTGGGGAGGGGGGCTGATCTGCCTTGGCGGGGGTCTGCGCTCTCCGAGTGCTTTTCTTGTTAGTTTACTTAGCAGGGACAGTACACATTAATGAACATTTCTGTAAATGCACTAGTATTAGCAAAAAAGCAATGTTTCAACTGTTGTCCCTGGGTAAGATGTAAAATACCAGCATTCATCAAATTAGAAACATTTTAAAAATTAAGGCTATACCTACACATTACATAGCATTAGTTCAAATACACTGATTCACCAGTAAAACCCATGGAGTTGGATCAATGACAGTGAACGTAAAATGCTTGGTTTATGCTCAGTTAATGATATATTTGACTGAAAAAGACACATTTTTATGCCAGTTTTCACTGTTTTTGGTGTAATAACCCTTAACTTTAATCTGATCTTTAATGAACATCTACATGATCAGTGAATTAAATACAGGAAAATACCTGATTTATACTGATAAAATGCAAAATACAGAGGATAATATTATAATAAATGGTGATAAATCACTAAAGAAAGGTCAGACATAGAGAAAGTTTCATTGGGTCTTTATGGGTTAACCTTTCATCAGGAGAGTGACTATTTTTGGTAACTTCCGCATACATTACAAAAGAGTGACAGCAACAGTTACAGTGAGTCAGCAGTCTCAGGTCCAATGTGGTCTACAGGGTCTGTAAGGTCCACCTCTGCATGAACATCTGCTATTGTTCTTACCCTCGCTGGTATGTGCTGCCCTTTACCATTAGTGCTATTGTAGTTTTTTGTTTTTTTTTCTTACCATTGTTAGTATGTAATGATTGCTGTTCTTTACCACTTGTGGTATTGTAGTTTTTTGTTTTTACCATTGTTGGTATGTAATTATTATCATGTAAGTTGATGGTTAACTGTTACCTGTGGTAACACCACCAGGAATGTACTTTGTTTCTATTTTTTTACACACATTTTGGTTATTCAATGTAAATACTGTCAAATGAGTTTATTCTAATTTGGTATAGGCCTATTTTGCTCTATTTTGTTCATTATTCTGACTCGAAGTTAAAGGACAGGAGTGAGTATTTATAAGTTACTATGTTAAGTTACTTGAAGATGAGAATAGGGGTGGGATTAAATAAGTTTTTCTTCTTCCCACTCCTTTTCGAGTATAAATGAATGATTTTTTGGGGGGGAATTTTGAATTTGCATGTATTCCATGAATGCTCGAAATAAACAATCCAATCAAACTGTGAGTGTACCTGCTTTGTTAAGTATCATGAAGTAATGGTACTAATGTAAGGAATGATGTTCAAATAGATCATGTGGATGTGGACAGGGGTCTGGATCAGCACTGATGTTGGTCTAATGTTCTAAAATACATGTTCCTTTAACCTTACATGTGTTTTTCTTATATTTTCTAATATACTTCTTGGATTTTTTTTAATTTTATTTTTGTTTTGCCACTTATGAGTTAAAAACCAAATATGGTAACTTCATTAATCTTGATTTTCTACATAACAAAAAATGTCACAAAAGTAATAAAGTCTTCTTATGTCCTCCAATAACACACTAAGGTAGACCTTTTGAATTTCAGAGTGTTTCTATGAGTGAACTATAAAGGGTTAAGATAAAGTAGATGAGTGAAACCACCAGAAAACACACTCTGTACATACACCTTTCTTTCCCTTAATACCATGTTATTTTCATGTTCTTTTCCTTGTCTCTATTTATAGGAATATGTAACCTGGTGCAGACGAAAGAGCAGGTAAATGCGAAGAAAAGGAGAAATTTGTTGATTTACCTCATGTACCAAAGCAATTAAATGCAGAATTATGTGTTTTTTTAGCCTAGGCTACTGGCGTTATTATTATTATTATTATTATTATTATTGTTGTTCCTCCTAACTCCCCCCTCTCTTACTCTTTCATTCACACTCCCCTCTTCCCCTTTTTCTTATCGCCCCCTTATATTTACGATCTTTTTCACTGTAATATGATGTTGTCATCGTCGTTGTTTGTCATACTCTGTCGTTGTTGTTGTTTTTGGTTTGTTTATTTGTTTGATTTTCCCTTTGCTTATGTGTTGTTGTT
Organism: Sphaeramia orbicularis; assembly: GCF_902148855.1. Taxonomy (NCBI): domain Eukaryota; kingdom Metazoa; phylum Chordata; class Actinopteri; order Kurtiformes; family Apogonidae; genus Sphaeramia; species Sphaeramia orbicularis. The sequence continues at coordinate 10,743,032 of NC_043965.1, forward strand.
GTTTTTCTGTCCACAATGTCTTAACTATCACTAATTTAAACAAACAAAAAAAAAGCGTGTTTTTTTTGTTTCTGTTTTTTCATATTCATGCATCAAAATGCAACATGATGGAAAGCTATTTTACCATGTGCACAAAAATTGCAATTAAAAATGATATGTTAAAATATTCTGGAGGTTTTAGTGAAACTGTGACACTGGGGAGGAAATCTCACACACCATCTGTAACCGAGGGCATTTGGAAAATCAGATGCTTCATTTTTTTTACTATTGCACCAATTTATGCCTTTTCTGTATCAGTTAATGGTGGTGGAAATGTTATAAGCAGGGGTGTCAAACATGCGGCCCGGGGGACTTTTGAGCATAATTAAGTGTATTTTTGCGTGTATTGTAGGATATTTAAGCATATTTAAGTGTATTTTTGCATGCATTGTAGGATATTTAAGTGTATTTTTGCGTGTATTGTAGGATATTTAAGCCTTTTTAAGTGTATTTTAGCGTGTATTGTAGGATATTTAAGCGTATTTAAGTGTATTTTTGCACGTATTGTAGGATATTTAAGCATATTTAAGTATATTTTGTGTGTATTGTAGGATATTTAAGCATATTTAAGTGTATTTTTGCATGCATTGTAGGATATTTAAGCATATTTAAGTGTATTTTTGCGTGTATTGTAGGATATTTAAGCCTTTTTAAGTGCATTTTAGCGTGTATTGTAGGATATTTAAGTGTATTTAAGTGTATTTTTGCGCGTATTGCAGGATATTTAAGCATATTTAAGTGTATTTTTGTGTGTATTGTAGGATATTTAAGTGATTTTTTTGTATGTATTGTAGGATATTTAAGCAATTTAAGTGTATTTTTGCGTGTATTTTAGGATATTTAAGCATATTTAAGTGTATTTTTGCGTGCATTGTAGGATATTTAAGCATATTTAAGTGGATTTTAGCGTGTATTTTAGGATATTTAAGCATATTTAAGTGTATTTTTGCGCGTATTGTAGGATATTTAAGCATATTTAAGTGTATTTTTGCATGCATTGTAGGATATTTAAGCATATTTAAGTGTATTTTTTATTTTATGGATTTTACTTTTTTCACTCAAAAGTTCTTATCCTATTGTTTGTATTACTTTATTGGTCCGGCCCACTTTATATCATATTAGGCTGGATGTGACCCCAGAACTGAAATGAGTTTGACACCCCTGTTCTACTCTAAAAAATACAACAGCCAAAATATAATCCAATATAAGTGGTTTTCATGCATTTCATTTTCATATTCTAATTTTGTAAGTACAAAAAGAGCTGATGTGAAGGAAGTTCAAGGACACACTCTGCTGCTTTCTAAGTGCAGGTTAACTCTGTTTACTTTACTACTGTACAACAAGAATTAGAGGCTTTACTCATAATTACATATGTGTACAATGCCGTGACCTGAACTACTGACTGTTTCTGTAAACCTGATTTGTATTGGACAATACATTAATTAACCCATAAAGACCCGGTGCTGCTTTTGTGGCAGTTCCAAATGAATTTTTATCTATTTTTTAACCTTTCTTAAGTGACATATCACCATTTACTCTAACAGTATCCTCTGTGTTTTGTATTTTATCAGTCTAAATCAGGTATTTTCCTGTCTTTAATTCACTGATCCTGAAGATGTTGATAAAAGCTCAGATTAAAGTTAAGGGTTATTAAATCAAAAACAGAGAAAACTGCCAAAAAAAGGGACTTTTTCAGTCAAATATAACAATAACCGAATATAAATCAAGCATTTCCATCCACTGTCATTGATCCAACTCTATGGGTTTTACTGGTGAATCAATGTTGTAGAAGATGACGGTGTTTCCACGTTCACTACAGAGCCTCTGAACGTCCAAAATTGTTAAGTGATTTATCACCATTTACTCTAATATCCTCTGTATTTTGCATTTCTAGGTGAAATCCGGTATTTTCCTATATTTAATGTACTGATTATGTAGATGTTCAATAAAGCACACATTAAAGTTGAGGGTTATTACGTCAATAATAGAGAAAACTGAAGAAAAAGATTTTTTTTTCTGTAAAATCTATCATTAACTGAACATAAACCTAGGGTGTCCATCCACTGTCGATCCAAGTCCATGGGTTTTACTGGGGAATCAATGTTGTAGAAGATGATGGTGTTTCCACGGTAACTACAGAGCCTCTGAATGTCCAAAATTGTTAAGGGATTTATCACCATTTACTCTAATACTATCCTCTGTATTTTGCATTTCTAGGTGAAATCCAGTATTTTCCTATATTTAATGTACTTATTCTGTAGATGTTCATCAAAGCACACATTAAAGTTGAGGGAAAACAAGAGAAAAACAAGAAAAAGATCATTTTTTTCTGTAAAATCTATCATTAACTGAACATAAACCAAGTGTCTCCATCCACTGTCGTTGATCCAACTCCATGGGTTTTACTGGTGAATTAATGTTGTAGAAGATGATGCTGTTTCCATGGTAACTACAGAGCCTCTGAACGTCCAAATGGGTCGTATCTGATGACCATGAGAAGATGACAAACTGTATTTTACACCAATTATACATGTATTAATAGATTAAACAGTTCAGATCAGTAGATGGTTTTAGTCACTGGTGGATGCTGGGGTCTTTAAGGGTTAAACTCATATTGAACAAGCCTGTCTGTGTAGAACGGCCTGGCACAAATGCAAATGTGCTCTAAATATTGAGAGGTTCCCAATCCCCTCCAGCCCCTCTGAAATCTCCACCTCTGTCCCTGACATCCAGTGGTACTTAGTCCAATCGGTTTAGGGCATTAGAGTAGACGTGACCTTGGTGGGTTGGTGCAGGTTTGTGTATAAATGTGAAGTCCTCCAGTGCAGTCGGTTGTCGGTTTGGAAACAGTCAAATACTCAAATACTGGCAGGGCTTTAAGGCGGACCTGATGCACAAGTGACCCCCCCCCCCCCCCTTTGCCTCTGAGCTTTTATTTGAATGAGCTCTGTTCAATGTCTCAACCCAGGCCTTTGTTTGTTCCCAGTTTCCCTCTGGGTTTTTAAGATGGAATGAATGAACCTGGATACATCAAATGGATCTGACCTTGTTAGAAATATCAACAAAACGATGTGTGTGATACGTTTTCTATTGCCTGAATCTGGATGTTAATGAAAGCAGTAGTTTGAGTCCAAATAAGCTCATCTGGGATATAATGCTAACCTAGACTGAATTGTGCAGATGTACGATTGAAAATAACATTTGCACTGTGATCATTTTAATGTGCATCATTTTTTAACTTTAATTCTAATTATAAATATAAATATATATATATATATATATATATATATATATATATATATATATATATATGTATACCAAATTTCTTATTTTTTTCTTTATATTACATTTTTCACTCATTTGTGGTTTTTCTATTTGCCTTTTTCACTGCACTTGCTTATTGTATTTTTGCCACTGTTAAGTGTGAAATTGCCCCATGGTGGGATAAATCTTATCTTTTCTTTTTTTTTCTCTAATGTACCGGTAAAATTACTTTTTTGTCATAGCAGGTCTACGTAATGATGTAATAAGTGACATGTAATGCAAGAAATATGACATGAGAATATCATCAATAATATGAAAAGGTCAGTTAAGTCTTATCGTATCCTATTATATCTTATCTTATCTTATCTTACACTGGATTAAAATTATAGCCTCAGCCTCTTCTTACATAGATCTAGTTGTTTCTTTGTCACATCTGATACTAATCCAGTGAATACATCTATGAATAATTACAACAGAACTGACAGAACTTTTGCTATTTTATGTTATTTTAGGGACAAAATAATTCCATCTGAAGGTGAAACATACAAACACGTCTCCTGACCACAAAACTCTACCTGCACAGTTCAGTTCTACATAGTTGACAGTAATTGTGGGCCCCATGAAAAGTTAACATTGTGGGCCCTTCATAAAATAAAAGTATCTAAAAATTTGTTGTTGGGGGGTATGTAAGTGTGGGTGTGTTCCATAAGTGTTGTAACTGGTGTGAAACCAAAAGTGAAGCTTAACTTTGGATGTCCAGCTCCGGCTTTTATGCCTCTCTTTTACTTCTGAACTGACACAAAATTTTCACAACTTGTAACCCATATCCACTGGGCCCCCTGGGAAGGCTGGGTCCCATGAATTTGTCATGTTTACCCCCCCTTTACTGTGCCACAGTTTTTAGGGATCCAGCAGCCTCGCACCCCACACCACGATCACTGCAATACACGCAAAAAGGTAAACAAGTGCTTTAACTAAAAACAAAAAACATACACAGCACACAAATCCAAACTAAGGGGCTGGTGCCCTCCCCCCCCCCCCCCCAGGCTCCCCAGGCTCCCCAGGCTCCCCAGGCACTTTAAGTGTAAGGATATGTATGTGCAAATTAGCAATTGTAAAATTCCAAACCATGAAAAGAATTCATGGAAAAAATCCAAACCATAAAAAAATTAGTGGGGGGGACTGTAAAAAAATTAGTGGAGAAAAAAAACAGGAAAAAAATTTAGTGGGAAAAAAAAACAGGAAAAAAATTTAGGGGAGGAAAAAAAACTGTAAAAAAAATATATATAGTGGAGAAAAAAAACAGGAAAAATTTCAGTGGGGAAAAAACAGGAAAAAAGATAGAGGGAAAAAAACTGGAAAAAATGTAGTGGGGAAAAAACTGGAAAAAAAATGTAGTGGGAAAGAAAAAACAACAATTAGTGGGGAAAAAGACTGGAAAAAAATTAGTCGTGAAAAAAAAACACGAAAAAAATTTTGAGGAAAAAAAAGGAAAAAAAATTATCAAAAAAAAAAAAGGAAAAAAATGTAGTGGGAAAGAAAAAACAACAGGCGAAAAATTTAGTGGGGAAAAAAACTGGGAAAAAAATGAGTTGTGAAAAAACAAAACAGGAAAAAAATTTAGAGGAAAAAAGGGGGAAAAAATTAGCGGAAAAAAACAGGAAAAAATTTAGTGGGGAAAAAAACAGGAAAAAAATTTAGTGGGGGAAAAAAACTGTAAAAAAAAATATAGTGGAGAAAAAACAGGAAAAATCTCAGTGGGGAAAAAAACAGGAAAAAATAGAGGGAAAAAAACTGGAAAAAATGTAGTGGGAAAAAAATGGAAAAAATGTAGTGGGAAAGAAAAAACAACAAGAGACAAATTTAGTAGGGAAAAACTGGAAAAAAAATTAGTTATGAAAAAAAACACGAAAAAAATGTAGAGGAAAAAAAGGGAAAAAAACTAGCGAAAATAAAAACAGGAAAAAATGTAGTGGGAAAGAACAAACAACAGGAGAAAAATTTAGTGGGGGAAAAAACTGAAAAAAATTAGTTGTGAAAAAAAAAACAGGAAAAAAATTTAGAGGAAAAAAAATAGAAAAAAAAACAGTAAAAAAAATGTAGTGGTCATCCATTGTTTTTATCACTTAGTTAATCCACAAAAGATGCCCAGTGGTGTGTGGGTGTGCAGCCTGCAGGACACACTGGCATCCACTAACTGAAATAAATGAGTAGAATGCAGCCTCTGTCTCATTAGTACGCAGGACCTCTAGTGTGCACTGCATGTTGTGGAGAGATGATCATAAGATAAGTCAGCACAAAGTGTCTTTGCAGAAAGTCTGCAGTCAATAACTATGGAAGTGTGTCATTAGGCGGACGGCGGTGGGCAAACTGCCACAACATATAATTGGACTAAAGCGGGGCAGTGACTTTCAAGTGACTGCTTTAAGACCGAGCATTTCAATTCAGGAAAGATGCAGCAGTGAAATGAAAGGTTAGACAGTCCACTCCTGCCTTCCAGAAAGACTCTGTTTTTGGTGCGAAGCCAAACATCTAATGCAGGGATGTGTTTATGTGAACTATGCAGAGTCTGACATCTTTATGGGCAGTTGGAGGTAATTGTACAGACAAGCTTGTGCCATATCCTTGAGGTCTGTTTGAAAAACCTTGGAAAAATATTCCTCCTCGACATGAAAAGAGCCTCATTCCGTGCGTTTACATGACAACTTTTATTCCTGGTTTAATCTGATTAAAGGTTAGATCAGGGGTGTCAAACTCATTTTAGTTCAGGGGCCATATTCAGCTAAATTTGATCTGCAGTGGGCTGAGCCAGAAAAATAATAACAACTCCAAATTTTTGTCTTTGTTTCAGTGTAAAAAAACCCCATTAAATTATGAAAATACTGACTTTTATAAACTATCAAAAAAAAAAAGACCTGAAAAAACTGAAATTAAAATTTTATAAAATGTAAGAAAATTTAGTGCAATTTTAACAATATTATTCCTCAACTTCTCATTTGTCCATGTGCATTATGGGTCAGATCTACAAAGACACTAAACACTGAGGAACAGGAAGAAAAGTTGTTAAAATTGTGCTTAATTTTCTTTAGACATTTCAGGTTGTTCATATTTGTTCAGGTTATTCACATTTTATTGTTACAGGATAGTTTGGAAATGTAAATATTTTCACAATTTAATGTTATTTTTTGCACTAAAACAAAGAAAAAGAATTGAAGTTGTTAATATTAGATTTTTTTTGGCTTGATTCAAGATTTTTTTTTTACTTAATTGAAGATTTTTTTTTTTTTTTGCTTCATTCAAGATTGTTTTTAAACCTAATTGAAGATTTTTTTTTTTTTGGCTTAATTCAAGATTTTTTTGCTAAATTTGAGGGTTTTTTTGGCTTTATTGAAGATTTATTTTTTTTTACTTAATTGAAGATTTCTTTTTTGGCTTAATTGAAGATTTTTTTTCCTTAATTCAAGCTAATTTTTTTTTTTTTTTTTTGCTTAATTCAGTTCAAGACTGTGGAATTTTTGCACTTGGCAAAAACATCCCAGGGGCCGAACTTGACCCTTTGGCGGGCCGCATTTGGCCCCCGGGCTGCATGTTCGACACCCCTGATGTAAACAGAAGAGAAAATACTTTAGTTCCGAATTAATTTCTTATGGAAAAATAAATCAGATTTAAAAAAAACATTATGTAACCGTACCCAATCGCACCCTTTGTATAATTGTTGGGGTTTTGAAACAAATTCCGGCACAAGTTAAATGAATTAAATGTGGAGATGATTTATTTTCCCCACTGCTGCAACTTGTCACCGGCAGAAACAACTGAAATCTGTCAAAAGAGAAAAAACATGACCTGCATATACACCTGCCAAGAACCAGTCTGCACAGCAACAACTGCAACACACTGACAAGCCCTTCTCAGAGAACTCCTGCTCACACTGTCCCTATGACGCCCACTGGCTGTTAGTTCAATTAACTTCATTTTAAGAAAGCAACCTTGGGCTTTCTCTCTATTTATCACAACTTCATAATTTAACAGTAGAGGGATTTTCACCTGAGTAGAAGGTCTGATATGGTCTTTGAATTGTTTATTCCACATATTCCCCATTTTTAGAAATCCAGATAAACAAGGCAGTTTGGTTATAAATAACCACAACATATCATATTAATATTCTATAACTGCACAGGCTCATGTAAAAGTTGACCAGGAATAAGAATCTAAACCAGAGGTGTCAAACTCATGGTAGTTCCGGGGCCACATCCAGCCTAATAGGACCTGAAGTGGGCCAGATGATTAAAATAATAACACAATAATACATAAATAATACCAATTCCAAAATTTGTATGTCTAATTTCTATGTTTTAGAGGAGGGGTGTCAAACTCATTTTAGTTCAGGGGCCACATTCAGCCCAACATGATCTCAAGAGGGCCAGACTAGTAAAATACTAACAGCGAAAAACTAAAATTAAATTATGATAATGTTTACATCTACAAAAATCTGAATATTTTGAACAACTGGAAACATCTTAAGAAAAACAAGCACAATTTTAACAATATTATGCCTCAGATTATTCGTTTATCCTTTACACATGTGCCTTACAACTTACATTACAATTAAAAATGCACAAAACGTTTAATAACAGGCAGAATATTGATAAAATTGCATTTACTTATCTTAAGACATTTCAGGTTTTTCATATTTTTTGTAAAAGAACAGTTTGTTAATATAAACATTTTCATGTAAATTTACTTTTTTACACTAAAACAAAGAGACAATTGGCTGTTTTCATTATTTATAGGTTTAATATGATAGTGTTTTACTGGTCTGACCCACTTGAGATCTAAATTGGTCTGTATGTGGAATCTGAATTAAAATCATTTTAACATCCTTGATTGTTAATATCTTCAGTGTAATTTTTGCATTTCACAAATTCATCCCACGGGCTGGATTGGACCCTTTGGCGGGCCGAATTTGGCCCCCGGGCTGCATGTTTGACACCTGTGTTTTAGAGTGAAAAAAGTAAAATTACTGTATACTATCAAAATTTTTACACCTACACAGTATCCTTTAAAAAATGTGGAAAAACATGACCAAAATGAAATTTATTATTATTTTTTTTTTAAAGTGCAATTTTAACAATTTATGCCATTATTTGGCCTCAGCTTCTCATTTTCACATGTTCATCACAACTTACAGATCACAGTGGATCTACAAATACAAAAAACAAGTAATAACAGACAGAATATTGGTAAAATTACTCTTAATTCTCTTAAGACATTTCAGGTTGTTCATATTTGTTCAGGTTTTTCACAGTTTTTGTAAAAGGCTAGTCTGTAAATGTGAACATTTTTGTGTAATTTTACTTTGTTTTTACACTAAAACAAAGAGAAAAAATTTCAGTTTTCATTATTTATCGTTTATTATGATAGTATTTTACTGGTCTGACCCACTTTAGATGGAACTGACCTAAAATTATTTTAACATCCTCGATTGTTAATATCTTCAGTGTAATTTTTGTATTTCACTAATTCATCCCACAGGCCAGATTGAACCCTTTGGCGGGCCAGTTTTGGCCCCCGGGCCGCATGTTCGACACCCCTGATCTAAACAAAAAAAAGTTTCTGTACCGTATTTTAACCCATAAAAACCCAAACATCCACTGGTGACCAAAACAATCAACTGATCAAAACTATTCAATACCTGTTGATCCATTAATTCTATCAATACAGGTGTAAAATACAGTTTGTCATCTTTTCAGAGACATTCAGAGGCTTCGTAGTTACCATGGAAACACCGTCATCTTCTATTGATCCACCAATTAAACCCATAGAGTTGGATAAATGACAGTGAATGGAAACACTTGTTTTATGTTCAGTTAATGACATATTTTACTGAAAAAAATTCTTTTTCTTCAGTTTTCTCTTTTTTGGATATAATAACGCTCAACTTTAATCTGAGCTTTAATGAACATCTACATAATTGTCCATTTAATATAGGAAAATACCAGATTTCACCTAGAAATGCAAACTACAGGGGATATTACAGTAAATGGTGATAAATCACTGAAGAATTTCAATCAATCCATCTTTTTGTTCAGTTTTTTTTCTGTTTTGATATAATAACCTTTGAATTTACTCTTTGCTTTCTACATGATCAGTAAATTAAATATAGGAAAATACATGATTTATCGTGGAAAAACACAAAATACAAAGGATAATATTATAATAAATGGTGATAAATTAATTAAGAATGATTAAATAGATAGAAAAATTCATTTGGGAACTGCCACAGAAGAAGTACGGGGTCTGTATGGGTTAAATCACAGGTCGTACAATAATAAGTGGATGATAAATCCATAATAATAGTTTCAGAGAACGTTGAGTGGCTATTTTTTTGGTTTTACATGTCCTGTAAAGCTATTATCACAACATATCATGGCATGTTTTATCTTAGACATTATTATTATTATTATTCAGTTATTTACTCACTATATTGTCAGTGCATGTGCACATACAGACCACTGATCCTTCAGTAAAATGTATTTAATCATTATTTTTCTTCATTTATTATTATTATTATGATTATCATTATTATTATTATTATTATATTTTATTTTTTTTGTTTATGTTTTTTTTTCTTATCCTATGGACCTAGTTTCTGTGTCCTTAATAAAGCTTGAATGAATGAATTATTTTAATCCCCTTCCCCTTTAATTCCTAATAATATGGGGTCTATCCAACTACATTCAGAGTTTTCCTCGTTCAATAATTTTCTGAATAATATTAAATAAAATGGGATAAATGTAGAAACATAACCCCAACATGATGATATGTTCAATCATTCAAAGTCCTGTTCATTGGATCAAACAAATAAGAAAACATTTATAAAGATTTTTTTCTGGCTGTTTTTGAACTAATGGAGTCAAAATAACCAATTCTCTCATCTTCCAAACCTGCTGTCTGCCGTACACCCCTGGTGTATAACATAACCTGTACTAGTGCACAGGGAAAACATAAAGCCCACAAGAAAAAGATGTTTCCAGTGTTGTGGGGGTGGGAGATATGGTTCCTGTGAGGACATTATACTGAGAATCCACACAACATATGGAAGGAGAAAACATAAAAACTTTCCCAGCAGCCTCTGAAACTTGTGATAATATCACAAACTCCACAGACAAAGCAAAAACACTTCCATCATTTCCTAAAACTACCATTTTCATTAAAGCTGCGCATGATGTTCGTCACCAATTTTTCATTGAATTAGTAAAACCTGAATGATAGCTTAAGTATCATGAATCCATTAGTGGGTCAAAACACAGTAATGTCCCATCAGAGAGCGAATTTTAATTGATTTCCATTCCAACATTTATTTCAATATAAAGTAGCTCCTTGTTTTGGATAAACCCTTATGGTCCAACTAAAGCCAAAATTTTGTGTTATAACGCAGTAGTTTTTGCATTGGGATCTGCATTCTGGATCTGTGTCAGGTCTGACACACCTGTACCCTGCAGTCCTGTGCCCTATGCATGTGTAGTTCAGATGACTGTAACTCTTACATTATTTGTCTGATCAGAAAAATTCCAACGGTTTCTGAAACCTGACACACTGTGCTCTATGGACATTCTCAGGTCACTGTGAAAATTTCACGGGCACCCATCCTAGAAGCCACAAAACAAGCCATTCTGTGACTGGGGACGCACACAGCAGAGCGGATTCACGGAGCGGAGAACCGGAGCGCATAACGGAGTGGATAACAGATTAGATCTAGTGTTGGAAAATGTAGGCAAGACGGTCATCCCAAGTTACAAGACCCCCCTGGAGGTTTATGGATGGATTTGTGACCGAAGGAGTGACTGATGGAGCAACATGTGAAGAAGAAAGGTAAAGTTCACCCAGTTCCATTTCCTAGTGGACTTTCTACATGACTGAAGCACTCTGCTTTTTTCTGTGTAGATTTTACTTCTTTGATTTATTGAGTGTTTAAATTGACGCTTATACCGCATGGTGGTTTTATAGAATAAAGTACGAACCATGTAGAATATGTGTTAGTTTGTAGTATGTTGTACTTTCTGTGCGTAAAAGTGCACATGCTGCTCTACAAAATAAGAGCGCACATTGTTGTGTGTGTGTTATTTTTCCATGTGTCCACCGGAAGTTACATTCAAGGATGAAGAGGGAGAAGCCGTGATGATGCGCAAAGCTCTGGTGATGAGAGCAGAGACTGAAGACGCTCCACATCACAGATGCAGGACGGAGGCAGAGCCTGATGATGATCAGTCCAAATACCACAGACATTCAACACATCCACAGGAGGACTGACTTTTGGTGTCAAGAGACTATTTTCCATGTGCAGACTCTGCCATAGGAGCACTGGCTGGATGTGTGACACCTGTGAACTGACAGAACTGTTTCTGCAGAATCATGGACATGAAGGCACTCTGCTGCCACAGAACGGACAAATGCCCTGTGTGTGTGGAAAAACACCTGTAGAGTTTGCATTTTTACCCTGTTTTCGCACAATAAAAGGCAAATACTCACACAGTTTGTTGTAAATACTATTTATACTTTTCAAAGTTCATATTTAACATTAAAATCTTGCGTCCATGAGTAATTTCAGTGTTTTTCTCTGCTAAAACTAAAAAAAAAACCAAATCTGTTTTTGTCTTTTTCATCATTTTAAACTGTTATTACAGTATTAAAACAAGCAGTGAATTATAAATGACTACTATATTGAACATTCAAAGTGTTCTGCAAAAATGGGCAAAAGGACTCAAAGCATATTTTCTGACCTTTTTATGGTCAAAATAAGAAAACAAGTCCAGGTGGACCATTTTAGGCTCAGGAGTAGAAAGGATTTTAATACAATGCGCACGTCCACCTGTCTCATAGACCATTGACTCTTGGCGCACATCCACCTGTATCCACGAAGCTGCCCACAACCGTGAACCTGGGCAAATATGAATTTCATTCAGAAACTGTTGGAATTTTTCCGACCAGATAAATAATGAAAGAGTTAGGTCATACTACACAGGACAGGGGGCATGGCAGCCCTGGCACGGTCGGACCCGAACTGGACCACAACATATTATGTACGGACCTCAAGCAAGAGAGAGCATATATGATTGCGTTATAACGCAATAATTTTTCTTTTTTGCATGTCCCTTCCCGGGCTCCGTACAAGTGAAAAAAATAGCCCCAAAATTAAAAATATCCTTAACTTTTTGTTTGTAGTGTATATTGGATATAGTATATTATATATGTTTATATGTCATTGCGCTAATTTCAATAAAATGAGTACAAAAAAAAAAAAAAAAACTTCCTGAGTTAATGAAATGAAAAATGAGTTTTAAAGATGACAGGGACATAAAAGTCCTCATTACAGACATGGTAAAATTAGAAGTGTCCTTGACAGGTAATAAGTGTCTGTGGACTGTCTTATCTCTCTCCTCCACCCAACTGTACCTTCTTTGTAGCAGCTGTGGCTTCGGTCTTCACGGCAAGACAGAAAAAAAAAAAAGGGGAAAAGACACAAAAGCATAAAAAGGATCAAACTGAGGACAGTAAAGTACAGTAGAGAAATGAAACACAAGCACACACACTGATCTGCGTTGTCATCGATAGAGCAGGTGAATCAGAGAAGAGCTGGATCTGGGTGGGTTTTGGGGGATATTGTCTGGTGGATTGGGTCTTGGTGAGTGGGTGATTTTAATAAAAGCTTTGTGTTTATTGCTTCTGCTTTATTGGGGAGACAAGACAAAGGGGAGGAGTGATGACAAAAGGAGGCTGACGAACACTAAAGCCTCATAATAAAAGCAGGAGTTTAGTTCTACAGTCGTCCTTTATACTAAATATGAATGTTTAAGAAGCAGCACATGTGCACAGACCCAGGTTCTAATAGTTTTGGATTTTTCATTATAAGTTAGTTTTAGTTAGTTTTGACTTTTTTTTCTCTAATTCAGTTAGTTTTAATTTGTTTTTAGAGCTAGTATGCTAATTTTAATTAGTTTTCGTTATTTTCTAAATGCTTAGTTTTTGTTTGGTTTTAGTTTCTTTTAGTGCTGGGCAGCAATTAAAATTTGTATTCACAATTAATTGCGTGGATATCTGCGATTAATCATGATTAATCGCATAGTTATATGGGGGGGGGGGTGTCGGCATCAACAGCGTGTATTGCCTTTCAGTGATATTTCAGACTCGAAGTACTCCGGTGATAAAAATAATTCCACACTGCAGTGCTTCCAAACAACTGTGTCCTTCTCAACCCCACCATCTGAAGACATTTAAAATGAAAATGTCCATGGAAAAGACCGGTACTTTTCTCCATGTTTATGTCCCCACCAGTTTATTTCTGGTTGTGAGTGATTGACAGGAGTCTTAAGCCCACTAATCAGCACTAATACTAATAAGCCCAATAATATGTGATGTTCAGTTGTTCAAAGCAAGCAAAGGGGGCCCTCTAGTGGTCGGAATAAGTTGCACTAATGTATGTTTTGTCCTTGCGGTGTTACTGTAACCAGTTCGGACATAAGAAGGAACTAACAGACATGCTTCTTTCACTCGGTTTGTATGGCCCCAAAAATGTTTGCCTGTGAGTATTTTATGTTCAGTTGTTGTAAGAATGAATAGTATCAAATATCTCTGATGTGAACCTTTGTTGCTGGATAAAAAGACGCTGTAAATCTTAAGTTAATCTGTAAATGCTAATCATTAGCATGTCTATGGATTTTCCCATTCAAGTTACCATCGAGCTAGCGATCTTTTTCCTATTCATTTAAATGTATAATGCCATGTAAATGTACTAAGGCAATGAACAGAACTCAGATATATTTTGTATGTGTGTTGCAGTTTTACACTGAGTCTCTAGTAAAAGATTTGGAGAAAAGTTTTGGGTGTCCGGCTTTTCTTGGGAAACCTGTTGTCTGTCTGCCGAGCTAATCGCTACATGCACACAAGCAGGGGCAGAAGAATAGGAGTTAGAATAAAATGGCATTAACGTGAGATAAAAAAAAAAAAAGTTGGCGTTATTTAATGAATGCGTTAACGCTGTGATAGCGCGTTAACTTGCCCAGCCCTAGTTTCTTTATATCTTTTATCTTCTTCTCCATCGAATTCAAATAAATCCCAGACAGAACTCTGCTGATTTCTCCCAACTTTAGTCTCCATGTTTCCAGGTAGACTGGGGACCAGAAGACTACTAAACGACAAGTGACCACAAGTGACGGACTGTTAAATATCATATGGTGCCTGCAGCTAAAATTGCTTGAGGGAAATAAATTGATTTTATATCAATCCGACATCGACAAAGATGAAAACGAAGGGAATTTGATCCATAATTTTTATTCGTTTTAGTTAGTTTTGTAAACACACAATACAGTTTCAGTTAGTTATCCTTTTTTCTTTTAATTATAGTTTTTGTTTATTTCAGTTAAGGAAAATGTTTTTACTATTCTAGTTTTCGTCATTTCGTTAGTTTTCGTTAATGATAATAACCTTGGCATAGACTACAGAAATGCACATTTAACCCTTTATCGGGCAAGTGACTATTTTTGGTAATTTCCGCAAACATTAAATATGGGGCCAATCCCGTGCCTCAGTGAGGTCAAGAAGCATGTTGGTTTTTATAAAACTATGCAGTGATTCAGATCATTTATTTATCACTTAGTAGAAATTTTAGAAGTGTAAATAATGAATATGAGTGATTTTTGTCAGTTTACAACCTTATAACAATTGTTTTACTGCATGTGTTTACTTTTTAGTAAGTGCTGCTAGGATGTTTCATGGCAAAAGGAGGGAGACTGTTGTCATGGTAAAGGACGAGGAGGTAGATGATGATGTCCAATAACATCTCAATAAATAAATTAATATATTAAATAATTAAATTAATAAATTCTCATTTCTAGTCAAAATATTTCATCACACTTAAAATAAGACATAATCACCAAAAGAGTGAGATATAAGAAGTTATTTTTAGACTATAGATCTGGAAAGTCTTATTTCAAGAAATCTTACCAAGATAATTTTCACTTGTTCCACTGGCAGATTTTTTTGCTTGAATTAAGCAAAAAAAAAAAAAATCTTGAATTACGCAAAAAAAAAAAAAAAAAAAAATCTGGTATGACCCATTTCAAGAAATCTTACAAAAATAATTTTCACTTGTTCCATTTGCAGATTTTTTTTTGCTTAATTCAAGATTTTTTTTGCTTAATTCAGGCAAAAAAAATCTGCCAATGGACCAAGTGAAATTATTATTTTATTCTTGTATTAATTACTTTATTCGTAAATACTGATACTCTGTCATAATAAGCAAATGGATCCAATACAATACAATAAATGTCACCGTTCATGCCATGATCCAAGTACCTTAAATCCATGCAAACCTGATCTGGACCAGGTTATAGAGCCAATTTTATGGATAATAGTGGACATTTACTCCTAAAAGACATTCACAGGGTTAAGACTGGATGTATGAACATTAACTGACAAATGCAGATAAGTAAAGAAATGTGTTTTGTCCAAGTATGAGTCATAAATAATATTAAACTTATATAACAGCACCCTCCTGCCACTGCCACACTAATGAAATCTCAGCCCCACATGGTTCAAATGTTGGGAACAGAATACAAAAATAAAAATGTGAACATGAAACCACATTAATTCACATATGTATTTGGTCTGTGGTGAATAACACAGGACTTCTACTGCCTATAACTGTTTCTACCAAGTTACTGCCACCAGTTTAATATTAACATTTACAGGATGGGTGTGAAATGAGGATAACTGCAGCAGGATTGTAAAGGTAGGTTTACAGGGAAAAGCTGTAAAAGGGAAAAAAGCTGAGGGTTTGTGACTGAGCAAACCTTGTTTTCTTCCTCCTTTGACTGGTGGGAAAGAAAAAAAACAAACACACTGCATTGTAAAAAAGGTTTAAGACAAACGTAACAACATAGAAATGAGAGAAGAATCACTTCACTCAGAGAAAAGTGCAGAAAATCGGAAATAAAAGCTCTAAATTCAATCAAACAGTGCAGACAAATCAAGTTTTGGCAAATGGGAATGAGGCTTTAAATGAGATTCTGGTAAAAGTCTGAGTCACAGTGAGATCAGCTGCAAGAAAAGACAGCAGAGAAAAAAAAAAACAAAAAAACAGGTGAAATAACCAACTGAGATTCATGCAAATACATCTATGGTGAATAATATCCTATCCCAGGGTTTTTTCAACCTTGGGGTCAGGACCCCATGTGGGGTCGCCTGGAATTCAAATGGGGTCACCTGAAATTTCTAGTAATTGATAAAAATAAAAAACTTACTAATAAAAAATATATGATAAGTTTTGAGAGAGACAATCCCAATCCATAAAAGACATGACAAACTGAAGCTGAAACTGAAGCACTATGGTTCTGTTTATCTTTCAAATGTTCACTGTGGTCGGTTTCAGATGCTGCAGCTCTTTCATAATTCATAGTTTGAGTTCTTGTTTGTTCAGTATTAATTGTCAGCCTTGTAAATCCAAGCTGGACTGACTGTACATATCCTGACCAAGGAAAATCAAATTCTCACTTTGTGCAGTAATCTGCACCTGGTTTTTCTGCCTCCGTCCATAATAATATACATTATATAGACTAAATGTCCTCTAAAATGAACATTTATTTGCAACATAGTATAGCAAACTATTATATGATCAAAAACAAATTAACCCTTTCATGCACACTGGTCACTACAGTGGACAGCTATTCTACAGCTGTTCTCTTGTATATTCATGGGTTTTGTTTTTCTCTTCGTTGTTTTTTTTTTTTGTTTGTTTTTTTGTTTGTTTTTTTTACACATATCTATATTAAAGTTTTATGACACCACATATCTTTTCTGACATGAATTGGTAACATTATGTAGATCTCTCCTGAGCATAAACCCCCAGAATCACAAGCCCTCCCCATAGTTTTCACACAATTTATCAGAAAATATATGTTTCCGTGCGTCAAAAATTAAATGTGTGGTGTCCAGCTGAGAGGACAGTTTTGCAACTTCATGAAAAATAGGTTCATAAGAATTTTTTTTTTCGTTATTTTTTTAATGTATTTTTTTTTTTTTTTTTTATTTAATTTATTTGTCAGAAGAAAATATTCAGTTGCATTGTTTTTTTCATGCCTAAAGAGGAATAAAAACACTCAGGAAAAAATTTTGATTAAGGTTCTCATAATTTGTACATGAAAGGGTTAATTTTAGCAAAAAAAAAAAAAAAAAAAAAAAAAAAAAAAAACTCTCCGTTTTGAATGTCTGGTGTCGCCAGAAATTTGTGATGTTAAAATGGGGTCATGAGCCAAAAAAGGTTGGGAACCACTGTCCCATCCACTGCACATGTTACTTTAATTTAAAATATGATATCAAAGAGTGTGTGTGGGGTCACTGTTGAATATTATACACATTATATTGGAAAGTTACGTTGTGTTTACAAGAAATGATGATGCAAACAGCTGAACCATCAAACCACAAACCACTGGAGGGTACTCTGGATGATCAGGATCTAATTATCAGTAACATTTGGCCCTTCTTTGTTCATGAAAAAAACATCTGAGCATAAGAACGTGTCATTTCTAATTCTAATTCTAGCCCTTTTACCACCAGCTCATGTGTTACATTTGGTATCAACCTCCTGAGACCTAGCAATGCATTTTTGTCCTCTGGAGTGGGCAAGAGTTTCACAGCTTTACTTGAAAAATTAAAAAAAAAAAAAAAAATGTCCACTGAAAAGAACTTTTACTAAATTTTTTTTTAAATGTATCTGAAAAAACTGTTGCATCATGCTGTTTCCAATTAAGGCAATTATTTAATGTAAAATGGCATAAATATTTACTTACTGGGTCTCAGGAGGTTAGTGCCAGCTGAAGAGTCACCCTACAGCATGGGGGTCAAATTCATTTTCTTTCAGGGGCCAAATTCAGCCCAATATGATCTCAAGTGGACCAGTCCAGTAAAATAATAACATAATAACCTATAAATAATAACAACTGCAAGTTTTTTTTTTACAATTGACTCTAACCTTATAATACATTTTCAGACACATACCTGTTTGGTTTTGGTGTCATCCTTTGGACAAAGACAAGAAAGGAAATGTTTTAAAGGACATGCATGTGCAACATCCAACCATAACTACTGCACCGGCGGCTTTGTCTGAACATAATGAAATGAAATACTGACATGTTATGTATTAAAAAGATCAGGAGTCAAGGAAACTACAGAAAACTGAGGGCAAATCTGAAAAGACTGAAAGAAAATTAGTCTAAGAGCTGATGTAAAGGACAAAAAGACAAACCAACCTGCTTCTCTTTGTCTTTCTTTTCCGCCTGAAAGGACACATTAGTGACTTTAATATTTATGACAGAACATAAAGGGATTGAAGCTCCTCCTCCTACTACTACTACTACTACTACTACTACTACTACAGGTGCTGGCTGTCATGAAGTTAAGTTAATTCTTTTTTGCATAATAAAACCCTTCAGGCTTTAACTGCTTTACCCTGGTGATGTTAAACTATAAGCACCATGTGGATTAAACTATGCAATAGGACATTAACAGAAAAACCAGTTTGTCAATATGTTGACGTCTGTGGCACACGTCAATGTTACTTTGGAGGAGTCGACTAGTCGTGTGTTATTCTCTCTCTCCCTTCCATCACCCAACAGCGTCTGAGCCTTCATTCAGCGCATGTCGATATCCTCATTTTTATACACGAAAACATGGAGCGCAAGGTAGCGATGCGTGGGTCCAAAAAATGTCACTTCATTTCCGGGGCGGGTCAGATAATTCCACAAAAGCGGGTTGAAAACAAAAAAAAACAAAAAAAAAACAACCTCAACCCGCGCATCACTAATGGAAGGCCAAGACTGAAGGAAGAAGACGACTCAGAGTAGGATTATTAAACTGACTGTGATCTAGAAAAACTATGGTCTCAGTAATGTTCTGTGAACTACGTAGGCACCACCAATATTGAAAATTAATTTGAACAGCCAGTGTGTTTGGATTATTCTGTTCATTTATTTCATGAATGCGCTCTTTTCTCTAACATACTGTGTGTCTTGGCTGCCACTGTCTTAACTTTTTCCCACTTTATGTTGTTCACTTAAATTTAAAACAAAATTCAAGGTGTTAGCCTCTGTTTTGTTTAGTTAAATATCTGAGAAGGACTGTTCATGCTTGTGTTTTGACAGTTTTTTATTCTGCTCTTGGCTACATATGTAGTTTACCACCACCAGAGGGGGAATATGAGAGCGAATAAATAATGGGTCCATAATGTAAAGTGCTTTGGGTGCCTACAAAAGCGCTATAGAAATCTAATCCATTATTACCTCCGCCAGGAGGTAATAACTGTGATCGCTTTGCTTTGTTTGTGTGCGTGTTTGATTGTTAGCAAGATAACTCAAAAAGTTATGGACGGATTTTCATGAAATTTTCAGGAAATGTTGATACTGGCACGAGGAAGAAATTATTCAATTTTGGTGGTGATCGGGGGTGGGGGGGCCCCACTGATCTGCCCTGGTAGAGGTCTGCACTCTCTGAGTGCTTTTCTAGAAAAGACAGCGTAGACCTCCGCCAAGGCCGGACAGTGGGGCCCCCCCACCCTCGATCACCACCAAAATTGCATCATTTCTTCCTTGTGCCAGTATCAACATTTCCTGAAAATGTCATGAAAATCCGTCCATAACTTTTTGAGTTATCTTGCAAACAAACAAACATGGGGGGGGCCAGATCTGTCTTGGCAGAGGTCTGCACTCTCCGAGTGCTTTTCTTGTTATTATTACTATTCTTCTTCTTCTTCTTCTTCTTCTTCTTCTTATTATTATTATTATTACCACCGCCAGGAGGTATTGTGATCACTTTGCTTTGAGTGTTTGTTTCCGTGTTTGTTTGTTAGCAGGATAACTCAAAAAGTTATGGACAGATTTTCATGAAATTTTCAGGAAATGTTGATACTGGCAAAAGGAAGAAATGATTCAATTTTGGTGGTGATCGGGGGGGGGGGCAGATCTGTCTTGGTGGAGGTCTGCCCTCTCCGAGTGCTTTTCTTGTTATAATTATTATTACTAGCGGCATTGTACTCATGGTGCCATTGTATGATAGCACCCTCCTGTGGTGCAACAGCAGCACTGCACCCGTATGCCCTCCTGTGCTGCAACACGTGCCGGACAAAGACGCGCAGACACGCCAGACAAAGATGCGCAGAATGTCTATTATAGTAGGATTGTTAATGTGAAAGTGAACGTTAGTACAAGCTGCTCATTGTTGAACAGCTGTGTGTCTGTGTTGTTCCTCCACTGTCAATGTCGACTCGACTTCGACTTTATTGACAAATAAGTCGATCTGAAAAAATCTGATGTCACTAATGCCATACTATGCAATGTAAAACCTGAACCTCCAGCATCATTAACACTTCAAATACCATCACATCCTCATACTTTAACATACTTAAATGTCAAGAGCTCTAAACTTTGTCCAATTATGAAATCTACATGAGATCTACTGTGAAACTCTGAACACTTGGAAAACATGGAATTGGTATTCACCTTTTCCTTCTTGGGCTGATGTGAGAACAGAAAAAACAGAGAATGATAATGATAATAATGAATGATAAATAAAAAAAGACAAGTTCTAAAGCCTTTTGAAATTCCTACTTTGCTTTTTAATTGCTTTACCTTTTCCTTGTCGATCTATTAGAAAGATAAAAAAAGGGATAAAACACAGACGGTAAAAGACCAAATGGGTAGAAGTGATGTAGTGGTAAAACAATACAGAACACATGAACTATAGACAAGTACAGGGAAGGCAACTGGAAGAATGAATCAAACATGAGCTCTGACTTCAGTCAGTATGATCACAGTCGTCAGGAGGGAGGAGGTTAAAAAAACTGGAGAGAAAACAACACATTATTCGAAGAAACCAAACCTTTTCTCGCTCCTCATCACTGTCATCATACGCTGAAGACCCGTCCTACAAAAGGCACAAAAACTCCCTCAAGTCACTTTGTGTGTTTCCTTTTAAATAAAACCCTAAATAGAACAGAACAAACCACAGAACCCAACACCCAGGTTCACAGTGACGGAACCCTCCTCTCTCACTGTTCTATGAATGTAAATACGATCACAGAGTAAAGCGACATATTCCCCTTTTCCATTAAAGCAGTTCCAGAGCCGGTGTGTCATCTGACCACACAGATACGAGGGCCATTCAATAAGTTCATGGCCTCACCCAGAAATACTGGTTGTTATAATACAGGATGTTACATTCTTTTGTGATGGGATAGTGATGCTTGAACATCGATGGACCAAGTGCATTGCTGTAAATGGAGATTATGTTGAAAAATAAAATATAAATTATCAGTCTGTGTTGTTCTGTTCTGGGTGAGGCCATGAACTTATTGAATGGCCCTCGTATGCAGCTCATGTAGTTCTACATCACCATTATATATTTAATGACATTCTAGACAAAACACAACAAATACACACGATGACAGATGACATACACCACACCACAACACACACACACGAACACGATATTGTGTGAATGTGTCTTTGGCCGACCAACCTTTTTCTCCTTCTCTTTATTGTCAAGCTGAGATGGAGAGGACAGGACAACACTGTGTTTAACTGACATTAAACATCCACAAACATTCTAACCCAACGGTGTCAAACTCATTTTATTTCAGGAGCCACATTCAGCTAAATTTGATCTGCAGTGGGCTGAACCAGTAAAATAATAACCTATAAATAATGACAACTCCAAATTTTTGTCTTTGTTTTAGTGTAAAAAACACCCCATTAAATTATGAAAATACTGACTTTTATAAACTATCAAAAAAAAAACAAAAAAACCCCCTGAAATTTAAATTTAAAAAATGTAAGAAAATTTAGTGCAGTTTTAACAATATTATTCCTCAACTTCTCATTTGTCCACGTGCATTATGGATCAGATCTACAAAGACACTAAACACTGAGGAACAGGTAGAAAAATTATTAAAATTGTGCTTAATTTTCTTTAGATATTTCAGGTTCATATTTGTTCAGGTTATTCACATTTTAGTGTTACAGGATAGTTTGGAAATGTAAATATTTTCATCATTTAATGTTATTTTTTGCACTAAAACAGAAAAAAAAAATTTAAGTTGTTAACTCTAGATTTTTTTTGGCTTGATTCAAGATTTTTTTTTTACTTAACTGAAGATTTTTTTTTTTTGCTTAATTCAAGATATTTTTTTTACTTAATTGAAGTTTGTTTGTTTTTTTGGCTAAATTAAAGATTTTTTTTACTTAATTGAATTTTTTTTTTGGCTTAATTCAAGATTTTTTGCTAATTTTTTTTTTTTTTTTTGCCTTAATCCAAGATTTTTTTTACTTAATTGAAGATTTTTTTTTATCTTAATTCAAGATTTAATCCTTAATTCAAGCTAATTTTTTTTTTTTTTTTTTTTTTTGCATAATTCAATTCAAGACTATGGAATTTTTGCACTTGGCAAAAAATCCCAGGGGCCGAACTGGATTTGGCACCCGGGCCGCATGTTTGACACCCCTGTTCTAACCTTTTGGTTAATCCAGGGGTGTCAAACTCATTTTAGTTCAGGGGCCACATTCAACTAAATTTGATCTGAAATGGGCCGAACCAGAAAAATAATAACATAATAACCTATAAATAATGTCAACTCCAAAATTTTCTTTAAGAGTGAAAAAAGTAAATTTACATTATGAAAAGGTTTACATCTACAAACTATCCTTTCAAACAATGTGAATAACATGAACAAACTGAAAAATTAAGTGTAATTTTAACAATATTCTGCCTCAGTTTATCATTTACACATGTACATTAGAACTACTACAAACACACAAAACATTTGGTAACAGGCAGAATCTTGTTAAAATTGTACTTAATTCTCTTAAGACATTTCAGGTTGTCCATATTTTTTCAGGTTATTTACATTTTTTATGAAATTAATCTTTGTTTTAGTGTACATCTATGAAAATATTTACATTTACAAAGAGAAAAATTTGAAGATGTCATTATTTCTATGTTATTCTGATTGTATTTTACTGGTCCTGCCCATTTGAGATTAAATTGGTCTGAATGTGGAACCTGAACTAAAAGGATCCTTAATATCTTAGTGTAATTTTTGCATTTCACAAATTCATCCCACAGGCCAGATTGGACCCTTTGGTGGGACGGATTTGGCCCCTGGGCCGCATGTTTGACACCTGTGGGTTAGTCCATAAAGACCCAGTGCTACTTTTGTGGCAGTTCTCATATGAATTTTTTCTCTAAGTTTAACCTTTCTTACATGATTTAGCACCATTTATCGTAATATTATCCTCTGCGTTTTGCATTGTTTCAGTAAAAATCTGGTATTTTCCTACATTTAATTTACTCATCATGTAGATGTTCATTAAAGCTAGCTCAGATTTGGCCCGCAGGCCGTTTGACACCTGTGGACTAAACTATTGCAAAAGTTCCCCTTTGAAGACACAGCCTCTTACCCTGTAAACCCCTGGGTCTACAGACACTATTACACAACTATCTTCACTGTAACTACCCACAGATGGAAAAAACAAACAAACAAAAAGCGTCTCTGCAGCTGAAAAGCAGTCAATGAAAAACCAAGCCATTCAAAAAGCCATTCAGCAACCAACACACACACACGCACGCACACACACACGCACGCACGCACACACACAATATTTCCACTCAATCACTCAATCAGATTCTATTATTTGCAAACATACTGTCTAGACTAAGCAGAGGGAGGCTGTAAATGTGATAAGAGCTTCACTAGCATGTTGGAGTACAGGTTTTATGGATGGTTTGGTCATAGGGATACAGCAGACATGGGTTCAGAGCAGTTAATAATAGTATTAATTAGGGATGCACCGATACCACTTTTTTCCAGGCCGAGTACGAGTACAAGTATTTACATTTGAGTACTTGCCGATATCGAGTACTGATACGAGTACTTAATAATCCCATTCCAGGTCTTAGTTCCTTTTGTAAATGTGCTTTATTGTCGTTGTCATTAGTCTGACTGGAACAAAGTGCTGCTACTGACATTTAATGTGTTGGAATGAGCGTTTGTCAATTAATCCACCAGGGGGCGCAGCTCTGAAAGAACCATACCGGAGAAATACCACAAAGAAGAGTAAAGTTTTTTGAGAAGAAGAAAGTCAGTAATAACAAACATGGAGACGACAGAGGTAACACTAATGTGATCCTAATATTGCAGCGTTTTCACTGGTAAGGTTTAAAAGTTTAGCTTCAGCAGGAAGAGAAAAGAGAAATGAGTGATAAGTTTGGTTTTCACTTCCGCTGGTGGCGGTCTGCACCACCCCATACTCCCGCTGGTATTCTTCGTCTGGGTACGCATCTGCCAGCACCTGGAAAACGGATGGAATGTCCGCAGAGGACGGACAGAACACTGCGTCCGTATCTGTTTGTGTCTTTAACGTTACTGTCAGTCAGCGTTACTTTTATCACCGTCATTTATTTTGAAAAATCTCCACACTCTTCACACTCCCCACACATTATTCCTCCTCCTCGTACCTGCTGAACTGAACTGTGAATGTCACACTGCTGTAAGTGGTATCGGTGCATTTGTATCGGATTACTTTTACGAGTACGAATACGAGTACACACACTGAGTATCGGAGCTGATGCCGATACTCTTATCGGTATCGGTGCATCCCTAGTATTAATGCAATGAATACAATCGTTTTTGCATTTAAAATGAATACAGGAAGGTTTCCTGGACTGTCAGTATTCACAGTCTTACGTTTATCCTTTTCTGTCTGGTTTTGTTCTTACCTCAGATCCTTCAGAGTCTGAGCCAGACTGAGGTTAAAGAAATATAAGAACATGATGAGAACCAAAGAGTGAGCAAAAAAAACAAAAAAAACCCAAAAACAACATAATAAAATAAATACAGACATAAAATAAAGAAATAATATAACATGTGCAGTCATGATGATATGAATAACATTTAATTTTTAATTCTAATTCTAAATATTTATATAAATACCAAATGTTTTATTTTTCTCTTTATATTTTCATTCTTCACTTGTTTGTGGTTTTTATCTATGCATCTTTTACTCTGTACTTGCTTGTTGTATTTTGTTGTGAAATTTCCCCACAGTGGGACAAACAAAATCTTTAACATAACATAACATAACATAACATAACATAACATAACATAACATAACATAACATAACATAACATAAGAAATAATGGAATAAATACTGTTTGTCCTCAACAGGAACTACCCAGAAACTGTCTCTCACCTTGGACTCCTCAGACTGTAGTCGAACCAAAAAACCAAAACAAATACAAAGACACAGGATGAGTTACAGAAACTGGCTGTGAATGAGCGGATGAATGTACATTATCAGCCTACCCACCATGCCATCGTCCCCTTCATTGTCAGTGACGGCCTAATGGAAATGATCATCAAACAATGACAAAAAATGTAGGACAAGAACGATTATGTAAAGAAAAACTCAAATTAAATGAATAAAAACATGAGGAGGTACAGCTCTGCTAACAGTTTAAGACATGGTATCAGTCAAATAATGAACTACATTGCTAAATAATTTATGATAATTAACAATTCTAACGTATAAAGACCATTAATTTTGTAATGAGCATCTAAAAAATTTAACACCAGGAGGCCATGTCCGTTCAATATGTAATCTGAATAACTACTATTAACACATAGTATGAGTTAAAGTTTCTATTTGTTGAAAATGTACTTTTGTGCAGCTTGCAAATATTTTTTTTAAATATTTTTATTACAGTTGTAAATAACCTTTGAAATCTGCACTGTAAGCCCGGACTTTGTATTTACTAAAATGCTTTAATTACAATGTACTTAAATGATTTAAGTTTTATTACATTACTATAAAATGTTAAGTATATTCTACTAATTTGTAGACATAGTCAAAAGTGCGAAAAAGTTTAAGTTGAATGGATTTAAATCACTAGTATTTAGTCATGACCACACCTTTTTATCTCTGCATTGCATTGTGGGTATTGGGCACATTTTTCAAAAAGTTAATTTCCATCTTTTTTAGACTGATTTTGTGTAGATTTGTGTTCATATCATCATCTTTCCGCCACGATCATATTGTTATGCATAATTCAGTTACTGCATTATGTATTAGTTGTGGTTGAATGCTAAAATAAGGAAAAAGGTATTGTTTGATTCTTGTATTAAGTTAGTGATAAAGGTGTAAAAGCATTTGAGGGGTAGGATTAAATAAATTTATACTTCTTCCTACTCCTTTTCGACCATGCGAAATTCAG
The DNA here is from genome assembly GCF_902148855.1 of Sphaeramia orbicularis. NCBI lineage: Eukaryota > Metazoa > Chordata > Actinopteri > Kurtiformes > Apogonidae > Sphaeramia > Sphaeramia orbicularis. Next base: position 10,769,649 of record NC_043965.1, read on the forward strand.
ACTTGCACATACTTGAAGAGAGATTCTGTTCAGTTAAATGTTATTTTGTTTTTTGTCTCATTTTGCTTTGTTTTGTTTTATTTTGTTTCTTTGCATGTTTGAAATAAATAAAAAAAACAAATAAAAAAATAAATAAGTCATTTGATTACACACAGTAAGACCAGATAAGTTGAGTTACTTAAAAAATTTAAGGAAATCGGTTGCCTTAAAAAATTTAAGCAAAGAGTAATGAAAACTTGAGTGTATTAAACCTAAATGCTCGATTTGAACGGAATTGCTACTTTAAGTGCAACACACTAAATGCCAAGTTAATTTAACTTAAAATTTGTTGCAATGTCAATTAATATATTATAGCGTGGATGGAAGTTAGCTCAATGTAATTTGCCAGTACAGGAAGTGCTTTTACTGTGGCAAAGCATAAAGATTTCCACTGAAAAAGGACAATCATAGGTGAACAGGAAAGCCATTGTTGGGCCTATGGCTCTGACTCATGGTGCAGCTCTACAAAAATACAAAACAAACACAAAAAGGCCAATAAACATTGCCATACACACATTAAGTGTGTATAGCAGGGGTGTCAAACTCATTTTAATTCTGGGGTCACATCCAGCCTAATATGATATAAAGTGGGCCAGACCAGTAAAATAATATAAACAATAGGATAAGAACTTTTGAGTGAAAAAAGTAAATTCCATGAAATAAAAAATACACTTAAATATGCTTAAATATCCTACAATACACGCAAAAATACACTTAAAATGTTTACATCTACAAATTGTACTTGAACATTACATGAACAAATATGAACAACCTGAAAATTCTTTAGTAAAATAAGTGCAATGTTAACAATATTATGCCTTAGTTTATCATTTATACACATGAATCACAACTCAGAGATCACAGTGGATCTACAAATACACCAAACATTAAATAACAGGAAGAATATTATTAAAATTCCACATACTTCTCTTAAGACATTTCAGATATTCACATTTTTTTGTAAAAGACTAGTCTGTAAATGTGAAGATTTTTGTGTAATTTTACATTTTTTACACTAAAACAAAGAGACAAATTTGCAGTTTTCATTATTTATAGTTTATTATGATAGTATTTTACTGGTCTGATCCACTTTAAAAATTAACTGACCTAAAATTATTTTAACATCCTTGACTGTTAATATTTTCAGTGTAATTTTTGTATTTCACAAATTCATCCCACGGGCTGGACTGAACCCTTTGGCGGGCCGGATTTGGCCCCCAGGCCTCATGTTTGACACCCCTGGTGTATAGCACTGCACATAAAAATAACACATTTTCAACAACATGCCCAATACCCACAATGCAATGCGGAGATAAAAAGGTGTGGTCATGACTAAAACTTAGTGATTTAAATCCATTCAACTTAAACTTTTTTGTACTTTTGACTATGTCTACAAATTAGCAGAATATACTCAACTTTTTATAGTAATGTAATAAAACTTAAATCATTTAAATACATTGTAATTGAATAATTTTAGTAAATACAAAGTCTGGGCTTACAGTGTAAGAGCCAGGCTGCTGATTTTTTAACTTTTTTTTTTTTTTGGACCCACCGCCATGCACATATTTTATAAATTTCACTAACTTTATACATATTGGGAGACAAGACATGTCATATATAGTTGACAAAATAAATAGTATCGGGAAGAAGAGATTAGATGAGGTTAAAGACTATAATAAGTGCAAAAACAGTGAGAATAACGTAAAGTCAAAGTTACAGTTCAGGCTTCCACAAAATCTGGTTCAGGCTGTTGATTTTATGTATTTTAACATATTTTCAACAACATGCCCAATACCCACAATGCAATACAGAGATAAAAAGGTGTGGTCATGAGTTAAACTTAGTGATTTAAATCCATTTAACTTAAACTTTTTTGTACTTTCGACTGTGTCTACAAATTAGCAGAATATACTTAACTTTTTATAGTAATGTAATAAACTTAAATCCTTTAAGTACATTGTAATTAAAGCATTTTAGTAAATACAAAGTCTGGGTACTGGTCTGGGTACCAGATATAACCCCTACATATCTACTGTGTCGACTCTAGGTTCAAATTGCGTCATAAAATCAACATGGCAGCTCCCATGATGTTGGACATTGTCTTCATTTTTACACAGTGGGAGGACATAGTGTTTCTACATGTGTCTGAGGGTTAATTAAAATAAATGTTGAGGTTTTGACCCACCTCTTCATCCTCCTCAGGTTCTTCCTCGTTTTCAAGCTTTTAGGAAAAGCAACAGTATGAAAACCCATTTTGTTTCAACATAAACTTGGACAAGTGGGAAAAGTTTAAATGAAGGATCATTTAGGGAACGAACAGTGGACGTTTAGGAAAGACGTGGAGGTTTACATGGAGCATCAGCCTATAAATACAGACACTGCTGAAGAACTACTGGGTGATATAAGGGTTTACAGCTGACAAGAGGTTTACGGTGGATGTTTTTTTTAGGAAAGTGGGTGTTTGTATTTAAGGAGGGGAAACCAACAGGGGAGCTAAAAACCAGCCTAAACCTACCCTCTCCTCCTCTGCAGTCAACTGGAGACAGAAAAACACACACTAAATGTTACACACTAGGTTATTATCAGGTGTATGTATGTGCACACATATGCACAACAACAGAAGAAAACCCCTACACCTTCAGCACCTTCATCTTTAAATAAATGAATAAATGAACATGGGCTACTTTTGCTCTATTATTATTGCAAAAAAAAAGAAAGAAATTAAAAAAAAAATAGAACCTGTGGCAAAAACAGATGGTTATTTACCTCCCAGTACTTCTATTCATTAATTGTTTTTCTGATCAGTACTCTATTTAACAAGTGTGTATCTGTGTCTGTCTGTGCAATAATTGTTTTTATATGTTTCAGCTGTGTTTATGTTTGGTTTCTGTTTTTGTCCATGTCTTTTTTTGGATTCCGTGACTCAGAGAAATGCATAACAATTCCAGTGTACCTATACTGCGATGTATCTGTGCAAATGGCAAATAAAGTCTATTCTATTCTATTCTATTCTATTCTATTCTATTCTATTCTATTCTATTCTATTCTAATGACAAAATGAGTGAATACACACACATACATGCATTGGTCTCCAGCTGTACTATAAGTTTTCTATATTTTGTAAAGTCATAAACAGATGAAGACCCATCCCTCCCTATTGCACATACATTAGTCGTCTTTTGTTTTTCCTCCAGGCTGTTACATAAAACTTTATACATGTACATGAGATGGATCTGATGCAGTAATTAGGTCACACCTGGAGGACATGGGCTGACCCACATAGGTTTGTCTGTGCAATGAGACACACTGAGACCAGCAGCACAAAGAACAGGCACAATTAGGAGCATTAGTCTGCTTTTGTTTCTAGTTTCTAAATGTTTCATCATAATTTACAACAACACATTCACCAGTCGATCAGTAACAGCTCCATTAGTGCAACACAGAACATGTCAGACTGAAGCTGGGATGGAAATGTACTGACAACAGGTGAATGTTTTCCACCTCTGACAGGAGGAAAGGCTGATTAATGCACAGAAAAAAAGACATGTGACACTGAACCCTGAGTGTGCAGACGTTCTAACCGTTACATTAAATTAAACAAGTTTCTGGATTACAGCTCTGAATTCTTCAGTTTGGTGTTTTAGGCTCCACCTTTTGGCCATGTATGGACATGAGGGCGGAGCTTGGGATGTAGCAGCGGTAAGATTGATACCTGAATGGATCAGCAGGACACATGCTAGATATGATTAAGTTATGTCAACAGAGCACCAAGGTTACACTAGTTTTGGATTTTTCATCATAATTTAGTTTTATTTAGTTTTGACTGTTTTTTCTGTAATTCAGTTAGTTTAAATTACTTTTTAGAGCTGGTTTGCTAGTTTTTATTAGTTTTAGTTTTTTCTAAATGCTTAGTTTTAGTTTAGTTTTAGTTTTTTTTCATATCTTTTATCTTCCCCGCTGTCGTATTCAAAGACATCCCATACAGGACTCTACAGGACTCGCTGCTTTCCCCTAACTTTAGTTTCCAGTAAACCAGCGTTTCTCATCGGGGGCAGTACCACCCCCCAGGCACTGGGAAACCATCGGGGTGCGTTTGGAATGAGAAAGCTGAGAGGGGGGCGCTGAGACCAAAATGGGGGGCGTTAGACTGTATAAGTTTCAATATCAAGCAGCATGTTATGTCAATGGCAAATTTCTGTGCCCCCCAACCCAGTCGTGAGGGGGGTGGTACTCATTGTATGTATATAAGCTCCGTTAGACCCACCCATCTTGTTTCAGAGAGGGGGGGGTGGACGCGACAAAGCGGAAAATGATGAGGTAAGGGGGCCGTTATCTAAGGAGCACTATAACGCTCAATCACCCCCCTTATCACTTTTATTTTGGGGGGGGGGGGGGGGGGGGGGGTAAACTGGAACACTACTGGGACTTTGCATGTTTTCATTTCTAACAGTTATGCTGCGTTTCCACTAAGGCATCCCATTTTCGGGAATTCTTTTGCGATCAAGCTCTTAATTTGACCAGTTAATCTCTTATATATTAGTAACTCCCCCCCAAAAAATTTGGCCCAATCTGTAAAGTTTTACGCCCCCCCCCCCCACACACACACACACACATACACCCCGCCATCTTTAGGGTGCCCGTCAGCCGAGTGCAGAAAACCCATTTTTCAATGGAAAATTATGCATTTGTCGGTTAGTTATACCATACCATACCATATTATTCCATACCATACCATCTTTATTTATAATGCACTTTAAGAACCTAACAGCTGGCCAAAGTGCCGTACACCAAACATAAAACAAGGAAATAAATAAGTAAATAATGCCATATGCCATATTTGCTCATGCACATGTCATATCAAAGGTTTTGGGGGATGCTACTGTCGTTTATGAAGGTGTCAAAAAGAAATCTGGTACCTGCTGAGCTGAAGAAAAGGGAGGGTACCAGATGGGTAATCTAGGATCAAATGTTCTCCAGTGAAAGCCCTGGGTGCATATCTTTGAAATAAGACTAGGCAACAAAGAAATCAGCAAAAACGTGTGATTTAAGCCATTTTTCAGTGTCAAACGACTTTGACCTTGTCTAAAATCATGTGACCTTGACCTGTACATGATTTGAGACATGATTTGAAACGACAGTAGAATCCCCCAAAACCTCTAATATGACATTTGCATGAGCAAATATGGCATAACTAACCGACAAATGCATGATTTTCCATTGAAAAATGGATTTTCTGCACTCGGTTGACGGGCACTCTAAAGATGGCGGTGGGGGGGGGGGGTGTCTAAAACTTTACGGATTGGGACGAAATTTTTGGGGGGAGTTACTAATATGTAAGAGATTAACTGGTCAAAATAAGAGGTTGATCACAAAAGAAGTCCCAAAAATGGGATGCTCTAGTTTCCACAGGGTTCAACATCGAACCACAGTTCCTGTCTATCGAGTTTCTGTCCATCCGCTGTATATTTGAGTTGAGAGAGAAAAAAAAGCAGCTTTAGGTCTGAAAACAACAAACACATGTTCCCTGTTTGACATCTGTGACATTTATCTGATAGGTGCACCAGGTTTTGTCTTCTTATGGTGCATTTTCACCCTCATATGAGCAAAAACGACTGGTTAAAAACCTTGTAAACAGTATTACAGCAAACACTGGTCACTTTCAATCATGAACTATCATGAAGACCCAAAAGACTAGACGTTTTCATCACAGCAGTTCCACCTTGTATAGGGGAGGTTGGAAGTAGTTGAAAAGAAAATGCAATAAAAGCATCAGAACACACGGCAGAGGATTAAAAAGCAGCGACACAGGTCATGTGTCGATAATAAACTCACCTGCTTGGCTCCCATCGACTCAAACATTTTCTCCAGAAGGACTCGCATCTGCTGGACGTTGTTCATCAACACACAGGGCTGCAGAAGAAAAAGGTCAGGGGTCAGAGGTCAGGGGAAAGGAAACAGACAGCAAGGGAGCAAAGAAAAGAAATGTAGACCAAAAATAACAACAAAGGGGAAAGTTAACCCTTACAGACCCAGTGCTACTTTTATGACATTTTAACCTTTCTAAAGTGATTTATTACTGTTTATTATCATATTATCCTCTACATTTGGCATTTTTTTCAGTGCAAATTAGTGTATTCAAGTGTATTATCCTATATTTAATTCACTGATCATATAGATGCTCATATGATGGTTTTGGAGATTTCTCATTACCCAAATTTTGAACCACTCGTAAATGCTTTTGCTTGTCTGTATGTGGTGTGAAACTGGAACAGTCTGGACATCCAACACAATCAAAGCCAAAACATCCACCGATTTAAACTGTTATACGAAAAATATGGTCTGGTCCCAATATAAAGATGGAGGGTCTTAAAACTGATGTTCCATCAATACTCTTAGTATTAATAATAGTCTTAAATGTTTATGTGTGCTTGTTGTTCCTCATCCAGTTGGTATGTGTTGACCATTACCATCTGCTATTGTTCTTAGCATTACTGGTATGTGCTGCCCTTTATCATTAGTGCTGTCATAGTTTTTTGTTTTTTTTTTCTTACCACTGTTGGTATGTAATTATTGCTGTTCTTTACCACTTGTGGTATTGCAGTTTTTTGTTTTTACCATTGTTGGTATGTAATTATTATCATGTAAGTTGATGGTTAACTGTTACCTGTGGTAACACCACCAGGAATGTACTTTGTTTCCTTTTTTTTTAACACACATTTTGGTTTTGCAGTGGAAATACTGTCAAATGAGTTCATTCTAATTTGGTACAGGCCTATTTTGTTCTATTTTGTCCATTGTTCTGGCTTGAAGTTGAAGGACAGGAGTGAGTATTTAAATTGTTATGTTCAGTTATTTGATGATGAGAATGGGGGTGGGATTAAATAAGTTTTTCTTCTTTCCACTCCTTTTCGAGTATAAATGAATAATTTGGTTTTTTTGGGGGAATTCTGATTTTACATGTATTCTATAATGCTCGAAATAAACGAATGAACAAATGAATGAATAAACTCATGGGTTATTATATCAAAACAGAAAACGGAAGAAAAAGTGACTTTTTCAGCACATATATCATTAACTGAACACAAACCAAGTGTCTCCATCCACTGTCATTGATCCAACTCCATGGGTTTTACTGGTGAATCAATGTTGTAGAGCCCCGGAAGGCACTTTACTGCTGCGCACTTTAGAAATAATAATTCCAGTTATTTATAGGTAACTTAAAATAAAATAGGAACAGGTTGCAGGGCATCACTAAAGTGTGCAGCAAAATTGCTGGCACCACACTCACTGATCTGACTGTGTTGTACCAGAGGCGGACTCTGAAGAAGGCTCAGTCAGTCCTGGATGATCCCAGTCATCCCCTTTACGATGTGTTCAGGTTGCTTCCATCAGGTCGCAGATACAGTATTCCTAAATGTAGGACCAATAGGATGAGGAATTCTTTGGTTCCGGCAGCCATTGTTCTGCTGAATAATTCTTTATAATGTTGGTGCTATTTTTTTTAATGGATTATTTATTGTATTTATTGTTGGTTTGTTGTCCGTGTGAAACTGCTGGCTGTAGAACAAATTGCCCCTCGGGGATAATAAAGTTTACATTGACCTTGACCTTTTACCGGGGGGGTTAATTGTGTTTTTATCAGTATTTTATTAGTTTTATCAGTATTTCATATTAACTAAATGCTGCTGACAATTGGGACCTGAGTACAATGTTTTGTTTCTGTGTATTTTATAAACTGAAATGACAAATAAATTAGAATCTTCAATCTTGAACTACACACTGTAAAAAATGACGGTAGAATTAACACCAAAAAGTTGTAAAATTGCAACATAAAAAAACTGTAAGTGACAATACAATGTAAAGTTGTTTATTTGAAAAGATTTTTGTGTTAACGATTGAATCAACTATAGCTGTAGTTTTTACAGAAAGAGTATGTGAACAAAACCAGATTTGTATGTAGAAATGATGTATTTCTATTGTTTTTAGAAAATAAAACTGTAAATTGAAAAACAATGTGGTGCCATTTAAATTGCAAGACCATAATGTCGAAATAATGGCCTATTTGCTTTTTTTTTTTTTTTTTTAAACACAAAAATTATAAAAAAGTAAACATTTAACAATGTAACATTTTAAATTTGTAAATTAATGGGTTGGTAGAGTTGGTAGAGCGGCTCGTCCAGTAACCAAAGGGTTGGTAGTTCGAATCCTGGCTCCGACTGTCCACATGTCCAAGTGTTCATGGAAGACACTGAACCCTAAATTGACCTGGTGGTTTTGGAAAGTACTTTGGACACCATGAAGGTGGAGAGAATGCACTGAATAAATGCAGTCCATTTACCATTTAAATCCAATGTTATCTAAATGTTTAACTCTTTCAGTGCTATGGGCCGATTAAATCGGCTTTACGAATACAACCTTTAAAGTGCCACGGGCCGATCAGATTGGCTTTGGAGAACACGCCATATTTGTGTACAAACAAACCATCCACCCCCATTTCTTTCTCACATTTCGATGACGTTCTTTCAAATCTTCTTGCAAATTACGATCAATAATGAATCGGCTGCGTCCGGTGCGTTTTGAATCTAAGTAGCAATCGGTCGGATGTTACCGAGCGGTTTTTGACCAAGGAAGAGCTCGCGTTTCGTTTTCTGCTTGGGAAATTTTATGAATGAATTTATGAATGAAATCATATGCAAATTAGATGGCCATTTTGTAGTAATATCGTAAACACAGCGATCTGTCAAAACAGTCCCATCTGCTAGAAAATGAGTTCTGATGACGATTCAGACTTTGATTATAAAAACGACGCGAAATACTGAAAAACGGCCAAATTCTGTGGCGCTTTTAAGGCTTATTAGCCCCTTAACTGTCTGGCACCGAAAGAGTTAAAATGTTGAATCTACATGTTTGAAATGTTAAATCTACATGTTTAAAATGTTGAATCTACATGTTACTCCGTAAATATGTTTACAGTTGGATGTGTTTTTTACAGTATTGTTCCGGAAACCACAGCTGCCAGTTTTTTTCCGTAAAAACAACTGGATTTTTTTACAGTGCAGAGCCTCTGAACATCCAAATGGATCATATCTGATGACCATGAAAAGATGACAAACTGTATTTTACACCAATTATTTACATGGATTTATAGGATTAGTGGGTCTAAAGTTATGAAATATTATCGATGTGGTAAAATTAACTTATAGCATGTATAGCATGAGTCAGCAGTGCTACATCAGGTATTCTATATATGTTTGTGTGTCTCTATGTGTTTGTATGTTTTGTGTGTACTTGTGTGTATTTTTGTAGATTATGTATGCATTTTTATTTTTTGAGTGTGTAATTAACCTTACTTTTCTTTTCTATTATTATCATCATACTATCACTGTGTTCTATGGCAGGGGTGTCAAACTCATTTTAGTTCAGGGGCCACATTCAGCTAAATTTGATCTGCAGTGGGCCGAACCAGAAAAATAATAACATAATAATATATAAATAATGTCAACTCCAAACTTTTCTCCATATTTTACAGTGAAAGAAGAAAAAATAAACAGTGAAAATGTTTATATCTACAAACTGTCCTTTCAAACAATGTGAATAACTTGAACAAACTGGAAGAATAAGTGTAATTTTAACAATATTCTGCCTCAGTTTAACATTTCCACATGTTCATTACGACTTACAGATCACAGTGGATCTACAAATACACAAAACATTTAGTATCAGGCAGAATGTTGTTAAAATTGCCCTTATTTTTCTTTAGACATTTCAGGTTTTTCAAATTTGCTCAGATGATTCACATTTTTTGTGAAATTATACTTTGTGTTAGTGTAAATACATGAAAATATTTACATTTACAGAGAGAAAAATGTGGAGTATTGAGTATTTATAGATTATTATGACAGAATTTTACTGGTCTGACCCACTGGAAATTGAAATGGTCTGAATGTGGAACCTGAACTAAAAGGATTGTTAATTTCTTAATATCTATTTTTGCATTTCACAAATTCATCCCAAGGACCAGACTGGACCCTCTGGCGGGCCAGATTTGGCCCCCGGGCCACATGTTTCACACCTGTGTTCTATGGTATCCCATGACATGTTCTTATGTCTTGGGCTCAATGCTGGTATTCTTGTTCTGAGAGTCCATTCCAGTAATATTGTATCCCTTGAAATACCCCTATTGGACTTTGAAAATGAAAATAAAAATTTGATTGCAAAAAAAAAAAATATTATAGATGTGTAGATGCTTTTGGTTGATGGCGACTGTTTGGGTCTTTAAGGGTTAATGAGGACCAGAAGAAATGAGCAGAATCTAAAACATGAATCCCCTCATCAGAGAGTGTTTGGTCTGTGTATCAGAGATGAGCTCAGACTGAGGGGGTTTTGGTTTGAGTGGGATCCAGTTATACTCACTATCTTCTCCTTCTCGCAGTAGGAGGGGAAGCTTTTGGCCAACAGGGCACAGTACTGCAGCAGCACTTTGGTGATGGTCTGTGGACACAACACATACGTATTAACACAGGCAAATACCAACACAGTGGAAGTGACTGTCATCCTTCCACGAGGGTCACCGAGGCAGATGAACCTAAACACCAGCAGAGTCTCTAATCTGAGTTCTAGATTTATAGCATCAGGTGAGAAAAAAAGATAAAATGTGAGTCCTTTAAAACAGGGGTCTTTACAGATAGGTCTGTGAGTGAGTGGAGGGACAGACAGTTGGATGGATGGATGATGAACAGATGAGGGACAGATAGATGGACGGATGGACGGATGGATGGATGGATGGATGGATGGATGGACAGTTTGATGGATGGATGGATGGATGGATGGATGGACGGACAGTTGGATGGATGGATAGACAGTTTGATGGATGGATGGATGGATGGACAGTTTGATGGATGGATGTTTCTCGTTAGTTCATCTCCTTAACCCTCTGAAAACATGTCCAGTATCGGCCTCTCTGGGCTTAAACCTCCTTCATGTGGACGTGTGTTATTACTGTGTGTGTTCATCAGACTGTGTGTTATTACTGTGTGTGTTCATCAGACTGTGTGTTATTACTGTGTGTGTTCATCAGACTGTGTGTTATTACTGTGTGTGTTCATCAGACTGTGTGTTATTACTGTGTGTGTTCATCAGACTGTGTGTTATTACTGTGTGTGTTCATCAGACTGTGTGTTATTACTGTGTGTGTTCATCAGAATATGTGTTATTACTGTGTGTGTTCATCAGACTGTGTGTTATTACTGTGTGTGTTCATCAGACTGTGTGTTATTACTGTGTGTGTTCATCAGACTGTGTGTTATTACTGTGTGTGTTCATCAGACTGTGTGTTATTACTGTGTGTGTTCATCAGAATGTGTGTTATTACTGTGTGTGTTCATCAGACTGTGTGTTATTACTGTGTGTGTTCATCAGACTGTGTGTTATTACTGTGTGTGTTCATCAGAATATGTGTTATTACTGTGTGTGTTCATCAGACTGTGTGTTATTACTGTGTGTGTTCATCAGATGTGTGTTATTACTGTGTGTGTTCATCAGACTGTGTGTTATTACTGTGTGTGTTCATCAGACTGTGTGTTATTACTGTGTGTGTTCATCAGACTGTGTGTTATTACTGTGTGTGTTCATCAGACTGTGTGTTATTACTGTGTGTGTTCATCAGAATGTGTGTTATTACTGTGTGTGTTCATCAGAATGTGTGTTATTACTGTGTGTGTTCATCAGACTGTGTGTTATTACTGTGTGTGTTCATCAGACTGTGTGTTATTACTGTGTGTGTTCATCAGAATATGTGTTATTACTGTGTGTGTTCATCAGACTGTGTGTTATTACTGTGTGTGTTCATCAGACTGTGTGTTATTACTGTGTGTGTTCATCAGACCGTGTGTTATTACTGTGTGTGTTCATCAGACTGTGTGTTATTACTGTGTGTGTTCATCAGACTGTGTGTTATTACTGTGTGTGTTCATCAGACTGTGTGTTATTACTGTGTGTGTTCATCAGATGTGTGTTATTACTGTGTGTGTTCATCAGACTGTGTGTTATTACTGTGTGTGTTCATCAGACTGTGTGTTATTACTGTGTGTGTTCATCAGAATGTGTGTTATTACTGTGTGTGTTCATCAGACTGTGTGTTATTACTGTGTGTGTTCATCAGACTGTGTGTTATTACTGTGTGTGTTCATCAGAATGTGTGTTATTACTGTGTGTGTTCATCAGACTGTGTGTTATTACTGTGTGTGTTCATCAGATGATGGAACAGTTGAACTCACAGGACCGGACTAGTCTCAGCACTTAGACGTTTAATGAGGTTGGAAAATTCACTGGATGTGTTTATTAGGCCTCGAGGACATGCACAAGGTCTTCTGGGTAATAAACAGTGACTGTCATGTTTGTTTACAATGAAACTCCACAGGGTATGTCTAAATAAATCAGCAGGTTAATTTATGGCCTGTGATGGTAACTTGAGGACAGGAAATGACAAAAACTGAGCTCACTGAGGGTCCCGGGCTCCATGAAAGAGAGTTCCATCTTTGTGCTGAGTCAGACCCATGGAAGTCTGAGAATCATGCATTAAACATATGCTCTAAAAGTCACCGCAGTTACTTTCCTTATATAGTGTCCTCTTATTAGCAAACATTTTTATTCAACTTTCTCTTTCTCCTGCTGTAATCTTAAGGTTTTATAAGGGTTTTTGCCTGAAGTCAGAGAAAAAAAAAACAACCTAAAAGTGAGGAGAGAGCATATTAGAGGCAAAGAGAAACTTAAGCAGAATAGAAACAGACCAACACTGGGTTACATCAGCTACATGTATATGTTTAAATGTATATGTATAAAAGTAGGCTACATGTTTAAAGGTATATGCTTAAATGTATATGTTAAATGCACATGTTTAAGTGTATATGTACGTGTTTGAATGTATGTTTAAATGTATATGTATGAAATTAAATGTACATGTTTAAATTAATGATCGACTGATCCGTCGGCCTGCCAATATATCAGGCTGATATTTGTGGTTTTTTTTACTTGTTTTGGTGCGAGAGAGAGAAGGAGAGAGGTATGTTGTGGTTAGGGATGGGAATCGAGAACCGGTTCTTTTTGAGAACTGGATTCCAGTAGCTTGATTCCTTGGAATCGCTTGCCCGCCTGCTTAACGATTCTGCTTAACAATTCCGCCTTCGTTGCGTGATGATGTCACGTATGTGCAGCATTGTTTTGGTCAGAACGTAGCCAACATGGTGTTTAGGCAGAAACGGTCTAAAAAACAACACCAGGTCCACTGGAACACTGTCAAAGCTTCCATTTATTCTAAAGGGTGAAATCCGTCCAATATGTTCAAATATTTGTCCACAGCATGTGATTCATTTGATATGTTACTTAGCGGTGCTTGTGAATCTAGCGGCAGAGTGAACACCAGGCCGTCATCCGGGCCCAGTTCTGGTTCCGGTGCAGGCAACAAACATCATACCCCCTCAAATACAAGTTTCCGAAGGTAGGGGAAAGGAAATGAGCTGCACAACAATGGGAGACGGGCAGAGTCGAAGTGGTTCCACGTAGTGGAAATGCGGCAATAGAGGAATTAGAAAAAACGTCTTTAGTTTAGCTTTCACTGTATGCGCCCCCCCCCCCAAACCGGGCCCGGCGTCATCTGTTATTATTATTTGTACATACTGTATATGTTATATTTTCTGTGTAGAGATGGAAATATAAAAGACAAACATACAAACATGCAAACATACTCGTTTGTACTCTTTTATTCCCTCACCCAAAGAGAACTGATATGAGAATCGAGAAGAGAATCGAGAAGAGAATCAATAAGGAATCAGATCGATAAGCAAAACTGATAATGAAATCGGAATCGTTAAATTCTTATCGATTCCCATCCCTAGTCGCGGTACTTACAGAGAACTCCCCCTGGTCTTACGAACTATAGACGTTTTAAGTTCAAAAAATGTTTCTTTTTTTAAATTGAGACTCGTAACATTTGTTATCCTAGTGTCATTTTTATGATGTAAATTGAGGGAGCAAAAGCAGTATCGGCTCCAAATATTGGCTCAAGAAAATTGGCGGCCTGTATCGGTCATCGGCTAAGGCTGATGAAAAAAAAAAAAAAAAAAAAATCGGTATCGTCATCGCCCCTAAAAAAAAAATCGATCTTGGTCAGTCCCTTGTTCAAATGTATATGCTTAAATGTAAATGTACATGTTTAAATGTATGTGTTTAAATGTACATGTACACAAAGCACCTACACACCTGCACAAAATCACAATTATTCTGCAGGGGAAAAGTTTGTTATGTAATGTTTATGTGTAAGATATGGGGATGAGGGTTTTTCATTGTCACCATATGTTCACTGCTGTTTATGTATATATTTCTTTCTTTCACTTATTTATTTATCCACCAGCACAACTAAGAAATGTATAGGTAAAATATTATATGTGTATTTTTATGTGTATGTGTGTACTTGTATGTTGTGGGTATATGTATAAACGTATGTACGTATATATGTGTATATGGATGAATGAGTGTATGTGTGTGGAAACAGATATATAAATATAAAAGAGTAATGTAAAAGGAAGAGGGAAATAAATATATTTTATTATTAAAATTTTATGGAGAGGGGGTGGGATTAAATAAATTGCCCTTCTTCCCACTCCTTTTTGGGCATGTAAATGGAACTGTTGTGCTGTTCTGCTGTCTAAGATTTTTGTAATTGTTGATATTTGTATAATTATGCATGTTTTGCTTGTTCGCATGTATGTTAAATTTCATTGCATGTTTAGAATAATTCACTAAATCAAATTAGTCAAATCAATCAATCAAAAGCTGCTTCCTTACATTAAATTTGTAGAAAAATACAGAATATACAATAACAGGTTCAGTTACTGCCCATGTTGTTCCAGTGTGCAGGGGTCAGTAAATACCCCTGTGGTTGTGTTCCATGTGTTACCTTGGCGAAGCGGCGGTTGTACTGGGCCACCACGGTCGGGTCAGGACAGTCCAGTTTCTTGATGATTTCAAAGCTCTGGTTGAGTTGAGTAAAAATGTCGACCACCGAGCTGGAGAACAGAGCATGTTCTGATGTCTGCTGGAACTGTAACAGGAGACATGAAGAAAAATACGATGAAAATGAACCTAAAAAGAATTAAACAGGAGTATGACTTGGCAAATCAAGATCACTTCCAGTACCTACAACTAAGGGACTTTTATAACAAAAAAATAAAGCACAATATTGATTCTAATAACAATGGGCTTGAAAAAGTGATAAGTGGAATATATCATTCTAAAAAATACAAAATTATATCATCTCTTTACAAACATTTAATGAGGAAGAGAGGTTGGAACACTTTGGATGTGAAAAAGAACTAGGAATAGGAATCAATATCTGGAGAACTCCACATTCAACCACTTCTTCAAGAACATGGAGGGAATGTTGCTGGAAAAATATAATTTGATTTTTCATAACTCCTGCAATTACAGCTAAATACAGGGTGGGGAAGCAAAATTTACAATATTTTGAGGCAGGGATTAAAAGACAGTGTATGACCAATTAGTTTATTGAAAGTCATGAGAATTTATTTGCCACAAGAAAATTTACATAATAGAAAATGTTTTATTCTATGTGTCCTCCTTCTTTCTCAATAACTGCCTTCACACGCTTCCTGAAACTTGCGCAAGTGTTCCTCAAATATTTGGGTGACAACTTCTCCCATTCTTCTTTAATAGTATCTTCCAGACTTTCTCGTAATAGTTTTGCTCATAGTCATTCTCTTCTTTCCATTATAAACAGTCTTTAAGGACACTCCAACTATTTTTGAAATCTCCTTTGGTGTGACGAGTGCATTCAGCAAATCACACACTCGTTGACGTTTGCTTTCCTGATTACTCATATGGGCAAAAGTTTCTGAAAAGGTATGGATAATAGTGTTAGGTATGATTATGACATCAATATATGTTTGGTTTCAAAACAATTGACGTAGTGCCTGCTGAGAAAAAAACAACTAAATGTTCATTGTAAATTTTGCTTCCCCATCCTGTACATGTCCAGAGTTCAACCTTGTTGGAGAGAATGTGGAGATGTCAATGTAAATCATGCACATGTCTTTTGGCTATGTCCTAAACTTGCATCATTCTGGGATAATGTATATTCAACAGTTGTTAAGATATTGGGTTACACAATTCCTAAAACATGTTTGGTGATGTATTTTGGATGTATTATTGGTAACAATGTAAGAAAAAATGATAGATATTTGTTTAAAATACTATTAGGAGATAGAGCAGCTCAAATAAACCCACTGGTTGATATCTGTAACCCATCCTACGTAGCTAAATGGAAAGACATTGAAAACCAAAACAACAATATCCCCATGACAGCTGTGATTGGTAATGTAGATTTAATAAACAAAATGACTACATTCAATCCATGGTCTGAAACTGCTCTTAGGACCTGGGCAAAGCTGGTAAAAGAAAGCAATGAATCATGTTTGACGATTAGGTGGATAGCATTTGATGAAGATTTTATCCCAAATAAGACTGACAAGAATTTTAAGACGTGGATCGAGAAAGGATTAGTGAAATACAGTGACCTTTTTCATAAAGGTTGTCTTAGAAGCTTTCAAGAAATAAAACAGATTTACCATCTTGATAACTCAGATTTCTATAGGTTTTTACAAATCCATCATTATTTGGACAAAATGAACAAAGTAGATTTAGACAGACCACTTAGTGGAATAATGACAATTTTACTGAAATCATATAAATCATACCCAAACAATAAACTAATATCAAGACTGTACACCGAGTTACAAAACATTTAGGCTGAAAGTACAGTTTATATCAAAGAAAAGTGGGGAAAGGAGGGCAATTTTGAATTGGCTATGGAAGAATGGACTAAAATACAAGAAAATATATGGAAACATACATCTTCACTTAGTTGGAGAGAATTTGCATGGAAAAGTGTGATTTGCTTTTTTAGAACACCTGCACAAAAAGGTTCAAATGTAGATACATCATGCTGGAGACAGTGTAGGATGAAAAAAAGCTCATCACCTTCATCATATTTTTTGGAGCTGTCCCAAATTCTCTCCCTTTTGGGAAAAAAATCAGGAATAGTATTGACAAAGTCATGAAAATAAAAACGCCTTTAAATTTTGAGAATATGTTCTTAGGTAAACGACCAGGTTGTATAAAAGGATTTTGTAAAACATATCTGTGGAATATCATGTTGGTTGCCGGCAAAACAGTGATCACTAGGAAATGGTTGACAGACAAGACACCCTCATTGGACGGATGGAAGGACCTTGTTAAAGAAATCGCCCAAATGGAAGAACTCCCCTTTACACTAAGATTCAACCATGACAAATTCAAGGAATGCTGGAGACCGTGGACAGACTTTATAAATACTTAAAAAGAACATACTTGATGCCCATTGTTCAGTTGCTACTCAGTTGTTCTCTTTGGGTTTTTTTTGTTTGTTTTTTGTCTTGTTTTATAAAAAAACAAAACTATCAATGTATAAAATATGTAAATTTTGCATTGTAAACCAAATAAAAACTTGAATTAAAAAAAAAATACTATTAGCAGCCCGTAAAAAGGCTATTACCAAAAAATGGTGCAGATTAGAACCACCTATAACTAACGACTGGATACAAACTGTGAATGGAATATTTGAGATGGAGATTCAGACCCATAGACTGAAGACTGAAGAAGAACACTGTCATGATAAATGGAAGAAATGGACAATTTTCACTTCAACGTCACATTACTAAAAACAATTGTTAGTCACGAGGTTTATTATAGTTAATGTATCCCATATGTCCCCTATGTTTGTCTGGTTTTGTAATGTACATAAAATAAACAATAAAAATAAAGTTTAAAAAAAAGAAAATGAACCTAAAAGAGGAACATAAATACTAAAATTACTAAAAACAGACCCTGGGTGCTTCCTCTGTGGTTCACTGCCATGAAAAAATAAACCTTTAAAATTCACACTGCTCTTATTTCGATCCCTTTCTGTTGTAATTTCAGATTCTGATACGATAAGTCCATGACCTCAGTAAAGTTTGCAGGACACTCATAAGACATAAAGACAGATTTATCCGCCTCGTGGCTCCAGCGTAAATGTAAACGGCGCCGAGGGGCCGGTACGGTAGTTTGTGGTAGTTAGGACGTATCGGCAGAGTGACTCCTACTGTCGGACACTTAAAACCCTCAGGACGTGGATCCATAACTGGACCTTTAAGAGCCAAAGAGGGGATGATGGACGCTTACAATTTCCTCTATAAAAATCATCACTAATGGACTCCTCGTAAACTCCCACATGTTAAAACAGCTGTTCCACCAATGAGGATCAGAACGGCTTATGGACCGTCTGAAGACATCCTGCAACAACCTCAAAAGAAAACACAGCCCAAAAAAGGATCAGTACAAGGTTAATGAACCGAAAGATGAATAATGATGATACTGTTACCTTAACCCAGTGGTTCCCAACCTGTTTTGGCTCGTGACACCATTTTAACATCACAAATTTCTGGCGACCCCACACATTCAAAACTTAGACTTTTTTTTCTTGGCTAAAATTAATTTGTTTTTGATCATGTAATAGTTTGCTGTAATATGTTGCAAATAAACATTAATTTTAGACGATATTTAGACTATATAATGTACATTTTTATTAGTAAGTTTTTATTTTTTTACATTTTTTATCAATTACTAGAAATTTCAGGTGACCCCATTTAACCCTTTCATGCATGAATTATGAGAACCTTAATCAAGATTTTTTTTCCTGAGTGTTTTTATTCCTCTTTAGTAATGAAAAAAAAAACAATGTGATTGAATTTTTTTTTTTAAATCAACCTATTTTTCATGGAGTTACAAAAATGTCCACTCAGCTACACCATGAATTTTATTCTTGAAGCAAGAAACATGTATTTAAAACCCAATATCATAAAGTGATATGAAAACAGTGAAATGAAACCATGTTTAATGCAGCTAATCTGATGTTTCCTCACATTTTAACATATTCTAATACTAGTTATTACTCACTTCATGGAGATAATATGCAAAAAATAAATATTAACAATTGATTTCCACTCAAGAACCAATCAAGAACAGCAAAGTTACAATAATGGTATGAATTGCAGTTTATGAGATGATGCATAAGTGTCCACTGTGTTGGTTGCTATGGAACTAAAACAACAAAGCCCATGAATATACAAGAGTAAAGCTGTAGAGTAACTGACCACTGTAGTGACCACTATGCATGAAAGGGTTAAATTCCAGGCGACCCCACGTGAGGTCCCGACCCCAAGGTTGAAAAACACTGCATTAACTGCTCCCAGTCCCCTTTTTAAGTTGGTTGGTACTGTCTGTTCTTTCTCAAACTGATAAAATCATGTGCCACAAACATCTTAAACCAGTACACACATCTGAATGAAGGGGTTAAACCAGTGGTTCCCAACCTTTTTTGGCTCATGACCCCATTTTAACATCACAAATTTCTGGCGACCCCAGACATTCAAAACGGAGACTTTTTTTTTTTTGTTTGCTAAAATTGATGTGTTTTTAATGATGTAATAGTTTGCTATGATATGTTGCAAATAAACATTAATTTTAGACAACATTTAGGCTATATGATGTAAATTTTTATTAGTAAGTTTTAATTTTTTATCAGTTACTAGAAATTTCAGGTGACCACTGTTGTCACTGTTGGTCGTAACCACGACAACAACAGGACAAACAGATTGTATAAAAAAACTGAACGTTGTTCTGTTCCTCTCATCCACGCACTTATATCTCATTATGTGCGCACACACACACACCTACTGGTGTGTGTGTCACCAGTTCACTGGCTCTGCCCCCATACAGTTCTCATTCATTCATTCATTCATTCACCTCTCAAAGCCACACACACTTTGTCCTGAACTAATCTGTATTTATCCATATATCGATACAGAGAATAAAATTCAGTGAGCGGATCAGTCCTCACTCAGTAAATTCGTTTTTATCAGTGCAAAATGTCCATGGAAAAACCTGATATCATTAAAAATTAGGGATGGGAATCATTAAGAACTTAACGATTCCAATTCCATTATCGATTTTGCTTATCGATCCGATTCCTTATTGATTGTCATTGGGTGAGGGAATAAAAGAGTACAAACGGGTGTGTTTGCATTAACTGTCTTTTATATTTCCATCTCTGCACAGAACATATAACATATACAGTATGTATAAATAATAATAACAGATGACGCCGGGCCCGGTTCGGGGGGGTGGGGGGCGGTGGAAGCAGCGGCAGCGGGATGCAGTGAAAGTGAAACTTAAGAGGCTTTACTAATTCCTCTATTGCCGCATTTCTACTGCGTGGAACCAGTTCGACTCGGCTCGGCTTGTCCCCCGTTGTTGTGCACCTCATTTCCTTTCCCTTCTTACCCTCGGAATCTTGTATTTGGGTACGACGTTTGTTGCCCGCACCAGAACCTGAGCTCGGCCCAGCGTTCACTCTGCTGCTACATTCACAAGCGCCGCTAAGTAGAGTATTAAATACGTGACATTCCTGTAAATGATTCACATGCTGTGGACAAATGTTTGAGCCTATTGGAGGGATTCCACCCTTTTGAAGACATGGAAGCTTTGACAGTGTTACCAGTGGACCTGCTGTCGTCTTTTTAGACCATTGCTGCCTCAACGCCATGTTGGATACGTTCTGACCAAAACAATGCAGTGTAAGCGTGAGGTCATCGTGCATGCGCAATGAAGGCGGAATCGATAAGCAGAATCATTAAGCGGGCAGGCAAACAATTCCAAGGAATCAAGCTACTGGGAACCAGTTCTCAAAAAGAACCGGTTCTCGATCCCCATCCCTATTAAAGATATTGTCAAACTTGTGTTAAAAATCTTTTTCAAATGTAAATAATATTTCAAAGGAAACACATGACAGAAACAAAGTGAAATGAAGCTACAAGAACACATCCTCATTCTAACGCGGACCTCTGAGGTCAAAATCAGCCCTGTAGTGCGGAACTGGGCGAGCGCACACTTTTAACCAACTAGCCCAGAAACGGGATAGCGTATTTTGCGTTGTGCTGGGGTTAATGAACTAACGTATGAACGCATTTTCTGTTGCGTTAGTAGTTAACGAACAAAGAGCAAGCCCAGAAACGGAATAGCGCAAAATGTGTTACATGGATGCATTTTTCATTGCGCTGGGCTTAACGATTTACTGAGCTAGTGCAGAAATGAGCCCCAGACTAGGATCCACTACGGTGGGAGCTAATGGGGATCCCCAATAAACAATAAACACTAAGGTAGAAATTTTAAAGTATGTCAATGAGTGCCCCATAAAGGGTTAAAATGAGTCTGTATTTCAGCGTTGACTAAATTAGACTGACCCTGAACAGTCCTATCCATCCATTTAAGTTGAAGGAAGGATCAGCAGAGTTTAAAGTCTAACTGTGACGAGCAAAAAGAAACCTCTAATAACCATTAAATCTGCACCTTAAGCTGGAAGAACCAAAGACATGTCCAAACGCACATTCAGCTCTGACATCAGCCTTTTCCTGAAACTTAACTCAAAGAAAAAGAACAGGACGTTCAGACAACACACGTCCGTCGTTGTCTTTATTTGAGACTCTGCTGCACTTATCTTTACAAAACTCTATGAACCAGACTTGAAGAGGTTGTCATTAATTCTTTTACGAATGTCATCGTCATAGAAACCTTTACTTTTTACTGCACTGCAATGACTCAAGAAAGAAACGACACTTCCAGATGCAAAAACTGGTCATAAACATCATATATATTCATTATTCAGGTGGTTTTATACATGAGGATGAATCAGTCCTCAGTCACAACCACGAAACAATGGATTTGTTTATGTTTATGCTGTCTTATATTTTCATATCCCTTCTCTAATTTCTCTTCCAGATATTGATTTCTTTCAAATGGAATACAGCTTTAATGTTGTCATAAACAAACAAACAGGGTCTCATCTTATTCATTGGTGTAATGCTGCCAGACCACACAACAGAGGGGGAAATATTCATAATAATATCAATATCTGCAGTTTGTAGAACCTGATAGATATTCATGAATATGTTTAAAGCCGTGCACATCCAATCAGCACTGACGCACATGTCATGCAAGAGATCCAATAAATGCAAACTGTAAGGTATCAGTTTAATATTAAAGTCTATAAATCATCTACATTCCACTATAAAAGACAGGTAAAAGACGGGAATGTATGAGAAGTGAACATCAAGTCTGTTGATTTGTGATAAAACTGATTCTGAACAAACTAATCTGTGAGATGAACGTGTTCTAACACATTTGTAGTCAATGAAATGTCAACATGACCGTACATATTTAACCATTTAATTTTCATAATTTTAGGGGATGTCGAGCTTCTCTTGCAGTCTATGAGAAATCACCTCTGACCCAAACCCACTTGATGCTCATGTGTCCAACTCACCCCTTCTCTCTTGTCTCTGTCCAGAGCTCCGTGCATGAACTCCATGGACACGTCCTCGTTCTCTGCCAACCAGGCCAAGACGAACTGGAGAAACCACCTGGAGGAGTCCACACACATAAAGCCCACTCACTGACCCACTTTAAGACCCAAGTAAAACTCTATTAACACAAACGAAGAAACAAACCAGGCACCGGGAACAAAATGTGCCCAGTGTACATTTGTGTAAATCACTGATACGCTGACATTTATGAACTTATTTTTATGTAATTAAATTGCTGTGAAATAATGATATAGGGGAAAAAAAGTGGTTTATCAAATATATTGTAATTTTTATCACATGGGCAATAAACCAAGGCGTGGTGTCTTAAATTTGAAAATTTTAAGTGTAAAATGTTAAATTGCTCCATTAAAATGTCATAATGGAGAAAATTAGATTTTAGTTTAGTGATGTTGTGATAGAAATGTAGAGGATACAGTGAGGATGCATGGATTATATCCACAATATTCACAGGAAAAAATACAAATATGTTCAGGTAACTTTCAGGTACACATGTTGCATTTTTATCATGGTTACCTGAGCACTTACACATAGTGAAATATGCAAATTAGGCAGAACATTGTACATTGTTTTTTTTTGTTTTGTTTTTTTTTTTGACATTTTCATTTCTTCAAGGACAAAATGAACAAAAATGTCATTATTTACAATACAACATGATTCTATTTAATGATTGATACACTGCAAAAATCTAAATCTTACCAAGTGTATTTTTGTCATTTCTAGACAAAATATCCCATCACACTTAAAATATGACATAATCACCTCAAGAGTAATTTTTCAGCGAGAAATAAGAACTTATTTTTAGACAAGAGATCTGGAAAATCTTATTTCAAGAAATCTTAGCAAGATAATTTTCACTTGATCCATTGGCATATTTTTGTTGCTTAATTCAATTTTTTTTTTTTTTTTTTTGCTTAATTCAAGCAAAAAAATCAGCCTTATACTGACACCGCTGTTCATCTCTATTAGTCCAGATATGATATCAAACACCTCCTGAACCCCCTGCCTATGCGTGTTTTGTTTGTATTTACTTTTTTTTTTAAATGTTTGTTTATCATGTCTAGTGTCAATCTTTGCATTATGAACCCATTATTTGAAATTATACTTGTTATATTTGTTAAATGTCGAAAAGTTCTATAAATGTTGACTAGTTCTATAAATAAAGTTATGAAAAAAAAAAAAAAAACACCCCCTGCCTTTGGGGATACTGTACGCCCCCAGCCTCATCAATATTTACAGAATCATAACATATGTTGCTTATGATGGTTTAAATATAAAACCATGAGGGACATGATGCACCCGGACGTATACACACACATATGAATAAATGAATACATTTCACATGTTAAAGCCTTTCATTAATCTCCCATTTCAATCAAAAGCAAAACATCAGCGGAAGAGAAGAGTCAAGGTGAGGTGGAGGTAATGAATAACAAGTGTGAGTGTTTCTTACACTGGATACTCAGGCACAGCGTCGGCGAAGGCGGGAAGGTCCTTCACATATTCGTTGTAAAGCCACTTGACCTTGAAGTGCAGGTTCATGTAGTCGGCGGTTTTACACAGTTTATGTTTCTCGTGCTCTGTGAAAAGAACAACACATCCCATGGATCTTCAGTAACGTGAACCACTTACAGCTTCACTGGTGTGGAATCCACATCAGCTGTGGAAGAGGAGGTGGGGACGCTGTCTCCATGGATGATTCAAAAAAGTGTACAGTAGTTATTTTTAAATCTGAATCTAAATGTGTAATATAAATAAATAAAACCCTGTGAAACTTGTAATTATACATTTGCATATATACATACATATGTCATCTGAACCCAATCTCCTTTTTATGTTCATATGCAACTTAATTACAAATCCAACTTATTTTTATACATATTTTATAAACACATTTTTTAAATAAATGATATAAAAGCAATGGCACCGATAGTACATTATTATTCATTTTTATTATAATTTCCCCTTTAAGGATATGCTGATACTTTTGTTTTTTCACAGTGAGTAGGAGGTGCAGGAGGATTTACAAAATCACAGGTCAACTTCTAATGCAGGGGTGTCAAACATGTGGCCCCGGGGGCCAAATACGGCCCACCAAAAGGTCCAGTTTGGCCCCTGGGATGTTTTTGCCAAGTGCAAAAATTCCACAGTCTGGAATTGAATTAAGCAAAAAAAAATGTAGCTTGAATTAAGGAAAAAATCTTGAATTAAGCCAAAAAAAAATCTAGAATTAACAACTTAATTTTTTTTTCTTTGTGTTAGTGCAAAAAATAACATTAAATTATGAAAATATTTACATTTACAAATATGAACAACCTGAAATGTCTAAAGAAAATTAAGCACAATTTTAACTATTTTTCTGCCTGTTCCTCAGTGTTTTGTGTCTTTGTAGATCTGATCCATAATGCACATGGACAAAAGAGAAGTTGAGGAATAATATTGTTGAAATTGCACTAAATTTTCTTACGTTTTTTTAAAATTTAAATTTCTTTTTTTTCAGGTTTTTTTTTTTTTTTTTTTGATAATTTATAAAAGTAAGTATTTTCAGAAATTAATGTTTTGGGGTTTTTTTTCACTAAAACAAAGACAAAAATTTGGAGTTGTCATTATTCATAAGTTACTATGTTATTATTTTTCCGATCCGGCCCACTTCAGATCAAATTTAGCTGAATATGGCCCCAGTGAACTAAAATGAGTTTGACACCCTTGGTCTAATGGTATTAATGTTTTAAGAGTTTAAAAGTGTTTTGGTTTGGGTTGGAAAAGGACATGAGCCCTTAAGTTTGTTTGTTTGTTTATTTATTTATTTCAAATTTGCATTAAAACCAAACAACAAAAGGATTATATAAAAGAAAGTCCAACATTTGAAAAGGAGCGGGATGAAGTTTAATTTATAATCTCCCGCCTAGGGAGAGAAATTTGTTTCTTTATTCATCAATCAAAAAGAATGGATTTGCAATTAAAAAGAATAGACGGGAGACTCTTCACTCCCATTTTCATCAATATCAAATCAGTGCCACAAGAACCGACGAACAAAGAAATGAAAAAAGAACCACTTCAATTGAATTCTCCAACTATTATCTCAGCCAAATACTACAAACATACAACTAAACTACATAAGGCTCCTGCACTGAGCTGGAACTAAATATGTGTGTAAAACTGGAATGAAAAGGTAAAATAGCAACCAATTAACACTCGTCCACACATCTTACCGGCGTAGAAGTCAACCATGCGGATGCGGAAGGTGGTGGGAGCTGAGACGGCAACAGGAATATAACACAAACCAATGAGAAGTCAACAAAACAATGAGTACGACAGTGAGAGGCTGAGGAAGGACACAAACGGACACGACAAGGAGGACAGAAGGAAACAAGGACAGAAAATAAGGACTAAACAGGGGGCTATGAAGTTAAACTACAGAGGCCTGGGGGGGCGGGGGTTAGTAAAATAAGGGAATTCTAAATACACTGACTAGAAATCTGGGGATTTATCAACTACTATCTTTTATTATTGACGGATTAATTGCTTAATTTACAAAAAGTGGCTAAGGATGCTAATTAGAATTTCTGAGTCCAATGTTAAGTATAGTAGAGTATATTAAGTTGGTTTTAAAGACAGCTCTTCTTACAGAAGAGGATTAGGGCCACTGGAAAAAATTAATTTAATTAAGGTCCAAAATATATTCTTTATTATTACTCTGAGAAAAAAGTCAGAATTCTGAGATTAAAATTAGAATTCTGAGAAAAAAATATCAGAATCCAGACTTTTTTTCCTCAAAATTCTGACTTTAATCTCAAAACAATAATAAAAAAAAAAAAAATTAAAACAGTCAGAATTCTGAGAAAAAAGTCAGAATTCAGACTTTAATCTCAGAATTCTGACTCTTTTCTCATAATAATAATAAAAAAAATATATTGGACCTTAATTTTCTTTTTTTTTTTCCAGTGCCTCTAATCCTCTTTCATACTTTCTGAATGATCTTGTATTGAGCAATAAAGTCAGATATGTGAGTGCACCTGCATAAGTAGATTTATTAAAAATAGCATAAGAGCCTAGAGACTGAAGATTATAATGAGATTTAAAATAAAAAATTATTTAAAAAATATATATTAAAAAAAATCAAGCAAAGAGTGCTCACTATATGCAATGAAAACGGTTATTTAATACAGATGTTCCATCGTTACAGTCATGTTGTTCGTCTGCTGGAATATTTTATAATGTCCGTTCTCCAGTCATAATCAGCTGGAGTTCACTGTCAAAGTCAGTCTTTTCAGGTGAAAAGAAACAAAGAGAATTTTCCCTTTTTCTTTGTTAAAGAAATGTGCACATATAAGAATCTGGACCAATTTAGTAGTTTGACATTTTTGCTTGAAAATTGCCTTTGAATGAACAGTTAATGGATTTTCTAAGTATCCGTGGGTGAATCACTTCCAGATAAATGATTCTTTATGTAACTACATGCTTTGCTAAATAAATACTTTCATGTCACTGTCACTTCGAGTCAAAAAAGCAAAAAGATATCAAACATAAAGAGATGCTGCAAACGTAAAAAAGCAGAAAACTACAGTAAAAAACTAGAATTGAAAAAACATTTTTGTTCACTGAAATTAATAAAAACTACAATTAACCCTATAATGCCAAATGTATCATATTGGATACATGAGTTTTGAAGCCCCCTACATGATCAGTGTGATTTTTTTTCTTGAAAAACCTGATGTATACAATTAGATACATGCAATACACAGATAATCCACGGGGGGGGGGGGGGGGATTCGTTCACCAGAGGCCTTTCCAGTGACACTACAAGACTGTCATTAATGAGGAACTTTGCCAATTTTGAAAAGGAATTACCAATTTGTTAGACATGTTTGTGTTATATTATGTTTTTGTTTGTTCAAAAATAATAATATTTGAGCATTGAGACCCAATGAATCAAATACGATACAAAATTGAAACTCATACATGGAAATTGATATTTAAAAAAAAAAAATTGTTGTTGTGCAGAAGGACCAATAAAGGCTGTGTCAATGATTTAATGGTTCAGGATTTACAGGGTTAAAAGAACAAATGAGAACTAACTGAAACTGTATTGTGTGCTTATAAAACAAACTAAAACGTATAAAAATTATGGATAAAATTCCCTTCGTTTTCATCTTTGTCAATGTTGGATTGACATAAAATCAATTTATTTCAGTCGAGCAATTTTAGCTGGCAGCACCATACAGCACTTCAGGTGGCTGGTGGCACTTGTCATTTAGAGTCGGTTCATCGTCCCCACTCTACCTGCAACATGGAGACTAAAGCTGGGAGAAAGCAGCAGAGTCCTGTATGGGATGTCTTTGAATATGATGGCGAAGAAGATAAAAGGGGAAAAAACTAAAACTAAACATTTAGAGAAAAAAATGAAAGCTTATAAAAACTAGCAAACCTGCTCTAAAATGAATTAACACTAACTGAATTAGAGAAAAAAAGTCAAAACTAAATAAAACTAAGCTAGAATGAAAAATCCAAAACTCTTATAACTTTACTTCTTACTTCTTCTAAAAATTGTAAAACTTACACTCTATTTTATTATCCTATTTTTAATTTTTGCAATTTTATATTTGCTTTTTTCTTTTTTTTTTTTGCAGAACTGGTGTTTTTGTTATTCTTATTGTTGTACTGAGTGGCATTGCACTCTTAATTTCATAGTACACACAATGACAATAAAGGCTATTCTATTCTATTCTATTCTATTCTATTCTATTCTATTCTATTCTATTCTATTCTATTCTATTCTATTCTATTCTATTCTATTCTGGGGTCTCCTGACTGTATCTTATGTCTAATATTAACCACACCAATCTCACCATTATTCCAGCGGTAATGATCAATTTTATCCAAAACTGGACATGTGATGGGATGTGAGAGGAGAAACAGAAAAAGGACATAAAGAAGCGAAGACAAATGAAGGACAAATGAAGGACGAAAGACAAATGAAGCCCAGAAGCACATACACATATTAAACCCAGTCTTACCCTCCAGGGCGTATTTCATATCCTGAGCAAAGAGCGTCCACATGACTTCAGCGCTGACTTTACCCACGCTGAGTTCCTGAGGAAATCTGGAGGTGAACCAGAGGTCAGAGGTCAACATTTACATTAATAGACATATTCTGATGAAAAACACACGTTAAACTGCTATGATATTTAAAGACCCAGTGCTTCTTTTGTGGTAGTTCCCAAATAACTTTTTTCTCTATATTTAATATTTCTTATGTGATTTGTCACCATTTTAAATGAAATAATCCTCTGTATTTTGCATTTTTCCAGTGAAAACAAGGTATTTTCCAGTATTTTATGTGCTAATCATACAGATGTTCATAAAAGCTCAGAGTAAAATTGAGAGTTCTTATATCAAAAACAGAGAAAACTGAAGAAAAAGTGACTTTTTCAGTCAAATCTATCATTAACTGAACATAAAACAAGCATCTCCATCAACTGTCATTGATCCAACTCCATGGGTTTTACTGGTGAATCAATGTTGTAGAACAGGGGTGGCCAACCCTGGTCCTGGAGTGCTACTATCCTGCGTGTTTTAGATGCATCCCTCTTCCAACACACCTGATTCAAATGATAAGCCCATCATCAAGCTCTGCAGAAGCCTGATAACGACCATCAGGTGTGGTGGAAGAGGGAAACATCTAAAACATGCAGGATAGTGGCTCTCCAGGACCAGGGTTGGCCATCCCTGCTGTAGAAGAGGATGGTGTTTCTATGGTAACTATGGAGTCTCTGAATGTCCCAGTGTTACTTTTGTGTCAGTTCCCAAATGGGTTTTTCTCTATATCTGACATTTCTTAAGTGATTTATCACCATTTATTGTAATATTATCTTCTTTACTTGGCATTTTTCAGCGAAAATCAGGTATTTTTCTATATTTAATTCACTGATCATGCAGATGTTCATTAAAGCTAAGATTACAGTTGAGGGTTATTACTTTAAAAACAGAGAAAACTGAAGAAAAAGTGACTTTTTCGGTCAAATCTATGATTAACTGAACATAAACCCAGTGTGTCCATCCAGCGTCATTGATCCAACTCCATGGGTTTTACTGGTGAATCAACATTGTAGAAGATGACGGTGTTTCCACGGTAGCTACGGAGCCTCTGAATGTCCAAATGGGTCATATCTGATGACCATAAGAAGATGACAAACTGTACTTTACACCAATTATTTACATGTATTGATAGGATTAATGGATCGACAGCTATTAAACAGTTTAGATCAGTAGATGGTTTTGGTCGCTGGTGGATGTTTGGGTCTTTATGAGTTAAAATATCTCATCTGTTAGTTAATTTTCATCAAGTAATAGAAAAGTTCCATTATAAGTTCTCAAACATCTTCAAACTAAAGGACACACATAATTTCCTTGTGCATTTAAGTGTCTCTGTGGTCAGTAATTACCGTTTCTATGTACGGACTAAATAACAGCGATGGAGTTTCCACTGCAGGTATAGTCATATTCCTGAATTATGACAGGTTGTCATAGCAACGCTGTCTTCATCCTGACCCCATCTACAAGTTATAAGATTTTTTAAGGCAAGAATATACCGTAGTTGTTCAGCTTTGGAATCTGTGGTTGGTTTATCAGATTAGAGCCGTATTGATAATTGTGACTGTGAATATTTTTTTGGAGATTTACCACAAAGTCACGCCCACATTCTGACGTAATGACACACATACATCCCATAAAAACACAGTGAGTCCTCAGGTTCAGCCAGTCTATACCGATGGCCAAAAAACAAAACCTCCTATCTGCAAATTTTAGATTCTGAGTTTTCACATTAAATGGTGAGCAGAAGGATGACTCCACATTTTCAGTCTATCTGCAAGATAATCCCACCATTTCTTATGACATGAAGGTCAGCTGACAACAACAACAAAGACCATACTATAATAAAACTAAACCATCAATCAATCAATCAATCAAATTTTATTTATATAGCACCAAATCATAACAAAAGTTATCTCATGACACTTTACATATAGAGTTGGTCAAAACCAGACTCTAAGCCAATTTACAGAAACCCAACAGAATCCTCCAGGATCCACGTTTTTTTTTTGTTTCCTGAAAAAAGTGTTTTTTTTTTCCACATAGGAGGTTTAGTATTTTGGCCATCGATATGTAATGTAACCTCAGTTAGAACCTCAGTGAAGATGGTTCTAGAAAAAGTATGTGATAAACGCAGAAAACTGAGTAGTGAATGTTGCTGAATGGCTTTGCTACCCCCATCCCCACCCCTTAAATAATACCATAACTGACTGGTTGATGATGGGTGTGTAGGAGTTCTTGTCCTCCTCGATGATGGAGACGATGAGTGTGATGAGTTTGGGCCAAAACTCCAGGTTCTGGATACTCGGGCCCTGCTCCTCCGGTTGGATCTCCTCCTTCTTCTCCTCCTCTTCCTCCTCGTCTTCTTCCTCCTCTTCCTCCTCCTCATCTCCTTCCTCTCCCTCAGCTTTTTCCTCCTTCTTTTTCTTCTTCTTCTTCTTCTCTGGCTCGGTCTGCTGAAAGGAGAATATGACAGTCGATAGAATTAACCCTTTCATGCATAGTTCTTAGTCCCGACGTGCAGGACACAGCGTTATAATAACAGCTTTGTTCCTGTCGCCGTCACTGCGCTCAATAAGAAATAGTGACATTGCACTTCACTAAGTTATTTTAGTTATTTATCCCATTTCTTTGCTCTATTTATTATTATTGTGACTTCCAATTTTTACATTTTTTAAATTTATGTTCTTATCCTGGTTTTTATCCTGGATTGTTCTTATCTTTTCTGGTTTTTATTGTGTTCTATGGCATCTTGTTTTTATTTATTTGATCTTATTTATTTCTTTTATTCTTTTACTTATCCTTGCTGCTATACTGATGAATGGTGGAACACTGAGCACTTTTTGCCCTGTCTTTTTGTTCTGTCTGTAAGCTCGATCAAGTACCTGTCTTACATGTCCAACGTATGTATTGTTGTAATACCAAAGCAATCACCTCGACTGCAAAACAAATCTACCCACGGGTACAAATAAAGTAACCTTGACCTTGATAGTGGTCAGTCACTCCAGTGGACAGTTATTCTCCAGCTGTTCTCTTGTATATTCATGGATTTTGTTGTTTTAGTTTCATATCAACCAACACATTGGACACTTAAGTATCATCCAATACACTGCAATTCACACCATTACTGTAACTTTTCTGTTCTTTCATCTAAATCAATTGCTAACTGTTATTAGACTGTAATTAACAGAGTTTTTTTTTTGCATATTATTTGAGTGAGTAATAACTAGTATTATAGTATGTTCAAATGGGAGAAAACATCAGATTAGCAGCATTAACCTCCTGAGACCCAGAAAAATGAAAATTTTTAGCTCTTTTCCATTAAACAATTGTCTTGACTGGAAACTGCATTTTTTTGTTTGTTTGTTTGTTTTTTCAGATACATTTTTTAAAATTATTATTATTATTATTATTTTTTTAATGGAATGACCTTTGCAATGGACAGCATTTTTAAGTGAAACTGTTAAACTTTTGTCTCCTACAGAGGACAAAAATCCATTGCTGGGTCACAGGAGGCTAAAAATGTTTTTATTTCATACTTTTCACACAGTATGTCAGTAAATGCATATTTCTTTACTTCAAAAATTAAACGTATGGTGTTCAGCTGAGTGGACAGTTTTTGTAGTGCATGAAAAGTAGGTTCATGAAAAAAAAAATTCAGTCAAATTGTTTTTTGTTTTTTTTATGCCTAAAGAGGAATTAAAACACTCAGGAAAAAAATCTTGATTAAGGTTCTTATAATTCATGCGTGAAAGGGTTAATACGATGTTTTAATGAGAAATAGATCTAAAACCATATGATTAGAAAATACAAAGATTGACAAAAAAAAAAGCAACATAATAATAAAATGAAGTTCCAACTTTTAATAAATCTTCTGAACTGAATAATTTAGAATAATAATGCTAGTATTGTTCCTCTGGTCCGACCGTCTGTGTCTGTGTTAATGAGCTCACACGACCATCTGAAGTGTTAATTATTTCCACAGGCTGGTTTAATGAGTTTAGACTCATTCAGACATTTACCGTTCACGGCACGGTTACATTTATTCAATGTTCTGGAAATAATTCTTCCGCTGATGGAGATTTACCTCACTAACAGTTTAAATCCCACGACATCAGCCACTGTATTAGTTCATATTCCCCCACATTTAACTCCAGAGTCAAAACTCACCTTCTCAGTCGCCTACCCACCGTAAGTTTTACTCTCCATTTTACATCTCCATTTCTATATATCGTAATTATTCTTTTATGTATTTGTTTACTTCTTTGTATTTTATGCATTGTCTGTTTTGTGTGATCGGTAACTAACCGGTTGGATAGCGGACTGGAACTGTCGGTTAAACAGCTCCAGACAGTTGTTGAAGATGTACTCGTAGGTGGAGTTGAGGCAGGCTTTGACACAGTCCCGGACAACGTTTGCAGCTCTGGGAGGACTCTGGAGCTCCAAGACCTGACCAAAAGAATGAACCACAGACCACAGTGATCCTACAGTACACATACTGAACATGAAATGATTTACAAATATACACATGTTCTCGAAAGGCGGCCATACACTGTGCGATTATTTCCATCGTTGCACGTAGCTCCATCTCAAACTGTGTGAATCAATCGTAAAGTCAGGCTCACGATTCATGTTCTCACACTGTACGGACCAACGCTCGTATGCGACCTGACACCAGAGGACGCACCACACGTTCGAGTGTTGTATCCGGAAATACAACGTTAAAATACCAAGGAATCCGTAAAAGTGCGTAGATGATTGTGTATTGGCATGAATCACGAAATGGTAGTGCTGAACAAAAACCAACGAGCTGCTTTGGCAATATGTGCCATTATCTGTGAGGAATCAAAAAAGAAGAAAAGACAACGATGTGTTTGGGGCAGGAATTGGTTGTCCAGAAGTGGACAGTATGGGCTGTCAATCCTACAGCAAAGGGAACTAGAGGTAAGCTGCAACAGCTAAACTGCACTAGGCCAATAGCCAGCTACTGTTAGCTTAGAATGAGCTTACAGTAGCTGGCTACAGGGAGGGGAAGCAAAATTTACAATGAACATTTAGTTGTTTTTTTTCTCAGCAGGCACTACGTCAATTGTTTCGAAACCAAACATACTGATGTCATAATCATACCTAATACTATTATCCACACCTTTTCAGAAACTTTTGCCCACATGAGTAATCAGGAAAACAAACGTCAAAGAGTGTGTGATTTGCTGAATGCACTCGTCACACCAAAGGAGATTTCAAAAATAGTTGGAGTGTCCATAAAGACTGTTTATAATGGAAAGAAGAGAATGACTATGAGCAAAACTATTACCAGAAAGTCTGGAAGATACTATTAAAGAAGAATGGGAAAAGTTGTCACCCGAATATTTGAGGAACACTTGCGCAAGTTTCAGGAAGCGTGTGAAGACAGTTATTGAGAAAGAAGGAGGACACATAGAATAAAAATATTTTCTATTATGTAAATTTTCTCGTGGCAAATAAATTCTCATGACTTTCAATAAACTAATTGGTCATACACTGTCTTTCAATCCCTGCCTCAAAATATTGTAAGTTTTGCTTCCCCACCCTGTATTATTGTAATCGCGCATGCACAGTGTGAGAATTTGAGGCCCATGGGCTCGTGGCACTGCTTTGACAGTGCGATACCCTCACGAGGAGCGAGCAGGATTTCAAACAGCTCCGTTTTCTTGCGAACACACGATTGCTGGTCGTGTCAATTTTAGTTCAGGGGTCATATTCAGCTAAATCTGATCTGAAGTGGGCCGGACCAGAGAAATAATAACATAATAACCCATAAATAATGACAACATCAAATTTTTGTCTTCGTTTTAGTGTAAAAAAAACCCAAAACAAAACACTAAATTATGAAAATACTTACTTTTATACACTATCCAAAAAAAAAAAAAAAACCCAGAAAAAACTGAAATGTAAATTAAAAAACATAAGAAAATTTAGTGCAATTTTAACAATATTATTCCTCAACTTATCATTTGTCCATGTGCATTATGGATCAGATCGACAAAGACACTAAACACTGAGGAACAGGCAGAAAAATAGTTAAAATTGTGCTTAATTTTCTTCAGACATTTCAGGTTCTTCAAATTTGTTCAGGTTATTCACATTTTAGTGTTACAGGATAGTGTGTAAATGTAAATATTTTCATAATTTAATGCTATTTTTTGCACTAAAACAAAAAAAAAATAAGTTGTTAACTCTAGATTTTTTTTTTGGCTTAATTCAAGATTTTTTTTATTTAATTGAAGATATTTTTTTTTTGCTTAATAAAGATTTTTTTTTACTTAATTGAAGATATTTTTTGGCTTAATTCAAGATTTTTTTTTTTTTTTACTTAATTGAAGATTTTTTTTGTCTTAATTCAAGATTTTTTGCTAAATTTGAGAATTTTTTTTGGCTTAATTCAAGATTTTTTTTTTTTTATGTAATTGAAGATTTTTTTTTTTTGCTTAAGTGAAGATTTTTTTTTACTTAATCGAAGATTTTTTTTTTTTGGCTTAATGCAAGATTTTTTCCTTAATTCAAGCTAATATACATATATATATATATACATATATATATATATATATATATATATATATATATATATATATATATATATGTATATATATATATATATATATTTTTTTTTTTTTTTGCTTAATTCAATTCAAGACAGTGGAATTTTTGCACTCGGCAAAAACATCCCAGGGGCCGAACTGGACCCTTTGGCATTTGGCTACCGGGCCGCATGTTATACACCCCTGTTTTAAAGGATAGTTGGTAAATGTAAACATTTTCATCACATAATTTTACTTTTTTTGCTCTAAAACAGAGAATAATAAAATAAAATAGAACAAAATAATCAAATAAAAAATAGAGAAAAGTTTGGAGTTGACATTATTTATATGTTATTATGTTCTTATTTCACTGGTCCGACCCACTGCTGATCAAATCTGGCTTAATGTGGCCCCTGAACTAAAATGAGTTTGACACCCCTGCCCTACATGTATCTATTTATAAGGGGGGGGGCATCCTGGTACCTCCTTGCTGTGAGGTAAAAGTGCTAACAAAACAACTATGCCATCACACTGGCCAAAAAATATATGAAGTGTTAAAACAGTGAAATGGCACAGAGGGGACATCTGACATCTAATAATCTACTGCTCAGTCATACTTACTTACAAACACACACACACACACACACACACACACACACACACACACACACACACAGATTCACATTCATTACTGTCCTCCACACTGCAATCAATCTGTCAAGAACTGAACTAAGTGGCAGGAATCAATCGTGCAGCTGTACATCTGAGCCGTGTCTGTTTCCATCCCTGTTAGACAACGACCTGATACTTTGGTGTTTGTGTAGGGGGTGTGTGTTCAGTTTCTACCTTCATCCTGAAGAAGGTGATGCTGGTGAGCAGATCCACAGTCGACTTGAGGTCAGTGAGACGGGCTTTGTTGCTGGCTGGGAAGTTGTTCTGCAGAAACACACAAAAAAATCCATTAAAACAGGGGTGTCAAACATGCAGCCCGGGGGCCAAATGTGGCCCGCCAAAGGGTTCAGTTTGGCCCCTGGAATGTTTTTGCCAAGTGGAAAAATTCCACAGTCTTGAGTTGAATTAAGCAAAAAAAAATTTTTGCTTGAATTAAGGAAAAAATCTTGAATTAAGCCAAAATGAAAATCTTCAATTAAGTAAAAGAAATCTTCAATTAATCCAAAAAAAATCTTCAATTAAGTAAAAAAAATCTTCAATTAAGCCAAAAAAATCTCAAATGTAGCAAAAAATCTTGAATTAAGCCAAAATAAATCTTCAATTAAGTAAAAACAAATCTTGAATTAAGCCAAAACAATCTTCAATTAAGTAAAACAAACCTTGAATCAAGCAAAAAGAAAAAAAAAAAATCTAGAATTAACAACTTTTTTTTTTCTTTGTTTTAGTGCAAAAAATAACATTAAATGATGAAAATATTTACATTTACAAACTATCCTGTAACAATAAAATGGATTGTTAATTTGTTAGTGTAATTTTTGCATTTCACAAATTCCTCCCAGGGGCTGGACTGGACCCTTTATCGGGCCAGATTTGGCCCCTGGGCCGCATGTTTGACACCTGTGCTCTATGGTAATGTAACTAATTTCATTCTGAATCGCTAAAGGTGTTTGTTTTTTTATGATTAAGTACAGTTGGTCCCATATAACTGACAGAAGGCAAACAGTGGTGACTGACTGCAGATGTCACAGTTTCATACACATAACCATGTACTGGTAGGTTAACTGGTTAATGTAAATTAACCAGAAATGTGAATGTGTGAGTAACTGGTCGTTTGACTCTATATGTCCAGGTCGTTATTGAAAATGACAATCAGTTCTCAACTAATTTACCTAAGCTATGGCTAACGATATTTATTCACTGTGTTCTGTTGTTGTGAACGGAATAATTCATAAATAATATATAATACATATAATAATAAATAATATCTTACCTTATTTAAGTTACTGTTTAGAGATATGGGGAAATACATATACAAGTTGATTACAAAAAAGAGCAGTAAGAATCGTTCACAATGTTGGTTTTCGTGAACACACAAATCCACTATTTTTCCAGTCTAAAACTTTAAAACTCATTGACCTTGTGGAGTTCAAAACTATTCAAATAATGTATAAAGCAAAGAATAACTTACTGCCAGGCAATATTCAAGAAATGTTTTGTGAAACAGAGGGAGGCTATAATTTAAGGGGAAAGTTAAATTTAAAGATTCATAAAGTACGCACTACGTTAAAAAGTTTCTGTGTCACCATCTGTGGAGTAAAATTATGGAACAAATTGTGTGTGGAGATAAAACAAATATCAAACATAATTCAGTTTAAAAAAAGATATAAAGAATTGATTCATAAGAGGTACAATATTTAATAATGACAATGAGGCCTGTTTGTTTATGGATGATGTTGTACTGATAAATCTGCTGTAATTAGTGAAGAAAATGGTTGAATTGTTGAGTCTGTTTGTACGACTGTACTGCCATGATCATATTGTTGTGAATAATTCAGTTACTGCATTATGTATTAGTTGTGGTCCGATGCTAAAATTAGGAAAATAGTATTTGATTCTTGTATTAAGTTAATGATAAGGGTGTAAAAGCACTGAGGGGTAGGATTAAATAAGTTTATACTTCTTCCTACTCCTTTTCGACCATGCAATATTCAGACTTGTATGTGTTTGAAGATAGAGTCTGTCCATTTAAATGTTATTTTGTTTTTGTCTTAACCCTCCAGTATCCCGTCCAGCAAGGCCCTCACTAAGCACCAAGTGTGTCATTTTGGCATACTTGTGGAATAATGTCAAAAAAATGTTCATACAGTTTGTTTTTAATTCTTTTACACTTTTTTCTATTTCATCAACTTGAGTCGTAAGTAAAAATACCAAATACTCAATAATTGTCACATTTTTTAACCCTTTAAATGCCATGTTTGTAATGCAAACCATTTTTTTGGATGCAAAAAACACACAAAATTTTTTTTTTCAATATGCTACATAAAAAGTGGATCACATATTATTTGATTTTTTCATCCTGGCATATGTCAATGATTAACTCCAACATTGGTTAATTTGCATTATTATTTTTTGCGTTAGGTCAAATGTTCAAAAATACTAGCATCTGTCACCAAGTGTACAAAAAATGCACACCTATAAATCAAACTATTAAATACTATATATTGATTTATTTTTCTGCTCTAATTTGATTTTAATTTTGTAAATCAAGTTCAGCCCTAATCATCATACATATCAAGTAATGATTCATTTTACATTTTTTTAACCCTTTAAACAATCTCTTTTCATCATGATGTCACTACATTTTTTGATGCAAACATTTTTTCAAAATACCACATAAAAATTGGATTACATATTATTTGATTTGTGCAGCCTGGCATATGTCAATGATTAACAGCAACATTAACAAATTAATAAATTAATTTAGACCCTCACCTCTCAAATGAAGCCCAGATATCAGTAAAAGCAGGATTTATGCTTTAATGGCTTTGGATCAAAAACAGTGGTTATAATGGAAGAAATAGTGCGTTTTAGGCACACTTGGGAGACAGATGCTAATCTGGTAATTTTCTTTTGTTTACAATGTGCAAATTTTAGTTGGTGGCCAAACTTTTAAAGATCATGCAAAAATGAACAACTTTTGAATTCCAACCTTATTTAAATTGTGAAAAATAATGTGAAGTTTCTTAACACGAAGTGCAACGTGTGCCTAAAAAGCGCACCCGGATGCCGGAGGGTTAATTTGCCTTGTTTTGCTTAATTTTGTTTCTTTCCATGTTTGAAATAAATAAATAAAAATGAAATGAAATAAGGCGACAGATTTGCAGTAAAATATAGAGCAGATGAAAGTGGAGACTCACTCTGTACATGGACAGGTCAATACGCAGGGAGTTGTGCAGCTGATCCAGGAGCTTCACAAAACGATCTCTCTGTTGGAGACAAACAGTGAAAGGTTTAACGGATTGAACTGAACATGGTGGTGGTTCAGTCGGTGAGGACGACACAAACATGATGCACAACAGCACAACAATACACACGTGTTGTCTCTGCAATCAGACAGTAAACAAAGATCCATAACATTGATTATTCCAGTAATAAGAGGCTGTGGTTTACACTGACTTCAGATCAGCTCAGGGGCTTCGACAGACACGAGGGTGGATATCACCTTTAAGTTCCTTAGTGTTACAGGGTTGTGTAAATAAAGACCCAGTGCAACTTTCGTGGCAGTTCCCAAGTGAATTTTTCTCTATATTTAACCTTTCTTAACTGATTTATCACCATTTATTGTCATATTATTCTCTTAATTTTGTCTTTTCTTTGTGAAAATCACACTGTAAAAAAAACCTGTTGTTTTTATGGAAAAAAACTGGCAGCTGTGGTTACCAGAACAATACTGTAAAAAACACACCCAACTGTAAACATATTTACGGAGTAACATGTAGATTTAACATTTTAAACATGTAGATTTAACATTTTAAACATGTAGATCAGGGGTGTCAAACATGCGGCCCGGGGGCCAGATGCGGCCCACCAAAGGGTCCAGTTCGGCCCCTGGGATGTTTTTGCCAAGTGCAAAAATTCCACAGTCTTGAATTGAATTAAGCAAAAAAAAGAAATTTGCTTGAATTAAGGAAAAAATCTTGAATTAAGCCAAAAAAAAAAAATCTTCAATTAAGTAAAATAAATCTTCAATTAAGTAAAAAAAAAAAATCTTCAATTAAGCCAAAAAAAACATCTTCAATTAAGTAAAAAAAAATCTTGAATTAAGCCAAAAAACATCTCACATTTAGCAAAAAATCTTGAATTAAGCAAAAAAATAAAAAAAAAATAAAAAAAAATCAATTAAATAAAAAAAAATCTTGAATTAAGCCAAAAAAAATCTTTAAGTAAAAAAAAACTTGATTTAAACCAAAAAAAAATCTAGAATTAACAACTTCATTTTTTTCCCTTTGTTTTAGTGTAAAAAATAACATTAAATTATGAAAATATTTATATTTACAAACTATCCTGAAACAATTAAATGTGAATAACCTGAACAAATATGAACAACCTGAAATGTCTAAAGAAAATTAAGCACAATTTTAACTATTTTTCTGCCTGTTCCTCAGTGTTTAGTGTCTTTGTAGATCTGATCCATAATGCACATGGACAAATGAGAAGTTGAGAAATAATATTGTTAAAATTGCACTAAATTTTCTACGTTTTTTGATTTAAATTTCATTTTTTTCAGGGTTTTTTTTTTTTTTTTTGGATAGTTTATAAAGGCAAGTATTTTCATAATTTAATGGGTTTTTTTTTTGCACTAAAACAAAGACAGAAATTTGGTGTTGTCATTATTTATAGGTTATTATGTTGTTATTTTTCTGGTCCAGCCCACTGCAGATCAAATTTAGCTGAATTTGGCCCCTGAACTAAAATGAGTTTGACACCCCTGGACTAAACGGTTCCTATCTTATAATTTAATCACACTTTTAGATGTAAAGCACTTTGGTGTTCTTCATGTTGTTGTAAAGCATTATATAAATAAACTTTGAAAGATTGATTGATTGATTGATTGATTGATTGATGAAGACACCTAGGCGGCCTGTTATAATAGCAGTCTTAAAGAGTTGTTAATGTTTATTTGTTAGAACATTGACTTTATCAGGAGCCTCCACACCATCTCTGAGGATGAACGAACAAATCTCTAACACAACAGTAACAGCTGATCCAACCTGTTTCCTGAGCTGCAGCCAACAGTGGCATCCCTTAGTTTTTAATTCATCTATTATTTTTTTTATTTTCTAATATGTGTTGGCAGTACAAATGGGCCTACATGCCATGGCAGCAAAACAAACAGAAGCTGAGGGACTGGGCAGATCTGTGAAGAGGAGGGAACCACGACATGGCTGAAAAACACAGGAAATAAACTCAACCAGTTTGGTCCGAGATGACGAAGGGAGGATGAAACGGACACGAGAAACTGGCAAAAGTACTTCACTAGCTAAAAAAACAAACCAAAACAGGAAAAAACACTTCTGTGTGACAGTCACATTGGTGAAAATGACAAAATGACGCAGTTTAGTTGTGTAATAATCCTCTTTAGAGTTCTCTGGACATCTGTCAGAACTCCAACGTTCACTTTCCAACACACAGATCCAGTCTTCGCTGCAGGAACACTTATTTTGGACATAGCTGTTTATTTATTACAGTGTGTTTCCCTTTCTTTTCCTTTCAGGACATACCCAATGTACACCTCCCATCCAGATTCAAAAACCCATTACTCATTTCTCTAGCTGTCACCAAAAAAGTAATCCTCCAAAACTGGAAATCTAAAAATGCATGTCATATCACTCACTGGACTAACCTCATGGCTGAATATATTTCAATGGAAAAAAAATAATGCTCTCCAGAAGAAGCATATGTCAACCTTTGAGAACAACTGGAAACCATTCATAACTTTTTTTTTAAAACAAACATAGCTGAAAACTGCATATATCATCAGAACAGAACACATACCCCCCCACCCCCCACCCCAACACCCACTTTTCTATCAGTAAAATATATTTTACTGTAAATCAAAATACAGTAATTTTGAGCAGGATTTTTTTTTTAGCTGCCCTCTTTGGGTCATACTACGTGTTCAACATTGAATATCCAGAGGAGGCAGCCACATCACTGGAATTTCTCCAGAGGTAAAAGCACATATTTGTTCTAATATTCTTCACCAGGGATGGGAGCAAGTATTTGCTATGTGACCACCTACTCCACAAGTAAAATACCACTCAAAATGGATCTGATTTTCACAGATTTTCACCGTTCAAACTTTAAAATGTTCAGCCTCTTCAGGACTTTAGTGCTTGTATTTATATTTTTCAATTTTTTTTTTTAAATATTCAGCTTTTCATGCCAAAAATTTTTAATGGTTTTTTATGGAGAAATCAGCACTTCTTCTAGTACTTGATGGCAGCGCCTGTGGCCAATCAAACTTGAAGCACTTTTTGCACTTACTAAGGGTTTTTCCCTCAAGTCTAAATTCTTGCTTATGTTGTACGTCACTTTGGACAAAAGCGTCTGCTAAATGAAATGGTAAAATTGTAGAAATCTTCAACAAGCCACACTTTCAACTTTTTCAGCTGTATTTTCAACCTTTCTTTTCAGCTCAAAGTGAATTTTAACCACCTGAAACAAAGCCCACCTAAATAAATCAATATTGGTTCAAGAGTGCGCTACATAAAGGATATTCCCATTTTTTACATTGCCATCAGACAGCCCATTCCTTTGCCATAACATTTTCTCAACTGTTTTACTTCAAAAAATCCAAACTATCACCTCAAACAGCAGTTCTTTATTTTTACTCACCATGCAAAAGATAGAAAAGCAAGAACAGCTTTTATTGGTTCCATGAGAAATGTAAGTCTAAAATTTATGCGCATATCACATATCTACATGTCTTTTTTCGCTTCATCATTTTAAAACAAAAAGTTGAGTGCTTGTTTTTGTTTTGGAGTATTCAATAAAATACCCCAAATTCCCATTTCACAGTAGTCCACTATTTGCTGTGATACAAAATACGTCACCATACTACAGTACTGTAATAGTAATTACAGTACTGTGATTGGTACTATAATGACAATTACAGTATTTTACAGGTACTGTAATTTAATATACAGTAAGTATGCTGTAGCATGTAATACAGCAACTTACTTGCTAATTGCTGCCAGCAAGTTACTGTACATGTCACAGTATCCTTGTTACAGTGTACACACACACCACACTTATAACAATGCGATACATCTGATCGACATTATTATCTATAAGAGCAACCACTTAATCCGTCTGTCCATTTATCTTGTCTTATGTCTATTCTGTCCCACTGTCATGTGTCAATCTGTCACTTTGTTA
Source organism: Sphaeramia orbicularis (assembly GCF_902148855.1). Classification (NCBI taxonomy): domain Eukaryota; kingdom Metazoa; phylum Chordata; class Actinopteri; order Kurtiformes; family Apogonidae; genus Sphaeramia; species Sphaeramia orbicularis. The sequence continues at coordinate 10,812,760 of NC_043965.1, forward strand.
AGTGTCGTCCCTGTGCACTTTTGTTTATATGAACCCCTCCCTCTCTATATATGTGTACTAGCAAGGAATGTATGACAATATGAGTGTAAACTTGAAATTGTTACTGGTCACTTGTTAAGCGTAAGCTGCAATTAAAAAATAAAGTTGTCCTCCGAAGAGGGGTGGTGGTGGCGGGTTAAAAAAAGAAAAAAAGAAAAAAAAGAACTCCAACGTTCACTTTCCAACTCACAGATCCAGTCTTCGCTGCAGGAACACTTACTTTGGACATAGTTGTTTATTTATTACAGTGTGTCTCCCTTTCTTTTCTTCTCAGGATGAAAGTACGAGCGATAGCCAACATTAACTGGCAATGAAATCTAATTAAAAAGCCAAAATCTAATTAACTCCACAAATGTTTCAGTTATTATTTTCTTTGTGTCTGTCACGTTGCAACAGGAACAATGGAAACACTTTGGATAATACAAGATCATATCATGAGCTGAGAAGTTATTCTCTTGTGCAAACATCTTAAAATTCCCGTAATATACCCTGATGTATTTTCATGTGAAGGCGACAGCAGAGACATTTGGTCTTTTCTAAGTACGTCCCGGCAGGTTTAGAGGATATGACACTTCCATACCTGACCCACAAACCCAGTGCATTATTATGACATTATTATGTATTAAACCAGGGGTCTCAAACATGCGGCCCGCCAAAGGTTCCAATCCGGTCCGTGGGATGAATTAGCAAAGTGCAAAAATTCCACAGTTGTCAACTGAATTAAGCAAAAATTATGCGAACATTTTTTTTGTCTTAATTGAAGATTTTTTTTTTACTTAATTGAAGATTTTTTTTTTTTGCTTAATTGAAGATTTTTTTTTTTTTTTTTTTTTTTTAACTTAATTGAAGATTTCTTTTTTTGGCTTAATTCAAGATTTTTTGCTAAATTTGAGATTTTTTTTTTTGCTTAATTGAAGATTTTTTTTTACTTAATTGAAGTTTTTTTAATTAATTGAAGATTTTTTTTTGCTTAATTCAAGATTTTTTGCTAAATTTGGGATTTTTTTTTTTGGCTTAATTGAAGATTTTTTTTTACTTTATTGAAGTTTTTTTTTTTGCTTAATTGAAGATTTTTTTTTACTTAATTGAAGATTTTTTTTGGCTTAATTCAAGATTTTTTGCAAAATCTGAATTTTTTTTTGGCTTAATTGAAGTTTTTTTTTTTACTTAATTCAAGATTTTTTTTTTTTTTTTTTACTTAATTGAAGTTTTTTTTGGCTTAATTCATGATTTTTTGCTAAATTTGAGATTTTTTTTTTTGGCTTAATAGAAGATTTTTTTTACTTAATTGAAGATTTTTTTTTGGGCGACAGTGGTGCTGTGGTTAGCACTTGTGCCTCACAGCAAGAAGGTCCTGGGTTCGATTCATGTCATGTATTTAGCCCACACATTTGAACTAACTATTCTTTTTTATGGTAAGATAATATTTACTGCCGCACCAATTAAACACCTTTAAAATGTAATGTCAATCATCACATGTAGCCTATTTAGTCATTAAAACATTGGTGTGTCAAAATAATGCAAAAAACATAAAAGAGCCAGTCTTTTGAACGGCTCTTTTCAGTGAACGACTCCTGACTGAACGGCTCCCTTCAAAGAGCCAAAAGTCCCATCACTAATGGTTTGATATATGATATTAAAGCGTGTCCCACCGTCCCGTCGTCCTTCCCTCCTCGTCCTCTAAACCTCAGCCTCAGCTCCTCTTCTCACTTCACACTTACAGTCATTGTAATCGAGTCCATTGTGCTGTTACTCATCAACTTTCCTGTCTCCACCGCCGCTCTGACACGATTTATGTGATCATAAAACACTTGGCATATGTTCCAATTGATCAGAAAGGTGATAAATTCATCTTTTAATTGGGAATAAGGAGGCGTCACCCAACACTTAGGTTGAGTAACCTGAAGGAGGAAACGGAAACCATCGCTAAGTGATGAGTCCTTCATCTCCAGGGTAGAGACAGCATGACGTGTGTGATTTACAACAACATAAAGATAGTGCAGCATCAAACAGTTTTCTAACATCACATAATATACGTTTATCGTCATGTCACACAGAGCCTACACAGTCTGTTAGCATGATGTTAGCCAACAGCTAACGCCTAGCTAAACTCTGGTCTGTGTTCAATATTATTATTGCTATTGTTGTTGTTATTATTATTATGATTATTATTATTATTATTAATAATAATAATAATAATAATAATAATAATAATAATAATAATAATAATAATAATAATAACAATTAAAAACTAAAAACATTAACAGTAAAAGCAAATCAAGACATATAACATAGAGTAAACAAGTGGGTCTTGAGCTTTGCTTTAAAAACATCCACAGAGCAGAGATATTATCATCATAGGAGAACATTCAGGTGTTTACTGACAACTTCTCAATGTAACTAAGGATAATTTAAAAAAAAAAATCATTCATTCATTCTTTCATTTCATTTTATTTTATGTATTGATTTGGAATATGTAAGTTTATATATTTTGGTTGGAGGATGACATGCATCAGGATTGGGTTAAAAAAACTATGTTGTAATATATTATGTACATTCAATTGTAGAGTTATGATTGTGACAATATAAAAATTCAATTAAAAAACTATGGAGGAAAAATAAATAAAGAAATAAATACATAAATACATAAAAAAAAATGATAATAATAATAACAATAAAGAATGAGGCAGCCTGTCTTAACATACATTAAAAAGATGGACAACAACAACCTCTCATTGTAACTAAGGGTCATTTTTAATAATTAATTAATTAATTACATTTTATTTTATGTATTGATTTTGGATGTATGAGTTTATATATTTTGGTTGGAGTATGAGGTGCACCAGGGTTGGGTTACAAAACTATGTTGTAATATATTATGTACATTCCATTGTACAGTTATGATTGTTACAATATAAAAATTCAATTAGAAAACTGTGGAGGTAAAAAAAATAAAAAAAAAAATAACAAAAAATAAAATAAAATAAAATAAAATAAAATAAAAATACACAATGAGGCAGCTTGTCTTATCATATATAAAAAAGATGAACAACAACAACTTATCATTGGAACCAAGGATTTTTTTGTTTTAATTCATTCATTTCATTTTATTTTATGTATTGACTTAGGATGTGTGAGTTAATATATTTTGGTTGGAGTATGAGGTGCATCAGAGTTGGGTTACATAACTATGTTGTAATATATTTTGTACATTCAATTGTACAGTTATGATTGTTACAATATAAAAATTCAATAAAAATACTATGGAGGAAAAAGAATAAATAAATAAATAAATAAACAAAACTATGTTGTAATACATTATGTACAAAACTGTGTTGTAATATGTATATTCAACTGTACAGTTATGATTGTTACAATAAGAACATTCAATTAAAAAACATATGGATGAAAAAAATTAAATAAAATAATAATATCATTACCAGCAGCATCTACATAAACAGTAATGACACCAAAAAGATAAGAACTCATACCATTTCCGAAAAAATAGAAATGAATTTCTGTTAATGATAAACAAACAAACCAACAAAAAAAACGACTAAGTTGAAGATGTTTGTTACCACTGGAAAAATCCACTGTTGCACTGACATTTTTACACTGACGAAACAGAGTGGAAGTAGAATCTGTTTGCAGCCACACAACGCACAACAAACCCACAGCTCTAACACAAAGCACACACTAAAACTGTCAAATGTCAAAGATGACGTATGGACTGAACAACAGCCAGAGCAGATCGATATGGACACAGGGACAGACAAAGGGGGAAGGACAGGCTGGAATGAAGTTTGACAGAGGAGAAAGTCAAGAACAAATCATATTATTTCCATGGCAACAAGCACTTTTACACCGACTTGGCTCAACTTTAACAAAAAAATAAATAAAAAAAGACAAATAAAGTAAGAGGAGAGGAGAATGAGAGAAACAGTGTGTTTTCCACGTCTGCCTGGAGGAAATGACAGCAGCAGGAAGAGAAAAGAAACAAAGAGACAAAGACACAGATGGACAGATGGACGGAGCATGAGTCTGGACAAAGGGACGAAGGGAAAACAAACTCCCTATTGTCTGCGTTTTCTGTCAGAAATAAGCCTCGATTCAAAATATGCAGAAACAAGAAAAGAACAAATTATACAGAACTGTTCCTCAAACTTCACATCACAGTTTGGTCAAAACTTAATAGTTATTAGTTTGGTAAATAAGTCACAGCCTTAAACATATGAATTGTGCGTCACACCAAGGTTATCGTTAACGAAAACTAACGAAAAGTCACTTTTTCTTCAGTTTTCTCTGTTTTTGATGTAATAACCCTCAACTGTAATCTTAGCTTTAATGAACATCTGCATGATCAGTGAATTAAATCTAGAAAAATACCTGATTTTTGCTGAAAAAAACGCCAAATAAGGAAGATAATATTACAATAAATGGTGATAAATCACTTAAGAAATGTTAGATATAGAAAAAACCCATTTGGGAACTGACACAGAAGTAACACTGGGTCTTTATGGGTTAATAATGTTCTCTGTGTCCAGGCAAGGTTATTATTGTTAACGAAAACTAACGAAATGATGAAAACTAGAATTGTAAAAACATTTTTGTTAACTGAAATAAATAAAAACTATAATTAAAAGAAAAAACTGAGGCAGATCTGTGCCCTCCAAGTGCTTTTCTTGTTATCATTGTGGTCATTTCCTCTCCTCTGTCTGTTTTTAAATCCCTTCTTAAAGCCCATCTTCTCTCCTTGCCTTCTGAAACAGTGTGAGATGTTTGAATGTATTATATTTATTCTAGTGTTACCTCCGCCAAGGAGGTTATGTTTTTGCCAGGGTTTGTTTGTTTGTTTGTTTGTCTGTCCGTTAGTGTGCAACATAACTCAAAAAGTTATGGACAGATTTGGATGAAATTTTCAGGGTTTGTTAGAAATGGGATGAGGAAGAAATGATTAAATTTTGGTGGTGATCGGGGGTGGGGGGGCCCACGAGGGGGGGGGCTACTGATCAGCCTTGGTGGAGGTCTGCGCTCTCCGAGTGCTTCTAGTTTTATTTGGTATTGGTTTATTGTTCTTATTTTATTAATTTTTTTAAATTGTAAAGCTTTTTATGTTTTTAATTTATTCTTGTATTTTATTCTTTTATTTAGGTTTTATTTATTCTTCTGCACTGCACTGTTTTTTGTACAGTTGCTTTAAATCTTTTAAGATAGTAAAAACATCAGAGTAGAGGGGATTAAGTATAAAAGCAGCAAAGATTAGTTATTTTAGTAAAAGGTATTAACTTAAAGGGGACATATTTTGCTAAACCCACTTTTATTAGTCTTTGGTTCATTTATTTGTGTATTTGGGGACTCTAATAGTTCATAAAGTTTGAATTTGAACCCTCCAGGTGCTGCAAAACTATCTTTATATTAGTTTTGGCAAAAATCGAGTGGATTTCTACAACCTGTTTTAGTTCCTGCTTAATTTGTTACGTTTTATAACAAATACATCACGACATTTGCACATATAAGGGCCAGACTTCTGACGAACATTTCTCTGAGTACGACATAGTTGTTTATCTGCAGCAGCGGTTGTAGCAAAAACTGAAAATATGTCCAAACTTCAAGGCGATTACCTAAAATGTTCAGTTATTGCTTGAACGGGACAGAGCAGGGGGCGGGGCCTGAAGTGGCTCATGTGCATTTAAAGGGCCAGCGCTCAAAATGACCTTTCTGGTGTCATTACTCAGAAATAGTGTTAAAGATGGACCTGTGGAGTTGAATTAATGAGGACTTCAGACCCAAGCAGAGCATTTACAGTTTATGTAGACCACATTGAAAATGCATAATTCCATTAAAAAAAAAAAAAAAAAAGGCAAAATATCACTCCTTTAAGTCACAGTCATCAGTGAACCTGACCACGTATTTAACATATCAAGTTTTAAATCAAATGTTGTTTTGGCAGTATGTTTTATGACAGTACTGCTCAAATTATCATAAATTATTAGTAAGGAAATTGATATATTACACTGGTCTACAATTTCTTAAAGGTGCTGGAGACTTTCGTGACCAATTTTTCATCAAATCTGTCAAACCTCAGTCATATCCTCGGTATCATGAATCTGTAAGTCTTTCTGTGATTACTTACCTGAGTCTCTTGTATTACGGTGAACAATTTCGAAGTGCCATCCACCATAAACAAACTGTATGTTTACATCCTGAGCTGGGAGGTCACTCAGGCATCTTCGGAATTTTGTCGCGATGTGCATTGTGGGAAACGAAGGCTCGGACAGCGCAACCATATGATATTATATGGATGAAAAAAATACACGCAGAAAAGGCTGAAATGCGGAAACGGCTGGAGGAATATGCATAGGGGGAAGAGAGCTCCTGCCGTTTCCGCCTCGTGTCTGAAGCAGCTGCCGCTGCCAGACAGCTGAGCGAACCGGCATTTCCCACAAGCATGTTGCAACAAAATTCCGAAGATGCCCAAGTTACCTCCTGACTCTGTTTGTAAACATACGGTTTGTTTATGGTGGATGGCACTTCGAAATTGTTCACCATAATGCAAGAGATTCAGGTGGGTAATCACAGAAAGACTTACAGATTTATGACACTGAGGATATGACTGAAGTTTGACAGACTTTTTTTTTAACCTTTATTGAAGTGACACTAAGTGACATTATGTACAGTATTATACAATATTTATATTACATCATCATAATGTGGAGGGAGGGGGGGTTAAGATATATGGCATATAATATACAAAACAAACACATGTCAGTCAGTAGTAAAGATCAATGTCCTGTCCTGGTTGTGTAAATATTCTGTGTGTAGCGTAGTGTGTAAGATGTGTATGTGGTGCGACTGTTGTGATGTGGATTTCTCAAGAAGAAAAAATTTTAAAAAATAATAATAATGATAATAATAAAATAATAATAAATAAAAATCAAATTAAGTCAAATCAAATCAAGAAAAGGAAAGAAATAAAAGAAAATAAAAGTCAGGGATATGACCAAATACAATCATTAGGTAGCTGAAGCTGAGTGAGATGAGGAGAAAGGAAAAGGAGATAGATAGATAGATAGATAGATAGATAGATAGATAGATAGATAGATAGATAGATAGATAGATAGATAGATAGATAGATAGATAGATAGATAGATAGATAGATAGATAGATAGATAGATAGATAGATAGATAGAGAAAAAGAGACAAAGAGAGAGAGAAGAAAAGAAAAGAAAAGAAAAGAAAAGAAAAAGAAAAAAAAGGGGGAAAAAAAAGGAAAACGGGAGGTTAATAAAAATAAATAAGTAAATAAATGAAAATAACCAAATGTGATTCAAAGTACAATTTATCAACATTTGATGCTATTGGCCCTGCTGCTTCACCTCACCATCAGGGAGTAATCACAGAAAGACTCACAAATTCATGATACTGAGGATATGACTGAGGTTTTACAGATTTGATGAAAAATTGGTCACGAAAGTCTCCCGCACCTTTAAAGAAATGATCTGCTTCAGCGGTTAAATGTGCTAAACGTTACATATTTTAATAAGATTAACTGGAAAACAAATGACAAAAGTGCTGGTTTGCTGATGTTGACCACAGGGAAATGTTTTAAAATGCATAATTCCATTTTTTAAAAAAAGCAAAATATCACTCCTTTAATGAAACTTCTTTACTCAAAAATGACAAAATTTGGTGAAATTGAATGTGCCAAATAAACATATTAACCTGTGCAGTGTAGTGTAATACCAAACTGCCATCAGAGGAATAAAGCTTCTCTGTTGCAGCCAGTGGTGAATGAGTGTGTCTGCATTCCCTGAACCATTAAAGTGAGAACACACCGCCTGTAGTCACTCATATATCACTGGAGTCCAACTAGTTGAAGTCCTCCCCATTGGCCCAGATCCCAGGACTCATTAAGACCGGCCTCTAACTGTCATTGTCTCCGTCTGCAGGACCAGTGTGGACCGACACCACCGTGACGCTCAGAGCGGATCCACAGGTTTAGCTTTGAATCCGGGACATTAACCCTTAAAGACCCAAACAGCAACTGGTGACCGAACCCATCTACTGATATAAAACGTTTAATAACTGTTGATCCACCAGTCCTATCATTACATGTAAGTAATTGGTTTGTCGTCTTTTCATGGTCATTAGATATGACCCATTTGGACGTTCAGAGGCTCTGTAGTTACCGTGGAAACACCGTCATCTTCTACAACATTGATTCACCAGTAAAACCCATGGAGTTGGATCAATGACAGTGGATGGACATGCTTATTTTTGTGTTCAGTCATCAGTCGATTTTCCATTTACCCTAAAATTGCGCAAATAGAACTTGCGCATAAAAATTTTGCCAAAACCCTTGTTTTTCGATTAAAAGTTTTTATGCTGGCAAGAGGTGGTTTTTCGGGCATAGCGCAATTGGTATATCACACAAAACTGCAATGGAAAGACCTTTTTTCAAAACTAGAGTCACATGAATTAAAAAAATGGATATTGACGGACGTTACAACAAGCGAAGAAGAAGAGTTTTAAAAGAAACATGGTGCGGTATGTGTGGACACACCAGGAAACTGAATTATTTTGTAATTTAGTACGAGACAGAGGGGTAATATAGAATAATAATGAACATGTCTGTAAATCAACACCATATTTAAGTTCCTCACCATGCTTATGGAATGACTTCTCGTGTCATCTCGTGATAATAAGCAAACAAATCATCGCATTTTTGATTTAATGGAAAAAACGACATTACACACTTCTATTTTTTCGACATTTAGTGAATATCGGTAAAGTTTTGCACAGATGTCCAATGGATAAGCGACTAGTGATATCCTTGCTGAAAGAGTCGCTTTTTCTTCATTTTGTCTGTTGAAAAATAATAACCTTTGAATTTACTCAGATTTTTCATGAACATCTACATGAAATACAGGGGAAAAATACTGGATTTACACTGAAAAAAATGCAAAATACAGAGGATAATATCATAATAAATGGTGATAAATTATTTAAGAAAAGTTAAATCTAGAGGAAAATTCATATGGGAACTGACACCAAAGTAACACTGGGTCTTAATGGGTGAAAAATGAAAAATGTCAAACATCTATGCAGCAGGTGTGAACCAAGGTTATCATTGTTAACGAAAACTAACAAAATGATGAAAACTAGAATTGTAAAAACATTTTCGCTAACTGAAATAAATAAAAACTATAATTAAAAGAAAATAATGATAACTAACTGAAACTGTATTGTGTGCTTACAAAACTAAAACAGATAAAAACTATGGATCAAATTCCCTTCGTTTTCATCTTTGTCAATGTTGGATTGATATGAAATCGATTTATTTCGCTCTAGCAATTTTAGCTAGCGGCACCATACGACACTTCACGGTCCGTCACTTGTCGTCACTTGTCATTTAGAGTCGTCTTCTGGTCCCCACCCTACCTGGAAACATGGAGACTAACGTTGGGAGAAAGCAACAGAGTCCTATCTGGGATTTATTTGAATACGATGGCGAAGAAGATAAAAGATACGACAAAACTAAAATTAATACTAAAACTAAACTAAAACTAAGCATTTAGGAAAAAAATGTAAACTGATAAAAACTAGCAAACCTGCTCTAAAAATTAATTAAAACTAACTGAATTAGAGAAAAAAAAGTCAAAACTAAATAAAACTAAACTAGAACGAAAAATCCAAAACTATTAGAGCCTTGGTGTAAACATGATAATTACACTTATAGTATGGAGTAGAAAAACCAGAGAGTATTTAGTGGAAGTTTTCTCAAACACACTGTGGAGTGGTTTGTTGAACACATGAACAGATATAAAGGCCAAACAGAGACTCTGAACAAAGTCAAATATGTCTAAACTGAGCTGCAGAGAGTGGTGAGACTATGAAGAGAAGTCGAGCAGTTTGAGTCGAGCACAGTCGTGATATTTTTCTATAATGAGAGGAGAAACAGTTTGGTCTCTGTTGATAGCATCACGGAATATTCAGTGACAGATCATTATCCTGTCACAGAAAAATTACAACAAAACTCAGACATTCGTATTCCACAGTAATTGCCACATAAAATAACCTGTGACTGTTGGTTAAATGTTGATAGATTTCACCATATTTCATCATGTGAGTGTTGGATGTGCGGAACGACTAAACGGTTTAATGAGCCGGCTGTTGGATTTCATTGCGGTGAGAATGCCTGGTTTATGCTACGGTCTGCGATGGTCACTCACCCCAAAGTTGGAGGCTGCGAATCTGGCCGGAGCGGAGACGTTGGTGGAGGCAGTGGGGTGGGCGTAGAAGGCATTGATGTTGGCCAGCAGGGTGCTCATCACTGCTGGAATCCCTGACAGCATGTACTTAGACGACAGGCAGGAGAAATGGCTGAGGAGACAGAGAAAGAAACACAGATTAGACAGAGGAAGGAAAGACAAACTACAATTACAAGAAATTAGAACCAGGTCCATACACCCCCACAACACGGACCCCAAACACAGCAACCCCCGTGGATTTAGGTCATTTTATTTGTCTGTTTTTTCCACATCCACAGAACTGATCCACCTAATTTGGAGTTAAAACCACACCTATCAGTGACTCATGTTATGGTTAGCGTTAAGTTTCTAGTTCAGTTACGTACATTTTTTTTTTTTATTGGTTTATTTAACCCTCCAGTATCCGGGTGCGCCTTTTAGGCACACTTTGCACTTCGTTTTAAAGAACTTCATATTATTTTTCACAATTTAAATAAGGTTAAAATTCAAAAGTTGTTCATTTTTGCATGATCTTTAAAATTCTGGCCACCAACTAAAATTTGCACATTATAAACAAAAGAAAATTACAAGACTAGCATCTGTCTCCCAAGTGTGCCTAAAACGCAGTGTTTCTTCCATTTGATATGTATGGTTAGGGCTGACCTTGATTTACAAAAATAAAATCAAATTAGAGCAGAAAAATGAATCAATATATAATATTTAACAGCTTGATTGATAGGTGTGCATTTTACGCACACTTGGTGACAGATGCTAGTATTTTTGAACCTTTGACCTAGTGCCAAAAATAATAATGCAAATTAACCAATGTTGGAGTTAATCACTGACATATGCCAGGATGAAAAAAATCAAATAAGATGTGATCCACTTTTTATGTAGTATATTGAAAAAAATTTTTTTTGTTTTGTTTTTTGCATCCAAAAAAATGGTTTGTTTACATTACAAACATGGCATTTAAAGAGTTAAAAATGTGACAGTTATTGAGTATTTGGTATTTTTATTTACAGCTCAAGTTGATGAAATAGAAAAAAGTGTAAAAGAATTAAAAACAAACTATGACATTTTTTTGACATTATTCCACAAGTGTGCCAAAAAGGCACACTTGGTACTTAGTAAGGGCCTTGCTGGACAGGATACCGGAGGGTTAATAGGGACCATATGCCCATTTATGAACATCGCTGTATAAAAAAATACATCCATGTAAATATACCAGAATTAGTAAAAATAACTACTTTTAATCTGCAGTCCCTAGGCAGGTGACAGGAACTAAACATAAAACAGCCAACTTTAGTACATCACTCGTTCGCTATAAAATAAAAAAATAAAATAAAATACAAATAATGATGGCATAGGTATCATCAAAACAAACAAACAAATAAACAAAAAACAAATAGACATAGTATAATCACAGGAGCATTAGCCTATACATTCACCTGTATACTTACATACAACTAAACAGAGACAGTGTGTGGGTGATGAAATGTATGTCAATTAAAAGTGAGTGAATCTCTGGTTTTCTTGGAGCCACTGTTTTAAGTGAGTTTTAAAAGTGTTGTATGTTGGACACTCTCTTATTGCGAGGGGCAGGATATTTCAAAGTTTACCTCCTACTACTGACAGTACATTTTGTCCAAAAGTGGTGCAGCTGAATGGTATAACACTACAGGGTGAGCCAGAAAAAACGCTCTTTCCATTTAAAGAAATTGTACTGCTAAAACGGAAACACTGATTTTTCTTTTGACCATACAGTCATATTGATGTGGTTATTGAGCATGTCTGGTGATGTAGTCATAGATTTATTGCATTGCATAAGAGAGAGAAGGTCCATTGTTTATTGGGCACTGAAATACCTGCCAACACAATGTATGCCACAGTGAACAAACTTGAAATTGACAACAATTACAGGAGTCGGGGCTTTGCTTTCACACTCAGGACATAGGCCTACATGACAGTGCCCAGGGAGTTTTCATCATGACAAGACCACAGTTTACGGATGTGCAGAAAGCTTTCATGGTGACAAAATTCTCCCCGATCCCCGGACTTGACCCCCCTTGATTTTTTCTTGTGGGGGTATCTTAAAAACCGTGTGTATCAGACTGTTCCACAAACTCTTCAGGAACTCCGAAATCGCATCACGGCTGAAATCCAAGCCCTACGACGAACACGAATGGCGAGAAGAGCTGTGTTAGAGATGCGACAATGAGCACAGATTTGCATCAATCTGAATGGTAGCCAGGTTGAAGGTCGTGCCGGACGACTTCGTTGAGACAAAACATTTTGATGGTGAGTAAACATGCTGTAATGGTTGACAATTTCAATTTCATTCACGGTGGCATAAACTGTGTTGGCAGATATTTCGGTGCACAATAAACAATGGACATTCCCTCTGTTATGCTATGCCATAAATCAATGATTCAATCGCCAGACATGCTCAATGACCACATCAATATGACTGTATGATCAAAAGAAAAATAAGCATTTCCATTTCAGTGGTACAATTTCTTTAAATGAAAAGAGCGTTTTTTCTGACTCACCCTGTATTCCCATTTACAGAGGCCTGTGTACTACCTCCGCTTTCAAGTGTTTGGAGGAAGCCATGCAGTGGGGGAGGGGCAAGGTTCTGTAACACTTAATATATAAAAATAAATAAATAAATAGGACCAATGGCCCTGTAGCTTACCAGCCAAATTAAAAGCTTTGGGAAATGTATCCAGATGCCATTTATTATCACCCAGTTCTGTGTATTTATTCTATTACAGAAATAGCCCATGTTTTGGTCATATTCCAATCAGATCTGTAAAAAATTCAAATTCCAACTTGATATCATTGATACTGATTTATTGGATCAATCTACTTCCTATCTGTTATAATGGGGAAATTTTTCAAAGTCGCACCAAATCCAGAATCAGATCCGAATCGAAATAATTTGAATACCTTGTGTTGACATCATCATACAGAAGCTGTATACCAAGTTTGAAGTCAATCAGAACTGGAGTTTCGGAGAAGAAGACAATTGAAATTTTTTCCCCATAAGAGCCCATGTTAAATTTTCCATAAGTTCCCGGATCCAGAAGAAGATCCTGATAAGCATGTGGACGTTATGTTTTGGTCATCTCCCCATCAGGGCTGGACTGTAGAAATTTACACTGGATATCATTTATATTTACTGAGTTATCGCATTGATCCACTTCCTATCTCTTATAATGGGGACATTTTTCAAAGTTGCACCAAATCCAGAATCAGATCCAGATCCAAATAATTTCACTAACTTTTGTTGACATCATCATAAAGAAGCTGTATACCAAGTTTGAAGTCAATCGGAATTGTAGTTTCGGAGAAGGAGACAATTAAAAGTTTTGTAACAGACGCTGCCACCGGACGCTGCATGACGACAATAGCTTACGTCCTGTCAGCTGGTAAGCTAACAAGCACTCTTCAAATTTTTAAAATTCTCAAAACTTATAAGTTTATGTTTCTCTAGTATATCACAGTGATGAAATGACAATGCCTTTTTATCAAAAGTTTTTATAGCTTTCTCAAAGAGAGATTCAGTGTTTTTAAGTGTAGTCATGCCAGTTTGTGACCAGTTTATAAAACAATACTCAATGTGTGAGAACATCATAGTGTATAAGAACAGCTTAGGGGCTTTGGTGCCAAGAAATGGTCTAACATATTGGCTTTACACTTGTTCCTCTATAGCCAGTGTACGGTTCATGAGTTCATGAGTTCATGAGCCTTATTTACAGCAGACTAGTGTTACCAGTGATCAGTGTTCGGAGTAAAGTAATACATTATAGTAACAGATACTGTTGTAGTCAAGACCAGCTAGACCAAGACATTGCCGAGACTGGAGGGTATCGAAACCAAGACAAGACCGAGAACAAAGGAGTTGAGTCAGTGACAAGACCCAGACCACAAAAAAATTGGTCTCAAAATCATGATTAAAGTACATGATCAGTAAAATAAATATAGGAAAATGCCTGATTTTCACTGAAAAAATGCAAAATGGAGAGGATAATATTATGATAAATGGTGATAAATCACTTAAGAAAGGTTAAATAGAGAGAGAAATTAATTTGGGAACTGACACAAAAGTAGTGACGGGTCTTTAAGGGTTAATACCACCTTCATTTCCTTGCTTTCAATCTTATAATAATAAACATAACACAAAAGTCAGACAAAATCCAAGCAAAATCATTATTATTCTAATGCATGTGATTCTTAAACAGCTGATTAAAAAACAAATAGAAAAGCACAAAGAGGCGGCAGTTTTAGAGGACGGCAGATTGCAGGTTTATGGGAAATGAGAAGTTTAATAATATAGTGTGGAAAGAAAAGACAGGAGGGTTAGGAGGGGTGGACAGATGAGAAAGGTGGAGGCCGACGACAAATAAATGAATGAGAAGGAAGGAAGTGGTTATGAAGAGGAAGAGAAGGGCTGGGTCTAATAGGAGATGAAAGATGGAAGAATGGAAGGATGGAAGGATAGAAGGATGGAAGGACGGAGGGATGAAGGATGGAAGGATAGAATGATGGAAGGATAGAAGGATGGAAGGACGGAGGGATGAAGGATGGAAGGTTGGAAGGAAGTGGTTATAAAGAAGAAGAGAAGGGATGGGTCTAACTGGAGATGAGAGACAGAAGGATGGAGGGACGGAGGGATGGAGGGATGAAGAATGGAAGGATAGAATGATAGAAGGATGGAAGGATGGAGGGATGAAGGATGGAGGGATGGAAGGATGGTAGGATGGAAGGATGAAAGATAGAAGGATGGAGGGATGAAGGATGGAAGGATAGAAGGATGGAAGGTTGGAAGGATAGAAGGATGGAAGGATGAAAGATAGAAGGATGGAAGGTTGTAAGGATAGAAGGATGGAGGGATGAAGGATGGAAGGATAGAAAGATAGAAAGATGGAGGGATGAAGGATGGAAGGATAGAAAGATAGAAAGATGGAAGGATGAAGGATGGAAGGATAGAAGGATGGAAAGATGGAGGGATGGAAGAATAGAAGGATGGAGGGAAAGAAGGATAGAAGGATTGAAGGCTAGAAGGATGGAAGGACAGAAGGATAGAAGGATGGAGGGATGAAGGCTGGAAGGATGGAAGGATAGAAGGATGGAAGGATAGGTGGATGGAAGGATAGAGGGATAGAAGGATGGAAGGAGAGAATTATTTACATGGACTGATGGGATTAGTGGATCAACAGGCATTTAATATTTTATATCAGTTTATATTTTGTTCAGCCATGGATGTTTGCGTCTTTATGGGTTAAAACAGAGAAAACTGAAGAAAAAGTGATCTTTTTTTCAACAAAGATATCAATAGCTGACTGTAAACCAAATGTGTCCATCCACTGTCATTGATCCAACTCCATTTGTTTTACTAGTGAATGAATGTGAATGAATGAAGATGACAGTGTTTCCACGGTAACTACAGAGCCTCTGAATGTCCAAATTGGTCATATCTGATGACCATGAAAAGATGAAAAACTGCATTTTACACCAATTATTTTCACATATTGGTAGGATTAGTAGAACAATTGGTATTAAACGTATTATATGAGTATATGTTTTGGTCGCCCATGGGTGTTTGGGTCTGTATGGGTTAAAAACAACACTGACCAGAATCGACCTCAGCGTTGGCACCGACTGCAACACATCATAACATGGTCTTTTATTAACGGCAGCAGACGTCTGATGGTGAATTCTCTCCCTGTCTGGACACTGACTCAAAGGCCAAGCTTCACTTCGACGCTGCTCATAAACCATCTCAGTTCACTGCCTTCACTCTGGCTCAGCATCAACGCTTTTTCTCTGCTGTGGTTAACTTATCCTTTCCTGACCTGGGACGAGGTAGAGGTAAAAGCACGGATGGAAGATTTTAATGGGATTCATTTTCGACAGTAAGATTCAAAGATGAGCCGAGTGCATATGTGCCGAGTCTGGACTGAGAGGCACAAGATGCAGCCAATAACACAGGTCTACTCAAAGTCAAATACTTTCAGAATAAAAGCGGGGAAATTTGACCATGTGTGAGTCACTGATAAAGAAATCATTTTGTTCATTATTTTGTTCATTTTCTTTTTATATTTTCTTCATTTTTCTTCATTTTGTTCATTATTTTCTTCATTTTGTTTTTATATTTTCTTCACTCTTCTTCATTTTGTTCATTATTTTCTTCATTTTTCTTCATTTTGTTTTTACATTTTCTTCATTTTTCTTCATTTTGTTCATTATTTTCTTCATTTTTCTTTATTTTGTTCATTTTTCTTCATTTTGTTTTTATATTTTCTTCATTTTTCTTGATTTTGTTCATTATTTTGTTCATTTTGTTTTTATATTTTCTTCATTTTTCTTGATTTTGTTCATTATTTTGTTCATTTTTCTCCATTTTATTTTATATTTTCTTCATTTTTCTTCATTTTGTTCATTATTTTCTTCATTTTTCTTCATTTTGTTTTTTATTTTCTTCATTTTTCCTCATTTTGTTCATTGTTTTCTTCATTTTGTTTTATACTCGTTTTTGTTCATTTTGTTCAATATTTTCTTCATTTTGTTCATTATTTTCTTCATTTTTCTTCATTTTGTTTTTATATTTTCTTCATTTTTCTTCATTTTGTTCTTTATTTTCCTCATTTTTCTTCATTTTGTTTTTATATTTTCTTCATTTTTCTTCATTTTGTTCATTATTTTCTTCATTTTTCTTCATTTTGTTTTTATATTTTCTTCATTTTTCTTCATTTTGTTCATTGTTTTCTTCATTTTGTTTTATATTCATTTTTGGTCATTTTGTTCACTATTTTCTTATTTTTGGTCATTTTGTCTTTATATTTTCTTCATTCTCTTCATTATTTTCTTCATTTTTCTTCATTGTGTTTTTATATTCATAATGTAGGATATAGGTGGAAGAAAACGGTCACAACCTGCCTATTATTGGGGGGGGGGGGGGTGCTTAATATCAAATGCCACATTAGCCCTGATTTTCTGATGCAACAAGATGTTCTAAGCACTCCTGTGTAATTTTTTTTTTTTTTTTTTTTTTAATTTTCATCCAAAACCCCCCTCCACCCCAAAAATGACTTTTTTAACTCTGAAAATCGCAACTTTCCCGGCTTCTCCACTCTTTTGTCCAGTGCAATGCATAAATCTGTTCATGATGGGCCATTTAATGATCTTGTCAGTGCCATATTGTATCGTAAGAGTACTTTGTACTATGAAAAGTCTAATGTCAAGGTCATGTTGTAGGTTAAAGGTCACCAAAATGCTTAGTTTTTTTCCAAGATTCATACCATTCCAGCATTTTATCCAATATGTCCTAAGTTCTCTTCCCTCTGGTTTCCTGGTGGGATCCCCCAAGGCCCCAGTAATAGTATCATTTACACTGGTTGGTTGTCCCCACCCCCCAAGGATTGAGTGATCCCCCCCACCCCCCCCAACAATTCACACCCTGTATACATTTGAGTGAACCTAAGCATTTTGAGAGGTAAACAATTCAAAAACTCAAAAATGATTTTTTTTATAGCAGCTTTCTGCACATTCAGTGCACATTTCCTACATCTACACATAATACAAAGTGAACAAACATCAGCTGCATTATTATTTTAACCATTTGCAAACTAAAAAATAAACAAACTGCATGAAGAAAAGTTACCAGGACTGATATAAGTGGTAAAACAGAAACTAGATTTACCAACACATTCAGACCAGACCTTTCAATGGCGCCACAGGATGTTTTTTTATCTCCACTTTTTTCCAATTTTGTCATTTTCACAGTTTCTTATCTAATCTCTGACATCCCTCCGACTATTTTAAACCATAACAGTCATATCTTGCTGTTGCCAATCTGCGTCATGGTTTGATTTAATCCATATTTCTATTAACAGCCCTTATCTTATTATCAATAGCATCAATTTCCCTTTTATATTCTGATTCTGTCTGTAACATGTGCAAATGAAACACAGCCTCTTCCAAACTCTGACACATACACTGAAGTATTTCTTAACGTTCATTGTCCCTAGTTCATGACAGATACTAATTAGTGTGAAGAGTAACGACCTCAGGAGTGGAAAGCTCCAAACTGAACAGAAAACATGCACAAACTGTAGATGTTTTTGTTGTACGGAGAGAAAATGAAGCTGAAGTTTGTTGAATAAAAGTGGCTTCAGTGTTCCTGTGTGATCCAAATGCCATTTTCATGTGTTATTGATTCATATTCAACTGGAACAAGTTCTGCTCCATTTTACCCACTGACTGATACTAAGGCTATGTTCAGACTGCAGCCAAATGTGACCCAAAACAGATTTTTTTTTGCCCATATGTGACCTGTATCCGATCTGGGTTCTTCTATGAAACTGGGTTCATTTTGGTATCTGACACTTTTCCAGCTTTTTAGACCCAATAATAAAAGAGAAATTTAGACATATTTCTCCCCAGGATGTACCTAATGATGACCTCAGATAAATGCAAAAAAATGTATACTCTTGCTCTAAGCCATCCCAAAATTAATGAATTTTTAATCAAATACTGGGGCCAAAAATCTGACCAAAATTGGGACATCAAAGCTACCTAGGTGTCAGTGCATTTGATCTGAAAACATGGCTGTAAATGGTCTTATATAGACTATAAATAAAGACACTGTGTTAAAGTTGATGATCCTAGTGGTTTTTCTAATCCAGACATGCAGGGTTTTCATGAATCTCAGTCTCATTCCAGGTTTCGTGTGTAACCCATCGTGTCCACTGCCTATTTAAATGCATATAAATTGCGAATGATTTTGCACCAGCTGTCATTTTTGTGAAACACTCTGCCTTGCATTATTAGTTCAATGCCCAAAATGTACCTGTGAGAGAATAAAGAGAGATTAAAAAAAAAAATAGTACTATGTCATTTTCGTCTCCTTTTGACCATGCTACATGCACATTTTTGGATTGAAAATAACGTAAAAATAATATAAAATGTGTTTTATGTGAAAAATACTTTCTCTTTTATCTGAGTAAAAATTTATTTTTCAAATAGACCCAAAGTACTTCCAAACTTGCTTCATAACATTAGTCTACATCTGGTTTGAATTTTTACCTCCTCTGTCCTCTTCTCAGGGACCAGTTTCATAGAAGCACTGATCTGTTAGAGACAGTTTGAACAACACAAATCCGATTTTTTGTGGTCCTAAATCCGATACATATCTGATATTTTGCAATGTGACTTCAGTCTGAATGGCCAGGTCGCATTTATTCGACCTTTACGTCACTGAAATGTGAAAAACATCACAATTCTACGTTCCAGGAGGAGGAAAAACATATTTACTTCCATAAATACAGTTTGTGCCTGCGTGGTCACGTATTACGTCAGGACCTCTTTTGTGCATGCGGGTCACTTCAGGGTCGCATTCAGTTCATAAACTGAAACTGATACCACTTAATGTGTAATATGAACAAGCATACAAAAAAATCGGATATCGCCAGAAAATCCGAATTGTGCGTTAAGACCTGCTGTCTGAGCGTAGCCTATGACTGTCCACTGGGGTGGTGTTAGCAATTGTGGAATTGTGTTCATAAAAGAAAGTATCTGTCAATCTGTCGGGGTGGGTGACTTATATACGTAGGGTGTGTTCTCTAAGTGCCATAACTTGCGTAAACCAAAAGTGAAACTTAACTCTTTCCCTGCCATTAACGAGATATTCCGTCAATTGCTTCCCAACGCTTCCCCGCCAATGACGAGATTTTCTGTCAATCCGTGTTTTCACTGTTATACTGTAGCTGGAGCTGTTGCGTATCATGTGAATTACTTTCCTTAGTCCAAAAACAAACAATTAAGCAGCTTTTTCAGAAAAATGATGGACCAGGTGCAAAGTTTTTGCACTGGAATCACCGGTATCCCATGGCAACGCATACAGCGCCAGTCACTCTGAATGAGGAAATGCCAACTCTGCAGTTTCAAAAGCCTTAAAGATGATTATGGAGACAGAGTCCGACAATTCAATATATGAAGAACCTTTCAGAGACAGTAACTGAGAAATATAAGGTGAAGGAGACGGACACGGGAAAACGGATCGGCACGGGTCCGACACGGAGGATGAGGAAGAGGGGGGCGGGAGGAGGGGCACGGCGTGACACAGAGACAATGACAGACAGAAGGAAGAGAAAAGAGGCATTTATAGTGGACATACAAGGAGAAGACAGACACACAGACATGGGACAAGACAAAGGACACCTAGTCTGAATCTGTTAGAGTGAGTTCAGATTCAGACTATGGACACAGAACAGATTCAGCTCCATAATGTCAGCAGGGACACAGGTAAGACACTGTTTTGTTTGGCTTTAGTATGAAATAAATAAATAAATACATATATTCATAAATAACTAGATGTTCATGTAATTATTTACAGATCAAACACAGCAGGTGGTCCAACAGGAGGACCTGGTCCAATAGGAGGACGTGGTGCAGCCAAGGAAAGGCCAGAAATCTACAGTATTTAGTGCATTTGTTTCCTTTTTTTCTTAAAAATGAGGAATATGGAAGTGTTTACATCAAAAAGCTAAACTAATACGTGGAAGACTTATAACTGATGTATGTAAATATGTAAAGTTTATAAGGAACCTGGTGCTTTAGACAGTGGTTCGTCTAAAGTTCGGTGTGGATTCCACTAACATTTTGTGGAGTGTTGGGATATTTTAGAGCTGTTTGTTATTATTATTGTTGTTATTATTATTTTATTTTGTGATTTTGAATACAGTGTTACTGTTTGTAAATAAGAAAGAGTCAAAAATGTGAATAGGAAATCAGTTTTATCTTAAAATCTAAATCTTTGAAGAAAAAAATAAAACGCAATTTTCTCAGTTTTTTGCTCAAAATTCAGTTTTTTCCTGAAAATGACCAATATTCAAATCTTTATATCTCACGAATGAATGAAGATAAAATAAAATTGTTTTTGTGTTTAAAAGTTGAAGTTCTGGTCTTTCTTTTGATGTATTCAGTGTTCACATACACCAAACACAACAGTTTCATTGAGCCTTCAAGTATTAGTGAATCTGACCAAAAAGGCTGGCGCTGGCTACCAACTCACTGGAAAATGCTCTGGCGGGGAAAGAGTTAACACGCTTTGGACGTCCAACTCCCGGCTTGTATAACTTTGTTTAACAAAGTTTTCACAACTTCTAACCTATATCCACTGGGCCCCCTCCACTGCTCTATGGGCACCCTGGGAATTCTGGGCCCCATGAATTTGTCATGTCCCCCCCCCCCCATGCGGCGCCCCAGACTGTACACACTCAACACACACTAATGCCTTATCTCTCCCTCTGTGGTCAAATTATATCATTATTAATAAAGTTAACCTACAGAGGATGTGTGTGTGCATCCGTCTACAGTGATCCAAACAAATACCCAGAATCCCCCAGTCTCAGTGGTGACAGGTCATTATTTGTCATTAGAGAAGATAAATTAATTAGCGTGCTGTTTATAGCTCATGACAAACCGCCTACCTTCACACACATGCAAATGCACACAAACACACTCATTGAAGCACTTCCTGGTTTGATTTAATCCCACATGCGTACACTGAACTCATATCCTGTTGTCTGCAGTGAATGTTCCCAGTAAAGTCTGTGGTAAACTTTAAATAATGGCTTACGTCATGGCCTGGTAGATGGATTCGATGCCGTAGCGCATTGCAAACTCATCCACTATTTCCTGCTGCACTTCATCATAATAAACCTTCCATCCATCGTCTCCATGAGCGACGGGGATCTTCACTACGCCGCCTCCCTCCACGTCCGTTGAAAAGTGGAACATGTTCTAAGGGGAAAACAGTACAGAGAATGAGCAAACATAAACAACAGCTAAAAACCACTGAAAAGGACAAAGAAATCTTATTATTACTAATAAATTGTTGTTTTACTACTATTACTGCAGTCACTTTATTATAACTTTTATTCTGTGATTATTAAACTATACATATATTTTAAAAATATTATAATATCGTAACATAATTAGCTATCTATTATTATTATTATTATTATTATTATTATTATTATTATTACTATTATTATTATTATTATCACTTTAGTATTACTACTTTGCTACTGGCTATATCCTGGATCCAAACTTAAAAATGTTTTCTTCAATTTGTGCATTTAAAAGGATGTATAAATCCACTGCAATAACAAATATAGAACATTATCTGAATAAATGAATATGTAGTAATAACATAGAAGTATGCATAAAATAAGATATTATTGTACTTAATTAATGAATTACTTATCATGATTACACTATATTATCACATTTATTGATCATTGCATTTGTAGTAAATATTTAAAGTGCATATAAATATTAAAGTTCATATTTAAAACGGTTGATTATGCAAATCTGATTGTGTGTGAAGTGACTAAAAAAAGTGTATGTGAATGGTTTGTATGGATGTTTTGTGTTATTGTAAAAATATACAGAAAAAAAGTGTGTTAACAAAGCAAAGGAAGCGGATTTAATTTAATTATTAGTTTGTAAAAAGGGGGTGGGAGTTTATAAATTATACTTCTCCCACTCTTTTGGAGCACAGAAAAATGGAGTTTGACCATGTTGTGTGGTTCTGTGTTATCTGATGATTCTATGTGCTTGAAGTAAAACTAAACTAACTAACTACTTGTTCTTTGTACTAGTACTTTCTAAGTCAGGGGTGTCAAACATGCGGCCCGGGGGCCAAATGCTTAATGCCAAAGGGTCCAGTTCAGCCCCTGGGATGTTTTTGCCAAGTGCAAAAATTCCACAGTCTTGAATTGAATTAAGCAAAAAAAAAAATTAGCTTGAATTTAGCAAAAAATCTTGAATTAGGCAAAAAAAAATCTTCAATTAAATTAAAAAAAAAAAAAAAAGCTTGAATTAAGCCAAAAAAAAAAAATAAAATAAAATCTTCAGTTAAGCCAAAAAAAATCTCAAATTTAGCAAAAAAATCTTGAATTAAGCCAAAAAAAATATTCAATTAAGTTAAAAAAAATCTTGAATTAAGCCAATCTTCAGTTAAGTAAAAAAAATCTTTAATTAAGCAAAAAAAATTCTCAAATTTAACAAAAAATCTTGAATTAAGCAAAAAAAATATTCAATTAAGCAATTAAGTAAAAAAAAAATCTTGAATTAACCAAAAAAAAAAAATCTTCAATTAAGTTAAAAAAAAAATCTAGAATTAAGTAAAAAAATCTTCAATTACGTAAAAAAATCTTCAATTAAGCAAAAAAAAAAAAAAATCTTCAATTAAGTAAAAAAAAAATATCTTGAATTAAGCAAAAAAAATCTAGAATTAAAAACTTAATTTTTTTTCTTTGTTTTAGAGCAAAAAATAACATTAAACTATGAAAATATTTACATTTACAAACTATCCTGTAACACTAAAATGTGAATAACCTGAACAAATATGAACCTGAAATGTCTAAAGAAAATTAAGCACAATTTTAACAATTTTTCTGCCTGTTCTTCAGTGTTTAGTGTGTTTGTAGATCTGATCCATAATTCACATGGAGAAATGAGAAGTTGAGGAATAATATTGTTAAAATTGCACTAAATTTTCTTATGTTTTTTTAATTTAAATTTCAGTTTTTTTTTGGTTTTTTTTGGATAGTTTATAAAAGTATTTTCTAAATTTGATGTTTTTTTTTTTTTTACACTAAAACAAAGACAAAAATTTGGAGTTGTCATTATTCATAGGTTATTATGTTATTATTTTTCTGGTTCGGCCCACTTCAGATCAAATTTAGCTGAATATGGCCCCTGAACTAAAATGAGTTTGACAGCCCTGTTCTAAGTACTGTGAGTGTGCGTTACCTCATGAAGACAGGTGTACTGAACATGGTACGGCGCCACCTTCTCCTCTCCTTCAATCTCCACACTGATCTGAAGACGAATGGCCCCAGATACGGCAGACTTATCTGTTCTCTTCTCTGTAAATAAATACATGAGTGTGTGAGCATTTAACTGGAGTTGAACTTGAACTGAAACTGACACTGTTTGAGTTTGAACTTCTGCTAATGAGCCAAATAACAGGAAGACATATGTCAATGCACAAATCCCCTCCAAACACACAACCAGCATCCACCACAGCCTCTGAGCGTCTTCGTACCCAGGTTGTACCAGACGTCCATCTCTCCGCTCAGCGTCCGAACCTCGATGATGCTCTGGCCCAGGAAGTCGTCGGACTCCCGCTTCAGACGCTGCTTCACCCGAGACTTGATGTCGTCGTCTTCGTCCCAGACTCGCAGCTTGATGCGATCAGAGGAGTTGTGACACTCACTGTGGACAAAGGGGATAAAAAACAGAGTGTTCTGTCAAACTAGAGTGTGTGTTAAGGCAAGGCAAGGCAAGTTTATTTGTATAGCACATTTCAGCAACAAGGCAATTCAAGGTGCTTCACACAGGACATTGAAATAAAAGAAACAAAAAGAAACACATTTAAAACATTATAAAAGAAACATATAAAAGGTGATTAAAAACAGCGAGTAAGAAAACAACACATAAAATCAAAATAAAATAAAATAAAATAAAAATAAAAACACACACATATTAAAGTAAAAGTTGCAGTGCAGAGTTTCAAAGAGAATATAAAATTTAAAAAGTCAAAAGCCTTTTAGTCAAAGGCAGCAGTGAACAGGTGAGTCTTTAACCTGGACTTAAAAGAACTCAGACTCTCAGGGAGTCTCTCAGGGAGTTAAGGGAACATGTTTACACGTTTGGACTGTGAAGTATGTTCTAAAAACTGTTCAAATCTCATACTGGCATGTGAATCTTACAGACCAAAGAACAGATGTACATAGACATGATATAAATAGTGGATTAAACCTCTGTGAGTCATCCACTGATTTGTGAGCTGCCATTTTGAGGCCAAAAGATGCACAACAACAACCATGTGGGTCTTATATAAACACATGGGTGGGTTTTACTGTTGTACAGTGTAATAATAAACACCATCAGCTCATTTCAGCTACTTCACGAATATTAACACAAACATGTGTGTGTGTTAACAGTAATGTCAAAGTCAAGAAATGTGTAGAAACACTATTTACAGCTACCTGTGCTAATTAGCGGGCTAACCACAGACCATTTACAGGTGCGGGAGACTTTTGTGACCAATTTTCATCAAATTTGTAAAACCTCAGTCCTATCCTCAGTATCATGAATCTGTAAGTCTTTCTGCGATTTCTCACCTGAATCTCTTGCATTACGGTGAACAATTTTGAAGTGCCATCCACCATAAACAAACCGTATGTTTCCGTCCAAGCCAGGAGGTAACTCGGGCATCTTCGGAATTTTGTTGCGACATTCATTGTGGAAAACGCCGGTTTCCTCCGCTGTCTGGCAGTGGCAGCTGCTACAGACACGACACTGCGTTTCAGCAGTTTCCGCGTCGTGTTTTTTTCATCCATATAATAAATATCATATGGTCACGCTGCCACTGCCACTGCCACTGTCAGGCCTTCGCTTCCCACAATGCACGTTATGACAAAATTCCAAAGATACCCGAGTTACCTACAGGCTCTGTTAGTAAATATACGGTTTGTTTATGGTGGAAGGCACTTTGAAATTGTTGACCATAATGCAAGAGATTCAGGTGAGTAATCACAGAAAGACTTACACATTCGTGATACTTAGAATATGACTGAGGTTTTACAGATTTGATGAAAAATTGGTCACGAAAGTCTCACGCACCTTTAATTCAATATGAATTAATGTTAACTTCAGCTAATGCCATTCAGTCATTGTGGCTATTGTTATTAAGACTGAAATCTGCTGCAGAGCTGTCTGGGAAAAATAAGTTTTGTAAAATAAACAATGGTTCTGAATGTCTGAGTCTGGTCAAAACAGCACAGAAGACACTGATGGCACTACTCACCTGTCAATCACACTCACCTGTCAATCACTGGCTTGATTCTGCAGAATGTTTTTGTCTTAATATAATCTAAACAAGTGAGTTACACAACGCCCCCCCCCATACAGTTGTCCACTTACAAGCTGAACTTTTCCTCCCAGACCGGGTTGAGGTTTCCGTATATGGTCTTGGTTCTCTTTTTGGTTTTGCCCACTTGGATGGTGACGTATGGGTCACTGGAGCCGGTTCTGTCCTTGGCCTGAAGACCCTGAGCGCTGACGACTGACAAAAACACAAACACACAGAAACACCGACTGTGAACATTACATAAGATCAACAAACACCTACTCATTACCGTCGTCTTTCTGTTTCTCATTCACACACACTCTCCAAAACACAAGCTTTCACCCACACACTGACAGTGGGTACGGAAAGTATTCAGACCCCCTTAAATTTTTCACTCTTCATTATATTGCAGCCATTTGCTAAAAGCTAATTTTTTTCCTCATTAATGCACACACAGCACCCCATTTTGACAGAAAAAAACAGGACCAATGGCCCTGTAGCTTACCGGCCAAATTAAAAGCTTTGGGAAATGTATCCAGATGCCATTTATTATCACCCAGTTCTGTGTATTTATTCTATTACAGAAATAGCCCATGTTTTGGTCATATTCCAATCAGATCTGTAAAAAATTCAAATTCCAACTTGATATCATTGATACTGATTTATTGGATCAATCCACTTCCTATCTCTTATAATGGAAAAAATTTTCAAAGTTGCACCAAATCCAGAATCAGATCCGGATCCAAATAATTTCAATACCTTGTGTTGACATCATCATACAGAAGCTGTACACCAAGTTTGAAGTCAATCAGAACTGTAGTTTCGGAGAAGAAGACAATTGAAATTTTTTTCCCCATAAGAGCCCATGTTAAATTTTCCGTAAATTCCCAGATCCAGAAGAAGATCCTGATCAGTATGTGGCCATTATGTTTTGGTCATCTCCCCATCAGGGCTGGACTGGAGAAATTTACACTTGATATCATTTATATTTACTGAGTTATTGTATTGATCCACTTCCTATCTCTGATAATGGGGAAATTTTTCAAAGTTCCACCAAATCCAGAATCAGATCCGGATCCAAATAATTTCACTAACTTTTGTTGACATCATCATAAAGAAGCTGTATACCAAGTTTGAAGTCAATCAGAATTGTAGTTTCAGAGAAGAAGATGAAAGTTTTGTAACAGATGACAGACGACGACGGCGGATGCCGCATGACGACAATAGCTTACAGCCTGTCAGCCGGTAAGCTAAAAACAGAATTGTAGACATTTTTGCAGATTTATTAAAAAAGAAAAACTGAATATCTCATGACCATTAGTATTCAGACCCTCTGCTGTGACACTCATATATGTAACTCTGGTGCTCAGGTCCTTTTCTTCTGATCACCCGTGAGATGGTTCTACACTTTCATTGGAGTCCAGCTGTGTTTAATTAAACTGATTAGACTTGATCAACTCACAGTGCATGTCAGAGCAAATGAGAATCATGAGGTCGAAAGAACCGCCCCAAGACCTCAGAGACAGAACTGTGACAAGGCACAGATCTGGCCAAAGTTACAAAAGAAGTTCTGCTGCACTTAAGGTTCCATAGAGCACAGTGGCCTCCATAATCCTTCAATGGAAGATGTTTGGGATGACCAGAACTTTTCCTAGAGCTGGCTGTCAGACCAAAGATCACAGCAGCTGAGCACCAGAGATGCAGTGGGAAGATGGGAGAAAGTTGTAGAAAGTCAACCATCACCAATCTGGGCTTTATGGCAGAATGTCCCAACAGAAGCCTCTCCTCAAACACATGAAAGCCCCCACAGAGTTGGCCAAAAAACACATGAAGGACTCCCAGACTATGAGAAATATGATTCTCTGGCCTGATAAGACCAAGACTGAACTTTTTGGCAGCAGTGAAGCATGGTGGTGGCGGCGTCATGTTCTGGGGGTGTTTTCAGCTGCAGGGACCGGACGACTGGTTGGAATTGAAGGAAAGATGAATGCGGCCAAATACAGACATATCCTGGACCAAAACCTTTTCCAGAGTGTTCT
The DNA here is from genome assembly GCF_902148855.1 of Sphaeramia orbicularis. Classification (NCBI taxonomy): domain Eukaryota; kingdom Metazoa; phylum Chordata; class Actinopteri; order Kurtiformes; family Apogonidae; genus Sphaeramia; species Sphaeramia orbicularis. The sequence goes on from NC_043965.1 coordinate 10,841,022, forward strand.
GGACCTCAGACTGGGCCAAAGGTTCACCTTCAAACAAGACAATGACCCTGAGCACACGGCTAAAATAATGAAGGAGTGGCTTCGGAACAACTCTGTAGTTGCTTTTCCATTGGACATCTGCGCAAAACTTTACCGATATTTACTAAATATCACAAAAACAGAAGTGCACAATGTCGTTTTTTTCCATTGAATCACAAATGTGATGATTTGTTTATTTATTATCATGAGATGACACAAGAAGTCATTCCATAAACATGGCGATGAACGTAAATATGGTGTTGATTTACAAATATATTCACTATTTTTATTATATATTACCCCTTTATCTCGTACTAAGTTAAAAAATGGTTGGGTTTCCTGGTGTGTCCACACATACTGCGACATGTTTCTTCTCCTTCTTTGCTTGTTGTAACGTCCGTCAACATCCGTTTTTTTAATTCACCTGACTCTAGTTGCGAAAAAAGGTCTTTTCTTTTTAGCAGTTTTGCGTGATATACCATTTGCGCTATGCTCGAAAAACCACCTCTTGCCAGCGCAGAAACTTTTAATTGAAAAATGAGACTTGCTGTTTTTCCATCAGGTACATTTTTATGCGCAAGTTGTATTTGCGCAATTTGAGGGTCAATGGAAAAGCGATTACTGACTGTTCTTGAAATGCCAAGCCAGAGCCCTGACTTAAACCCAACTGAACATCTGTGGAGAGACCTGAAAATGGCTGTCCACCGGTGGCGGCTGCTCGTCTTTCAGAGAGGGGAAGCGCATTGTCGGCTTACATTAAAAAAAAAAAAAAGTCAAGTTATTTAAACATAAATTCGGCCCTCTGTTCCTTTTAAAGAGAGGGATGCTAGTCTTGTAATTTTCTTTTGTTTACAATGTGTACATTTTAGTTGGTGGCCAGAATTTTAAAGATCATGCAAAAATGAACAACTTCTGAATTCTAACGTTATTCAAATTGTGAAAAATAATATGAAGTTTTTTAAAACGAAGTGAAAAGTGTGCCTAAAAAGTGCACCTGGATACCGGAGAGTTAATGAGGAAAAAACTAATTTACATAATTTTAGCAAATGGCTCCAGCATAACAAAGAGTGAAGCATTTAAGGGGGTCTGAATACTTTCCATACCCACTGTATGCAAAGCCTCGTAACACAATGCTCATGATTCAGAGGCAGATTAACGGTAACAACATATCAGACCAATGTACTCAGACAACTACTCAACAACTCTGTGAAAGCATTTGGAGGTGTGATCAAAATGAAAACACCACAGACATGAAAAAGTAAAACTTTCCTTTGATTATAAAAACTAATATTTAGATTTGCAGAAATTGCATTTTTTTCAGTGTGCATGTTCTGGTCAAAACAGTGAACACAAAGACAAGAAACTGCTCCTTTAACCAATAAAGACCCAAACAGCCACCAGCGACCAAAAGCATCTACTGATCTCAACTGTTCAACACCTGCTGATTCACTAATCCTGTCAATCCATGTAAATAATTGGTGTAAAATACAGTTTGTCATCTTTTCATGGTCATCAGATATGACCCATTTGGATGTTCAGAGGCTTTGTAGTTACCATGGAAATACGGTCATCTTCTACAACATTGATTCACCAGTAAAACCCATGGAGTTGGATCAATGACAGTGGATGGAAACACTGGGTTTATGTTCAGTTAATGATATCTTCACTGAAAATTGCACTTTTTCTTCAGATTTCTCTGTTTCTGATATAATAAGCCTCAACTTTAATCAGAGCTTTTATGAACATCTACATCAGGGGTGTCAAACTCATGTTAGCTCAGGGGCCACATTAAGCCCAATATGACCTGCAGTGGGCCGGATCATTAAAATGATAACATAATAATACATAAATAATATCAGTTCCAAAATCTGTATGTCTAATTTCTTTGTTTTAGAGTGAAAAAAGTAACATTACATTATCAAAATTTCTACATCTACAAACTATCTTTTAAAAAAATATGAAAAAGCATGAACCCTGACCAAAATTAAATTTATTAAGAAAAAAAGTGCAATTTTAACAATTTATGCCATTATTTGGCCTCAGCTTCTTATTTTTACATGTTCATTACAACATACAGATCACAGTGGATCTACAAATGCATAAAACATTTAATAACAGACAGAATATTGGTAAAATTACTCTTAAATCTCTTAAGACATTTCGGGTTGTTCATATTTGTTCAGGTTTTTCACATTTTTTGTAAAAGGCTAGTATGTAAATGTTAACATTTTTGAGTAATTTTACTTTTTTTTTTACACTAAAACAAAGAGGAAAAATATGTGGTTTTCGTTATTTGTACTTTATTATGATAGTATTTTACTGGTCTGACCCACTTTAGATGGAACTGAACTCAGTTTATTTTGACATCCTTGACTGTTCATATCTTAAGTGTAATTTTTGTATTTCACTAATTCATCCTGCGGGCCAGATTGGACCCTTTGGCGGGCCGGTTTTGGCCCCCGGGCCACATGTTTGACACCTGTGATCTACATGATTAGTGAATTAAATACAGGAAAATACTTGACTTTCACAGAAAAAACGCAAAATGCAGAGGTTAATATCATAATAAATGGTGATATGTCACTTAAGAAAAGGCAAATATAGAGAAAAAAAAACTATTTTGGAACTGTCAGATAAGTAGCACTAGGTCTTTATGGATTGAAAACTATCAACATCAGCACATAATTCTTGTTTACTTTGAACATTTCCTGTCTGACTTTACTTTTTCTCAAAGTGACACAAAAGTGTTCTGATAGATGTCAATTAGAGACTGTTGAAATGTAGTCAGGAGGAAGGTCAACAGGTACCAGGAGGCTGTAAAACTGCCACTTTGACCCAAGTGTGAAGACAGAGGTGACAGATCTGCAGCACAGGCTGTTATTTATATCTGTGCACTTTACCAGGAGAGGTAGTCTGAAGATAAAATAACCAAACAGCATGTGGCAGCTGGAATGACTTCAGTGTTGGATGACTTCAGTGTGTATTTACATACGAGTCTATCCATTTACACACAGACTGAGCATCAACATCAACACATGAACACCCAGATAATCAGTGTGAAACCACTGTGTCAGTTTCTCACAGGTCTTTTTCCTTCCTCTTACTCTGTAAAAAAAAAAAAAAAAACTGTAAAAAAAACCAGTATTATTCCAGCAGCTGGGGTGCGGAAAAAATACTGTTAAATAACGGAAAATAACCATCTCATAAAAATGCGGTAATTTTCTATAACTAAAATACAGTTTTTTGCCCTAACTTTACATAAGATTTTTTTTTTTTTTTGGCTTTTTAATGTTTAATAAAGAATATTTACATGTATTAAAACAATCAAATTACCTATAAATATATATATAAATAATTTTCAATGAGACTCAGTTGTACAATCCACTGATAAAAACTGTATTTGGACAGTTTATCAGTGCTTATACATGTTATACAGTCACAAAAATACATTTATTACCATTTTTGTTGGGAAACCTCCCATAATTACACAAGATATTGTGTATTAAGTCTTCTTAAACTTACAGAACAAATACTTCTTTTACGGTTAGTTGTCAGTAATTTTATCTCATTTGAATCTTTTTTTTAACTGTATTAAAATTTAAATTAACAGTTTAATCTCATAAATAGAAAAGAAATATTTGTGAAATTACGATACATTTGCAAATGTATTTTAACTGTATTTTTCAGTGAAAAAAGAAAAAATGTCTTTCAAAAAATTAAAATTTTATGGTTATTCACAGTTTCAGTTTTTTCATGTTATTTTCCATTTGACATGTAAAATTGCAGTGTATTTTTGTCATTTTATTGATATTTTCCTGTATCTTAAAAATACAGGAAAAATTTGTAAAATAAACAGTGAAAATTCTGTTAATTACAGATTTTTTTTACAGTGTAGACACATGTCTGCTGATCCACATCATGTATGTGATTAATGTGATCGGCTCAGGCAGGGAGTTTGGAATATTCATAGTTTTAGATTAATTTATTAATGGAACCAGTGAAGCTCAGTCCATGTTCGCATCCAGTCACAACACTGAGTCTGAAATGTGTCAGAATTTAATACAAAAGAAGGTCAAAAGAGAATAAATTGTGACTGTAAACATTAACTTCTGAGATTATCAAATAATTTCAGTGATTAACCCAGTGGTTCCCAACCTTTTTTGACTCGTGACCCCATTTTAACATCACAGATTTCTGGCGACCCCAGACACTCAACACAGATACTTTTTTTTTTTTTTGCTAAACTTAATTTGCTTTTGATCATGTAATAGTTTGCTATACTATGTTGCAAATAAACATTAATTTTAGATGACATTTAGTCTTGGGGTCGGGACCCAATGTGGGGTCATCTGGAATTCAAATGGGGTCGCCTGAAATTTCTAGTAATTGATAAAAACAAACAAAAAAAAAACAAAAACGTACTAATAAAAAATATATGGTGAGTTGAGAGAGACAATCCCAATACATAAAAGACATGACAAACTGTGAAGCTGAAACTGAAGCACTGTGATACTTTTTTTTTTTTTGATCATGTAATAGTTTGCTATACTGTTACAAATAAATGTTCAAGTTAGACGACATTTAGTCTATATAATGTATATTATTATGGATGGAGGCAGAAAAGCCAGGTGTAGATTACTGCACAAAGTGAGAATTTGATTTTCCTTGGTCAGGATATGTACAGTCAGTCCAGCTTGGATTTACAAGGCTGACAATTAATACTGAACAAACAAGAACTCAAACTATGAATTATGAAAGAGCTGCAGCATCTGAAACTGACCACAATGAACATTTGACAGATAAACAGAACCACAGTGCTTCAGTTTCAGCTTCAGTTTGTCATGTCTTTTATAGATTGTTATTGTCTCCCTCAATTCATCATATATTTCTCATTAGTAGCTAATTTATTTATTTTTTAGCTTACCGGCCAATAAGCCGTAAGCTATTGTCGTCATGTGGTGTCCGGCGGCGTCTGTCGTCATCCATTACAAAACTTTCAATCGTCTTCTTCTCTGAAACTACAATTCCGATTGACTTCAAACTTGGTATACAGCTTCTGTATGATGATGTCAACACAAAGTATTGAAATTATTTAGATTCGGATCTGATTCTGGATTTGGTGCAACTTTGACAAATTTTCCCATTATAACAGATAGGAAGTGAATTGATCCAATAAATCACTAAGTATCAATGATATCAAGTTGGAATTTGAATTTTTTATAGATCTGATTGGAATATGACCAAAACATGGGCTATTTCTATAATATAATAAATACACATAAGTGGGTGACAATAAGCGGCATCTGGATACATTTCCCAAAGCTTTTCATTTGGCCGGTAAGCTACAGGGCCATTGGTCCTATTTTTTTATCAATTAATAGAAATTTCAGGCAACCCCAAGGTTGAAACACATTGAATTAACAGGTGCCTTTTAAGAACATCGGTAAAGTCTGTTTCTGTAGTTTATCCTGCCTCCTTAACACTTTCATCCTTTTGTTCCTTTTACTGAAATATTGAAACTGATCTCTATCTTTATTTAGAAATGCTTAACACTTGATAACCATTGTGCCCCCCCCCCCCCCCCCCCCCCACACACACACACACACACACAGTTAATAATCTGTGATGTCTGACCTCTGACTTAAGCATCTGCTCCTGTTCACGAATAAAGGTGAATAAAGCCCCTCTGAATGTTTGTCCCTGTGTCTCCTCTAACAAAGTTCATCACAGCTGATGGAGGAGACAAGGTGTGATGGTTGCCACAGCAACACTACCGGGGAGATGTGTTTGGTTGCTTTGGTAACAAGCAACCAGGAAGGTCTTGAGATGGGGATGCTCGCTGTTTCACATGAACACGTTTACAGATAAACTCTTCAAGCTCTCTACATCTGTCACATAAAAGAGCAAAGTTTCATGAATTTGGAACAGTTTCTCTTTTTAGGTACCTGCCATGATCCGATTCACAACTTTTACCAATGAGAAAAATGTAACATAATATCCATAGATTCTTGGTATCTGCTGAGATGTAATAATGTTTATATGACCTATTACTTTAAGCACCTATCAACCCCCATAACTGCCACTGAATATACATGTTATAGGGCAGGGGTGTCAAACTCATTTTAGTTCAGGGGGCTCATTCAGCCCAATTTGATCTCAAGTGGGCTGGACCAGTAAAATAATAACAGTGAAAAAAGTAAAATTATTTTATGATCAGGTTTCCATCTACAAAGTTTCCTTAAAAATCTGAATAACATGAACAACTGGAATTATCTTAAGAAAAACAAGTGCAATTTTAACAATATCCTCCTGAGACCCAGTAATGCATTTTTGTCCTCTGTAGTGGACAAGAGTTCCACAGCTTTACTTAAAAAAAAAAAAAGTCTACTAAAAAGGACATTATATTATTTTTAGTGCTGGGCAGATTAAAATTTTTAATTGCAATTAATCGCGTGGATTTCTTCAATTAATCACGATTAATCGCATAGTTATGGAGGGGGGGTGTAGTCGTGTATTTCCTTTCAGTGATATTTCAGACTCGAAGTACTCTGGTGATAAAAATAATTCCACATTGCAGTGCTTACAAACAACTTTGTCCTTCTCAACCCCACCATCTGAAGACATTTAAAATGAAAATGTCCATGGAACAGACCGGTACTTTTCTCCATGTTTATGTCCACACCAGTTTATTTCCGGTTGTGAGTGACTGACAGGAGCCGTAAGCCCACTAATAAGTACTAATACTAAAAAGCCCAATAACATGTGATGTTCAGTTGTTCAAAGCAAGCAAAGGGGGCCCTCTAGTGGTCAGAATAAGTTGCACTAACGTATGTTTTGTCCTTGCGGTGTTACCGTAGTCAGTTTGGACATAAGAAGGAACTAACAGACACGTTTCTTTCACTTCTGTTTGTATGGCCCGAAAAACGTTTGCCTGTGAGTATTTTATGTTCAGTTGTTGTAAGAATGTATCAAATATCTCTGATGTAAACCTTTGTTGCTGGATAAAAAGATGTTGAAAATCTTAAATTAATCTGAAAATGCTAATCGTTAGCGTGTCTATGGATTTTCTCATTCAAGTTAGCGAGCAATCTTTTTCCCATTCATTTAAATGTATAATGCCATGTAAATGTACTAAGGCAATGAACAGAACTCAGACATATTCTGTATGTATGTTGCAATTTTACAGTGAGTCTCAAGTAAAAGATTTGGAGAGAAGTTTTGGGCGTCCGGCTTTTCTTGGGAAACCTGTTGTCTATCTGCCGAGCTAATCACTACACACATACAAGCAGAGGCAGAAGAATAGGAGTTAGAATAAAATGGCATTAACGTGAGATTAAAAAAATTGTCGGCGTTATTTAATGAATGCGTTAACGCAGTAATAACACGTTAACCTGCCAAGCCCTACTTATGATTATACAAAGCAAGTGACATTGCAACAAATTTGAAATTAAATTAACTTTGCATTCAGTGTGTTGTACTTAAAATAGCAATTCCATTCAAATCAAGCTTTTAAGTTTAATACACTCAAGTTCTCATTACTCATTACTTAAATTTTTTTAAGGCAACCAGTTTCCTCAAATTTTTTAAGTAAACTCAACTTATCTGGTCTTACAGTGTATTGGCCTTCCCACCCATTTCAGGGTATACAGTCTTTTAACCTTGTTTACGACAACATCATTAATTTTGTATTAAAAAACAAAAATAAAATCCCCGTTACCACCTTTGATCAGGTGTTCAGTCCATCTGTCCTCGGGTCAGAACCTGACAAACTGAAGACTGACTAAAGCTGATATACTGATCTATTCTGAACCTCTGGACTTAAATAAGGAACGTGACTTTGGATCATAAATGATGACACTGATCGGTTCATTTATGTGTTCACTTTAACCCAAAATGAAATTGTGTATTAAAACACAACAGTGACATAATAACACAGCTGTGGGAGAAAACTTATTGTCAGGGAAGTTTGGTTCCTTTAAGATACTTCAGGGCTTTAGTTTGTGTTGGAAATGACAGTATAATGATGAAAAAGTCTCAGAACAAGGGACCGTACAGTTTTTAATTATGTGGAATTAAAAAGTAAAAATAGACCCTGCCAACATGAATTGTTTTTAGGCATGAAGCTGCCTTAGGGTTTTCACTGAGTGGAAACAACGTCTACATCCCAGCACATCATCAGATACTTACACACAAAGACAGAAAGAGGAGGTGTCAGTTAGTTCAATATAAGGTTAAACCACTGCACGGGGGGGGGAGAAGGAGAAGGAGGAGGAGGAGGAAGAGAAGGAGGAGGAGAAGGAGGAGGAGAAAAGGAGGAGGAGGAGAAGAAGTAGAAAAAGGAGAAGGAGGAGGAGAAGGAAGGGAAGAAGGAGGAGAAGGAAGAGAAGAAGGAGAAGGAGGAGGAGGAAGAGAAGGAGGAGGAGGAGGAGGAGGAGGAGGAGAAGAAGGAGAAAAAGGAGAAGGAAGAGTGAGAGAAAGAGAAGGAGAAGGAGAAGAAGGAGAAAAAGAAGAAAAAGGAGAAGGAGGAGAAGGAGAAGAAGGAGATGAAGAAGGAGAAGGAGGAGGAGGAGAGGAAGGAGAAAGCGAAGGAGAAGAAGGAGAAAATGAAGGAGAAGAAGGAGGAGGAGAAGGAGAATGAGAAGAAGAAGCATGAGAACAAGAAGGAGGAAGAGGAGGAGAAGGAGAAGAAGGAGGAGGAGAGGAAGGAGAAGGAGAAAGAGAAGGAGAAGTAGAAGGAGCAGGAGGAGGAGAAGGAAAAGGAGAATGAGAAGAAGGATGAGAAGAAGGAAAAGGAGGAGAATGAGAAGAAGGATGAGAACAAGAAGGAGGAAGAGGAGGAGAAGGAGAAGAAGGAGAAAGAGAAAGAGAAAGAGGAGAAAAAGATGGAGAAGAAGGAAAAGGAGAAGAAGACAAAGAAGAAGAAGAAGAAGGTGAAGCTCAATAACTAAACATCCTGGTTGGGTTCCAACAGAAACCCATCCTAGTTTGTCTTAAACTCTCCTGTTGGACTGCATTATCACCTGTTTGTATCCTCTGGTCCAAACACTGTCCAGTCTTAGACCTTTACCACAGCTGGGGGGTTGGGTGTGTGCTGTTCCATACCCTACAGGTGTTGGTGGTGAGGGGGTGTTGGGTGTGTGCTGTTCCATACCCTACAGGTGGTGGTGGTGAGGGGGTGTTGGGTCTGTGCTGTTCCATACCCTACAGGTGGTGGTGGTGAGGGGGTGTTGGGTGTGTGCTGTTCCATACCCTACAGGTGGTGGTGGTGAGGGGGTGTTGGGTGTGTGCTGTTCCATACCCTACAGGTGGTGGTGGTGAGGGGGTGTTGGGTGTGTGCTGTTCCATACCCTACAGGTGGTGGTGGTGAGGGGGTGTTGGGTGTGTGCTGTTCCATACCCTACAGGTGGTGGTGGTGAGGGGGTGTTGGGTGTGTGCTGTTCCATACCCTACAGGTGGGTGTAAACAGCCTGATGGAGGCTTGTTAAGCTCACTGTGGCTCCTGTTTTTACTGTATGTTGTTGTATTTACTGCTGGTTCTTTGTTCTTTGTTGAAACTGTCCTTTGTTTAGTGTCCACATTATGTTTCAGATTTCACAGATCTGCTCCTGGACGTAAAGATGAAAAAGTGAAGTAAAGGTGAAAAAGTTTAAGTGGTCAAAGGTCAAAGTGTTTGTGAAGTTCATGTGTCTCTACTCTATGTCAGGAACACCTTGAGGAATTTCGTCAAATGTCGTCTCTTAACGAAAAGTCCGAGTCAAAATTTTAAAAACATGTTTCACCAATAACTACTGGGTTCTACAGATCTGCATGAACATTATTCTGTAATAAAAACAGCAGAGGAACCTGACTGAATTCATGGTTTTATGTCAGTCGTGTTGTGTACAAGCCAACAGCGTCTTTTCACACCTTTTCCTTCTTTACTTAGTGAAATCTGAGTGGAAATAATCTGCCTTATTTCAAATACTACAGACTGAAATATTCACTGATGCTACTAAAGCGCAACTAAAAAGAGAATGTAACCTTGAGGTTCTTTGCTGAACTGACACAGTTCTGTGAACATTTTACTGTCAGTGTGTCTGCACATGGACAGTTTCAGGAAGGTCCAAGGGAAGGGGACTCTAAACCAAAAACCACAAGGAAGGGATGAGAATAACCACAACAGGGCATAGGTTCAATCAACTGTTGTCATTAACATCCAGTACTGTCTGACTTTTCTGCAATTTCCCCTCTATTGTAAATATGTATACAGTCTGTATAATCTTTTATTAGTTATTATTATCTAATTTTACATTGTTTGCTTTTGCACTATCTTGTTTTTTCACTATCCTTATGCATGTATACTTTTTTCTTGCACTTTATTCTGTTGTTGCCTTAACCGTTGAATTTCCTCGTTGTGGGATCAATAAAGTAATCAAATCGAATCTAACCAAACCTGATCTAATCCAATCCAATCTAATCTAATCTAATCTAATCTAATCTAATCTAATATAATCTAATCTAATCCAAATCAATCAATCTAATCTAATCTAATTCTTTCTAATCCAATCCAATCTAATATAAACCAAATCTATCAAATTGAATCCAAATCAATCTAATCCAATCCAATCCAATCCAATCTAATCTAATCTAATCTAATCTAATCTCCTACACATACAGTCCATGGACTCTATTTAGACTTAAAAAACACCTGAAGACACTATTGTTCACGCAGGCATTTTAAATCCAACTGACTCAGGGCTGGGACAAATTGATTGCATTTTATGTATTTTTCACATTTTAATTGTATTTTAATAGCATTTTAAAACTGTGTATAACTCTGTATTTTAATTGCTTTTAACTGTATCTGCACTGTAAAGCACTTTGTGATTCCCTGTCTGTGAAAAGGGCTCCATAAATAAAACTTTCCTACTTATTTATTTAATCTAATCTAAAATAAGATAAAATAATCTAATCTAATCTAATCTAATCTAATCTAATCTAATCTAATATAATATAATATAATATAATATAATATAATGATTTATCCTGAATATTTGGACACCTTAGTTTTGTCCACTTAACTCTTAGAGATCTAAGGGTACTTGATTTCTACATACTTTCTTAAATTTTATAAAGCAGCACTTGTGAAATATTTTGACGATGACTAAAATGGATTTACATGTTGAAAAACCAGACCGAACTATACCAAACCAGACTAGGCCAATTTGGACCCAGGATAAAAAACAAACCATAGCTAACATGCGGTGTCTCTGGTGTGTGAAGTAACGTCATAACGTACTGTTGATGGAGATCTTGGCTGACCACTTGGACGTTCCATCCAGGACGCTCTGCTTGATGCTCTTCATGTGTTGGGCGTGGATCATCTTGGAGATGTTGAAGACTTTACGGATCTCCTCAAATATCTCTGGTTTGTTCCTCTCACGGATCTTCATCCTGTCTTTCATGGCCATGATGATGTGCTGTGTCCGATCTTCTGCTCCGGTCTTGGAGCTTTTCTCAGCTGCTCCTGGATGAAGACAGATATGTTTTAAAACACTAGAACAGGGGTGTCAAACTCATTTTAGTTCAGGGGCCATATTCAGCTGAATTTGATCTGCAGTGGGCCGGACCAGAAAAATAATAACATAACAACCTATAAATAATGACAACTCCAAATTTTCGTCTTTGTTTTAGTGTAAAAAAAACCATTAAATTATGAAAATACTTTTATGAACTATCCAAAAAAAAAAAAAAACTGAAAAAAATAAAATTTCAATTAAAAAACTTAAGAAAATTTAGTGCAATTTTAACAATATTATTCCTCAACTTATCATTTGTCCATGTGCATTATGGATCAGATCGACAAAGACACTAAACACTGAGGAACAGGCAGAAAAATTGTTAAAACTGTGCTTAATTTTCTTTTAGACATTTCAGGTTGTTCATATTTGTTCAGGTTATTCACATTTTAGTGTTACAGGATAGTTTGGAAATGTAAATATTTTCATAATTTAATGTTATTTTTTGCACTAAAATAAAGAAAAAAAAAATTTAAGTTGTTAATTCTAGATTTTTTTTGGTCTTAATTGAAGATTTTTTTTACTTAATTGAAGATTTTTTTTTTTTTTTTTTGGTCTCCATTCACTGTCATTGATCCAACTCCATGGGTTTTACTGGTGAATCAACGCTGTAGAAGATGACGGTGTTTCCACGTTCACTATGGAGCCTCTGAATGTCCAAACGGGTCATATCTGGTGACCATGAAAGGATGAAGAACTGAATTTTACACCAAATATTTCCATGTATTGATGGAATTAATGGATCAACAGGTATTAAACAGTTTAGATCAGTAGATGGTTTTAGTCGGTGGTAGATGTTTGGGTCTTTACGGGTTAAACATCAAACATGAATGAGATCGAACAAGAATAATCGCACTGTTGGACATACAGATGCACCTGCAGGGTAGGAGGGTAGGACAACCCCCCCATGGCTGAAGGGTAAATAGTAAATCAATGCATAGTTGAAGGTTGATTTAACCCGTTCATACATATTGGATTTTCCTGGTGTGTCTCAAATGTCCAGGTGGTTTAATGACTCTACTCACTCTGCAGACAGTCAGCGTTCAGGAGCTCCTGGCATTTCTCGTGAACTTTGACCCCACACTCGGCACAGCGCATGCCCTGCCTGGCAATGCCCCACAACAGGCCCTCGCATTCGTAGCAGTATGTGGGCGTGGTCGCCGTCCACACCTCAAAGTTATGTGGCGTGGTGCAGGAGATGGGATAGATCAGAGCCTGCAGCGTCTTCTTATAGACGTGGGTTTTCTGTGGGCGGAGACACAAAGATGGATGACAGGGATAAGATGAGGATTAGAGAAAAGGTCACAGTGTAAAGACACTTCCAACAGAGGAAAACAAAGGGAAACAGAGACATAAAGAGGGATTGGAATGACAATACAACAAAGCTAAGGAATAAACTAGAAAAAGGCTGATCAATAGCACATGAATGATAATCACTGCAACAATGTTTTATCATATAATAGTATCCTTTTTATATTATAATGAATGAATGAATTAATTAATGGAATCTTTATTTCGAACATGTAGACAGTGAAATCAAAACAAAAATCAACCAACAAAATATAAGTACTGGTACATAAATGATTGAAAAGCAAACAAACAACAAAATAAATAATTAAATAATAATAGTAAATAATAATAATGATAATAATAATAATAATAATAAATGAAATTATACATGCTCAAAAAGGAGTAGGAAGAAGTAAAAACTTATGTACTCCTACCCCCAATTTCTATTCCTTCTGATCATTATATAGCAATTATTATTTTGTATAATAATAATAATAATAATAATAATAATAATAATAATAATAATAATAATATCACACATCCTTTGTCCTATCTACACTAATATAATACCCATTTACAACTTTTCCTACCAGATATTAATACCAGATATTAATAAAAACTAAAACAAACAAAAACAAAACAAACAAAAACCCTCAAACAAAAACACATATACATACATAATATAAATACATATAATATTCTATATTGTCCTATATAGTAATAATATATTCATATATCCATATTTAAACTAGATATTATCTTCTTATCATATTGCAATTGAATTATTTTTAATTGTGCCGATTATGATATTTGTCTACATTGTGATTTTATATTATCAAATAAAACACATTTCTGCGACGTCTTATTATTGTACTATTGCACATGTTCTTCATATTCTGATAATTCAGAGGATTCAGTCATTTATAAACACGTTCTACCTCTAAATTTGTGAAATATTTCACCTTTTACTATGTGTAACACATGTTCTAACAATAAAGAAGATTAAATTTACAAATCACTTAAGAATGATAATCATCCTTTAAAATTGACAGAAATAATGTTTTCACATTTGTGAAATAATTATCAATATCTATCATGGGAATAGCTGTTCCTCATATTTTTCATTCCATTCTCATTTGTTTAGTTTTTTTAATAAATTATTGTTGGCCTGTCCATTGATTAACCCTGTAAAGCCTGAACCATTAAATCTTTGACAGAAAATTCCAGTTCTTTGAAACTGGAACCTTTATTGGTCCTTCTGAACCACCAAAAAAAACATTTTTTTCAAATATCAATTTCCATGTATGAGTTTTAATTTGTGTCATATTTGACACAAATTAAAACCCAAAGCTCATATATTATTTTTTTTTTTAGCAAAGTTCTGCCTCTTTCCTTATTAATGACAATCTTGTAGTGTCACTGGAAAGGCCTCTGATGAACAAATTCCTCCCCCCTGGTGGATTATCAGTGTATTGCATGCATCTAATTGTATACATCAGGTTTTTAGAGAAAAAAAATTACACTGATCATGTAGAAGGCTTCAAAACTCATGTGTCCAATACGATACGTTTGTTGTCATAGGGTTAACTAACTTCTGCTGTGGTCCACTGTAGGAGGAGGTGAACTGAGTGGACATGAACCACACTACTCATACTGGACATGAGTTTTATCATCATTATGGCTTTGGTAGATGTGGTGCTACAGGAGAATGCAGAGTGTTTTATGATCCTATTTGTCTGCTGCTGCCTCAGTTTTCATTTAAGTTTTATTGATCTGACAAGCACTAATTTTGTTTGTACATTCTCATTTGTCTATCCTGTTTTTACTTGTTTTTATTACCTCTGATTTACCTTCTGATCAATTATAGACATCCCATAACATAAATCCCATAACTGTTATTCCTACAATGACTTCCACCACTTAACTGTTACAGACATACACAGTCTGGCCAAAAAACACCCATTAACTAATATTACTTCGGTTTATGGCACTATTTTGGTGTGGCATTGTTTTGATACAATTCTTAGATTAGATTACATTACATTAGATTACAATAGATTACATTAGATTAGAAAGAACTTCACTGATCCCTTGGACAGAACCCTCAGGAAACTGAGGTTCCAGTAGCAGCACAACACCAAATGTACACTATAAAAACATTATAAGAAAACCGTAATACAAAAACTATATTTAAAAAAAAGTAATTGCACATTGGAAAGTAGCCTACTAGTAATGATAGTAATAATAGTGAGTAGTAATAATAAAGTAGTAGTAGTAATGATAACAATGACAACAATAATAACGATAATAATAATAATAATAATAATAAGAAGAAGAAGAAGAAGAAGAAGAACAAGAAGAACAAGAAGAACAAGAAGAAGAAGACAAAGAAGATGAAGAAGAAGATGAAGAAGACGAAGAAGAAGATGAAGAAGACGAAGAAGAAAAAGACGAAGAAGAAGACAAAGAAGATGACAAAGAAGATGAAGAATTGACAACTATAACAAACCCAAACCTTGCACACTGGAAACATTAAACTATACTGGACTACTCAGAAGTACACAGTCGCACTGATGGAGCAGTAGACGTCTACCACAGCCTTATGTCATCCTCCTGCTCCTCTCTCCTCCTGCGCCCCCCACCCCCCTGAGTGCAGAGTTGTACGGTTTGAGGCTTGTTTGTAGTTGTGTTTGTTTTGCTCCTGCAGAGTCTTATCTGCAGATCTCAGGGGTTCGGGGCTTTGTGACGCTGTACCGGTTCCATGTTGGAGGAATCAACCACTGTCTTTACTGCTGATGGAGATGTTTCTGAACCATATCAGTCTGGTCCAGGTCCAACGCTGCTGGAGTCACCTCACACCTCCTTCCTGAGTTATTCATTATCTATGTGCTCTCACAGTGTCAGTGTCTGTTTACTGTTTGAACAGATGAATGTGGACAAAACAGACGTATGGAACCCTGTCATCTTTATCTTAAGGGGTGGGTTCTTTTACTGTGTGGTATTACTGTTGTGCGCAAAATTCACTCTGTATTTATTCCGGTAAAAATGCAGAAACTTTTGTGAATAAATTCTCTGGTAAAAGTAGAAGTACTGATATAATATAGTTAATGCACAGTTATTACATTTTTTATGTTGTTTTACTTTTGTCATGTTTCTGACATGTTCTTTCCATTACATCTTCTGTATCTTATACAACATTTTCATTTTATTATGTGTTCATTCATTCATTCATTTATTTGTTTTGAGCAGAAAAAAATAAACATTTTTTGTGTACAAGGAACTAATATCCGAGCAAATACATTAATACCCCACAACCCCACATAGGGTCCCGACCCCAAGGTTGAAAAACACTGATGTAACTCAAAAGTAATACAAGAGTCATGTAACACATTACAATTCTGAGACAGTAATAGGAATTATTTTTATATAACATTAATCAGTAATCTGTAATGTATTCCAGTTTGGAAGGAACTTGCACAACAGTAGTCGCTTTTCCATAGACCCTCTAATTGCACAAATATAACTTGCGCATAAAAATTTACCTGATGAAAAAACGAGAATTTTGCCAAAAGTCTCATTTTTCGACTAAAAGTTTTGGCGCTGGCAAGAGGTGGTTTTTCGGGCATAGCGCAAATGGTATATCACGCAAAACTACAATGGAAAGACCTTTTTTCGCAACTACAGCCAGGTGAATTAAAAAACCAGATGTTGACGTACGTTACAACAAGCGAAGAAGAAGAAGAAACATGTCACGGTATGTGTGGACACACCAGGAAATCCAATCATTTTTTAATTTAGTACGAGATAAAGGGGTAATATATAATAATAATGAATATATCTGTAAATCAACACCACATTTATATTCGTCGCCATGTTTATGGAATGACTTCTTGTGTCATCTCGCGATAATAAATAAACAAATCATCACATTTGTGATTTAATGGAAAAACCAACATTACGCACTTCTGTTTTTCGACATTTAGTAAATATCGGTGAATTTTTGTGCAGATGTCCAATGGAAAAGCGACTAGTGATTGAAGTGATCAACGGTGGTTTGAAAAGTAGGTGTAGTCCAACTACATAAGGTACTTGGATATTTTACCGTCTCATTGGATCAGTCTAATGTGGTCATGACTGAGACTGATTTGCACTGGACTCATATTATCACACCTCCGTGTTCGCTGAAATAGGAAGGATGATTCACAGTGGAATTTTTACGTTACAAATTACCAACATGGAAGATTCACACCAGATTAAGATCACAGACATTTTTTAATTACACATTTCTGTTTTTTCGACATTTAGTAAATATTGGTTTAGCTTTGTGCAGATGTCCAATGGAAAAGTGACTAGTGATGTTAACACAATCCGTGCGTTTCCATGACAATTTTTATTCCTGATTTAATCTGATTAAAGGTTAGATCCTATTTCAGATGCCCATGTAAACACCTTATTCCAGTTGAAAAAGAAAAGTTCGGATTAAATTTAAACCCGATTAAAGTCACTGGTTTAATTCCCTTTTAATTCTGAACAAAATTATTCTTCGGACATGTAAACCCTTTATTCTGTTTGGACTTTATTCCTGCCATTCTGCGCATGCTTGTTGTCCTGTCGCGGTGACACACATTCTGCGCTGGCGGAAGAATATGCACTGCAGTCTAGTCAACCCAAACCGTTCCAGTGGGCTATTCTGATGGGATCTACCAGCCTGGAAAACCCTGAAGGAAGAGTTCGCCACTTGTTTTTTATTCATTCATTTGTCATGCACTAATGAGTTCGAAAAGTGGGCAAAACAGTTTGCACTGCAGTGCACCGATTGACTTGTTCTCGCAGCCCTTCCGTTAGCTTAGCCTAGCTTAGCATAATGGCTTCATTCCTATGTTCAGACATAGCCAGGCTTTTATAGGTGATTTGTAGTATTTTATGAGTGATTTTGTGAAATTCAGTTCTCCCTAATCATTCCTTTAGTCCGCTGGGGTCAATATGATCACAAATTGAGGCTCAAATCATGGCGATGTGACTTACTGCACTAATAAAATCTTGGGAAATAAAAACTAATGCAAAGCTAAAACGGTAAAACAAAGCTAATTTAGCACATGCATCCCTTCCAACAAAAAGATTTTCCAACTTCCGTCAACACAACAGTCCCGAGATTGTATGAGTGCAGTAAGTTGCGGATCTAAAAAAAATTAGGGAGATTCGGATTTCACAAAATCACTAACAAAAGACTACAAATCACCTTTAAAAAACTGGCTACGTGTGACCATGGAAATGCAGTGACTATGCTAAGCTAAGCTAACAGAAGGGCTGTGAGAACAAGGCAATGTGAGCACTGCAATGCAAACCCTTTTGCTCACTTATCTACCTCATGAATACCTCATGTAAACCTTTATTCGGGTTTAACATTTCCATGTAAACAGAAGAGAAAATATTTTACTTCCAAATTAATTTCTTCTGGAAAAATAAATCGGATTAAAAAAACATCATGTAACTGTACCCAGTGTTATGGAATCACGACCATGACTTTGGTATAGCGACATAAAATACACAACAGAAACACACACACACACAATACAGTGATGCAGACAGGGACACGATGCTGATACTACATCTGATTAAAATCTGAGGCCACCCAAAACTGACTCAGCAACAATATGAGCAAATCCATTAACTGTACAGTTACAAATGATGGCAGCGCAGTTGGTGAAAAGTGTTTGGGTTTGTTTGGATCCTCATTATTTAGCGCCGTCCCGACAGGCCCGGTTCTGCAGCTAACGATGAATTTACACCAACACACTCCTAATGATATGAGCATGTGTGGACGTGGATGTGGATTTACCAACACACTCACCAGCTCCTCGTCTTTTAGCGACGTCCGAGTGGCCAATGAGTGGGCGAGTCCAGCTTTCCTCGACTGTATCATAGACTGGAAACAAGAGACAGAAGAAACAGTGAGAAAACATCAACGATAAACAGACGCAGAGAACAAACAAACAAGGTTAAGACGGACACGTTTGTGTGATGTTTGGTTCTTTTTCCGTGAAAGTCGTGTGAACTTGATAGAATGTCTGTGACACTTTGTGGAAAACTTCACACATGTTGTGTTTGTTCCTGGTTTGTCGACTTACACCTGTTTGTTGAACTACACAGTTGGATTCCAGACGGATTATTTAGGTCAGTATGAGGTGACAGGGCGACTGTTTTCTATCTCTGATTGTGTTTGTGTGTTAGTGACAACCAACAGGAACAGAGACAAGTTTGTAAGATTTGTGTAATTATTTAATATAATTCTAATTTAATGTGATATATTTAATTATCTATCACCACATAATAATAATACTGATAAAAATAACAGCGACATCATCATCAACAACAACAATAATAATAATAACAACATTACTACTACTACTACTACTAATAGCATTAATAATAATTATAATAATACTAATAATAGTTAAAGCAACATCAACAACAACAACAATACTACTACTATTACCACTACTACTAATATTAATAATAGTAATAACAACACTACTACTACTACTACTACTACTACTACTACTACTACTACTAATAATAATAATAATAATAGTTGTTGTTGATAAGATAAGAGATAAGATACAGCAACGACAACAACAACAATAATAATAATAACAATAATAATAACAACATTACTACTACAACTACTACTATTAATAATAACAGCTGTTGATAAGATAAGAGATAAGATAAAAGAGAAGATAAAATGAGATATGTCTTTATTAGTTCCACAAGGGGAAATGTATTATTATTATTACTATTACTATTATTATTATTATTATTATTATTATTATTATTATTATTATTATTATTATTATTATTATCTGTCACTGGGGAAGATTAAGTGTCATTTATCAGGGAACATAACATAACTGAAATGAAGTATGTCTGAATCATTAGTGTACTTTTACTAGTTTATTAGAGTAACATTGCCAGGAAATGTAAAAATATGGGGGTTCATCCGGGAACTGACAGGTACTTAAGCCCTCAACTGACTTCACCAGTGAGCACATACATTTGAGGGCAATAAATGAATTTAATGGTTATTCTATGGTATAATATTTATCTTTTTTCTTGGTTTGCGTCTTATATGAGGGGTTTTCACATGTGGACATGTGTCTCACTGCACATCTGTTTAGCTCGTTTCAACAGCTTTGAACTAAATACTGAAATACAGATATAATTTTCATCCTTTGGGACGTTTGGAGACTTGATTAACCTGAGAAACGTTCTTGAAATAGACGCACAGCCATACGTCTGCTCCGACGCAGCTGCCGGTTACCATTGACTTAAACTGATTACAGTCATTTACAGCTCGCTATGATTCATTCAGTCTTCTCAGAAACTATTTTGTTTCAAGGAGGAGGTTTTGAAAGTGCTCAGTGAGCTGCGATGAACCAGGTTTCCTAAAGGGTACGTAGGTTACGTGGAGGCAGAGTCATGGGTTCTATTGAACCGGACCCCCTGCTTCGTTGTTCCTGTTCAAACCACAGAATCTACAGAAGCAAACCAGTGGGGGTGTTGTCACCGGTGGATATGCCTGTTTGGAGCGGCTGCACAGCCAGGGGCATCATGGGAAAGGACAGAGTACACATCCCATCTGTTAAAGCCTCTGGGGGAACCAGGGCCACCCATGTCTGCTTCTGTCAACGTGGCTTCAAACAAGTCATCACACCCACAAATGGAGTTAAAAAGTGGAATGAAATAGAATAGAATAGAATAGAACTAGAATAAAAATAGAACTAGAATAGAATAGAACTAGAATAGAAATAGAAATAGAAATAGAATAGAATAGAATAGAATAGAGTCGAACAGAATAGAGTAGAATAGAATAGAATAGAATAGAATAGAATAGAATAGAATAGAATAGAATAGAATAGGTTTTGGTTAAAATGTACCTAATTTAGTGTTAAAGGGAATATATCTGTATTTATCATCACCACCTGCTGGTCATTTTGGTTTATCATTAAACTAGTCTTGTGTGTTTTCATACTGTGATATTCTGTATTATCTCAGTTTCAAAACACACCATCTTTTCATTTAATAAAATTGAGCAGTTTAACTTTTATTAATTTGGGTCCTGTCTTGTCATTGAGGGGTGATAGTGGGTCCTGAAGCCAGACCAGTTGAGAACCACTGCATTAAAGGACTTGTATCTGAAACACTGATCCAAAGCATCTGTCAGCTTTAGTGAAGGCAGGGGAATAGATTGATTTATTCTGCTTGTTAAAACTATAACACAGCTAAACAATGAATGTTTGTTTAACTGTGTGCACTCATATTACGGTTGTGTGAATCCATATTAAAAGGCTTTGCACAGATCGAAATATTTTGCAAAGCATGTGTAACAGCTGAAATCCCACTTCGCTTTTACTCACCATAGCCTGAGGGTTGACAGGAGGATGGAGACAACACCATCAGAGAAAGAGAAACAAGAAAAGACTAGGAGTTAGAGGTGAACTAACAGATCAGCAGCTTTCACCTTCAATCCCACTACTCCAAACATTCCACAGGAGACGGTGGTGTAGACGACCCATTTATATAATATCGCAACTGACTGGAACATTTACATCTGCGGAGCCTTTGAGACAGTTCATTAACACATTTCACTTCTAACGAGGTGGAAAAGTTAAGAGGCCGTTACAGCTGAGATCCATAATTAAAAGGTCACGGAGCAACATAATAAACAAATAGAAAACCAACAGCAGAAAATTACACCTCATACTTTCCATTTTAGTAGCACAGAAAAGACTCATAGAAAACACTACATTTCAAACTAGAAAAGCACTAGGACAGCACAGATCCGCCAAGGTAGAGCAGCCCCCCCCCCAGGATCACTACCAAAATTTAATAATTGGTTCCTTGTGCCAGTGTCAACATTTCCTGAAAATTTCATCAAAATCCACCCCCACCCCCCACCCAAATTCAGTCATTTGTTCCTTGTGCCAGTATCAACATTTTCTGGAAATTTCATAAAAATTCATCCATTAGTTTTTGAGTTGTCTTGCTAACAGACAAACAACTCCCCCCACACACACACCGATCACCACCAGAATGTAATAATTAGTTGCTTGAGCCGGTATCAACATTTCCTAAAAATTTCATCAAAATCTGCCCCCCCTCCCCCTCCCCCCAAATTTGATAATTTGTTCCTTGTGCTGGTATCAACATTTCCTGAAAATGTCATCAAAATCCCCCCCCCCACATATTGAATCATTTGTTCCTTGTGCCACTATCAACATTTCCTGAAAATTTCATCAAAATAATCCGTAACTTTTTGAGTTGTCTTGCTAACAGACGAACACCCCCCTACACGCACCAATCACCACCAAAATGTAATAATTTGTTCCTTGTGCCAGTATCAACATTTTCTGGAAATTTCATAAAAATTCATCCATTAGTTTTTGAGTTGTCTTGCTAAAAGACAAACAACTCCCCCCACACACACCGATCACCACCAGAATGTAATAATTAGCTGCTTGAGCCGGTATCAACATTTCCTGAAAATTTCATCAAAATCTGCCCCCCCCCCCCCCCAAATTTAATGATTTATTCCTTGTGCTGGTGTCAACATTTCATGAAAATTTCATTAAAATCCGCCCCCCCCCCCTCCAAATTTAATCATTTGTTGCTTGTGCCAGTACCAACATTTCCTGAAAATTTCATCAAAATTCGTCCATAATCTTTTGAGTCGTCTTGTTAACAGACAAACAACCGCCCCCACCGATCACCACCAAAATGTAATAATTTGTTCCTTGTGTTGGTATCAACATTTCCTGAAAATTCCATCAAAATCCCTCCATAACTTTCTGAGTTACCTTGCTAACAGACAAACAGACAAACCCCGATGAAAACAGGGAATAAGTAAAAATCCGACCTCTCAGACATGTTATGATGAAGTGAAGGTTAAAACACATACAAATACATACATTCTAAATACATAAATACTTACCAATTCACTAACAAGAGGAATGGGTCTCCTCTTGCGGAGGTCCGGCATGCTGTCAATACCAAAGGGTGTGTTTCCCCTGCACAAAATATATAGTATATACATTATATATTATATATAATACAGACAAACTGATAATCTGAGTCCAAATGTCTCCATATCATGAGTCAACATGCTCTACACACACATACAAAAAAAAAAAATAAAAAAGTCATCCTGATTCATTCTATCCTAAAATATAAAAAAAAAACAAAAAAAAAACCAACATTTTAACTTACTATTAACGTAACCATTATGTATCAGACTGTAATCTTTATTTAAATGTCTTTCTTTTTTCATGGTACAGGGCAGTCTAACTGTGTGCCCCCTTTTCTTTCTATGTAATTCATTTATTTCTCCTTCTCTCTGGGCTTTTGGGTGGGTTTAATGTGTGCTGCTCTGCCTTAGACTAGTCCATATGTCCTATGCTGATGTAGATGCTTACTTGAAAACTGAAAAATAAAGTCTTAAAAGAAAAAAAAAAAAACATTTTAACTTAGACAGGGCACAGTTGTTTTTTTTTAACCCTTTCACGCATAGTGGTCACTCCAGTGGACAGTTATTCTCCAGCTGTTCTCTTGTATATTCATGGATTTTGTTGTTTAAGTTCCATATCAGCCAACACAGTGGATGCTCATGCATCATCCTATACACTGTAATTTATACCATTACTGTAACTTTGCTGTTCTTCATAAACCTGATCTGCACTAACATGTTTGAGTGTTCATTGCTTGGTATTGTTATTAGTCTGCAATTAAAAGTAAGGTGGGAGATCCTGGAAAAATGGTTCCAGCAAGCTATAATTTGAAAATACACAATTCAAAAGTCCAAACCCCGACACCTCCAGAGTACTGGATTGTACTCGCAGAGGGGGGAGGGACATATGGCAGTTGAGTTTGATAGACATATCACCATTTAATCATTTTGATGGACCTGTTAGAATGATTGGATGGTGTTTTTTCAGTCCTGTCCATTCCACAGGTGTCTAAATTTTTGAATTTCTTTGTTGGAGCATTTAATTAATTGGTTACAATCGGGGTGTGAAGGGGATTTTAAGCAATATAGTAAAAAAAAAAAAAAAAAATGCTCCAGGAAAACATCTCCTACCCTACCTTTAACAGTTTTTTTTTTTTTTTTTAAACAAAAAAGTTTTTTTTTTCTTGCATATTGTCTTTATTAAAGTATGTTAAAATGTGAGAAAACATCATATTAGCTGCATTAAAAATGTTTTTATTTCATAGTTTTCAAACAGTATATCAGTAAATATGTTTCTTTGCTTCAAAAATTCAATGTATGGTGTCCAGCTGAGTGGACATTTTTGCAACTCCCTGAAAAATAGGTTCATAAAAAATTGTTGTAATCACTTTGTTTTTTTTAATACTTAGAGGAATAAAAAACACTCAGGAAAAAAATCTTGATTTAGGCTCTTATAATTCATGCATGAAAGGGTTCATTTCTTCAATTAAGAGCGTGGTGTTCAGAACCTGCTGCCTGATGATACTGGCTGATACTGGTTTGTACAGCCTACTCAGAGACTGACTCAGGAATGGATGATCCTGCATGAGTCAAATCATTTAAACAGAAAGGTTTAAGAAACCACACTGTCCTGTTGTGTATAGTTCATCTCTGAAAGACTGCTTAACATGAATTACCCGTGGACCTCCAGAAATGTGTAATTAAAAAATCTCTATGATCTTAATCTGGTGTGAATCTTCCATGTCGGTAATTTGTAACATAAAAATTCCACTGTGAATCATCCTTCCTATTTCAGCGAACACAGAGGTGTGATAATATGAGTCCAGTGCAAATCAGTCTCAGTCATGACCACATTAGACTGATCCAATAGACGCTAAAATATCCAAGTACCTTATGTAGTTGGACTACACCTACTTTTCAAACCACCGTAGATCACTTCAATCACTAGTCGCTTTTCCATTGGACATCTGCGCAAAATTTTACCGATATTTACTAAATGTCGAAAAAAACAGAAGTGCATAATGTCGGTTTTTCCATTAAATCACAAATGCGATTATTTGTTCATTTATTATCGCGAAATGACACGAGAAGTCATTCCATAAACATGGCGACGAACGTAAATATAGTGTTGATTTACAGATATATTCATTATTATTATATATTACCCCTCTATCTCACACTAAAGAAAAAAATGATTGGGTTTCCTGGTGCGTCCACACATACCGCAACATGTTTCTTCTTCTTCTTCACTTGTTGTAACGTACGTCAACATTACAGTCACTTAAAGAAAACCAGTTTTCAGCACATATGGTAATCTATATATGTATATAACACTTTTTTTCTCTTTTTCACTTCTGAAGGCAAACACTTCTGTTTTTCTATATTCTTATTATTATTCTTTATTTTTGATATCTGCTTCTTTTAACTGTTTGCACCAACAGAACCAAGACAAATTCCTTGGAATGTAAAAATTACTTGGCAATAAATCTGATTCTGATTCTAAACATTCGTTTTTTTAATTCACCTGACTCTAGTTGTGAAAAAAGGTCTTTCCATTGCAGTTTTGCGTGATATACCATTTGTGTTACACCTGAAAAACCACCTCTTGCCAGCACAAAAACTTTCAATTGAAAAATGAGACTTCTGGCAAAATTGTTTGTCCATGAGGTAAATTTTTATGTACAAGTTATATTTGCAAAATTTGAGGGTCAATGGAAAAGCGACTATTGTTATACTTTGTATCACTGTGCACTGAAATGTGTAAATACAATCAGAAGTCTTTGTTTACAGTATTGTACAGGAAGCTCTTTTTGAGGAAGTTCTTTCGCAATTTTTTTGGTCTGTCTGTTTTTGTCCTCTTGTGCTGTATGCAAAGCTGCTGAATACTTGAATTTCCCTCACGATTAATAAAGTATCTATCTATCTATCTATCTATCTATCTATCTATCTATCTATCTATCTATCTATCTATCTATCTATCTATCTATCTATCTATCTATCTATCTATCTATCTATCTATCTATCTATCTATCACACAACAGTTTTCCATGGAAATACATTTGCGTTACATGTGCGACGATTGGTTCATAACAGAAGCAAGATTTTGTTGTGATTGTTTTCAGGATTCTGATTGGTTCATGGTACTGGATCGTCTCACCACACTGCCATCTACAGTCCTGGCATGCTATTGACGGCATACATCTACAGGGTAAACAACAATTGTTATGAAAATAGTCACATATACACAAGGTTGTTTATTTATTTATTTATTTTTTAAACGGAGAGTGGGAAATTAAAAGTAAATGTAAATGTAAATCTATCTACACTGGTGTGATTTGTAACATTTTGGTTTCCTGTGTGCATTTGTTCTGCTCATTCCATGGTTTACAACTATGGAGAATATGCATGTTTTGCTGTTTTAAAAGTGCATACAACAGCATAGACAAGCCTTGGGGACACTGACAGTAAATTCAATTGAAAATCCTGAGTGAATGCGCTACCAGAAACACACATGTAACAAGCTAATTTGTAAACCACCACAGGTCTCAGATCATACTAACCCTTATACACCCACACCCACACACCCACACACCCACACACACACACACACACACACACACACACACACACACACACACACACACAGGCACACACACAGGCACACAGTAAGGTAAAGGTGTTTACTGACCCTGGCTTCGCCCATGGATGTTTGCTGGGGTCACCATCTTGATGTCGACCCTGAAATAGAATGTCAAAGGTCAAGCATTTAGCCTTTGAAGAATGGCAGGATTTATTGGTTTCATGACACCGGTGCATGCACACAAACAAGAAGAAGCATAAGAGAGTGACGAGGGAAAAGCCCACAGAGGCTTTGGGACTGACATGGGTTGGTTGAGTTTTAACACTGCATGCCAAACAGCCAAAGGCCTGGTAATCAATCATACACACCCTATACATATGTGAGCGTCGTAAATTAAAGTTCACCTTGCGAAGTAAACACCTCGCAAATACATGCACTCCCAGTAAACACACTAAATATTGACCTTCCTCTGCTAACAGCATATGCTTTTGTCTGACTCAATGATAATACATACAAGTATCGCCGCTGACAGGCCTGTCGTCAATATGATTTCACATCTGTATTGCTTCCTGATCAATACTGGCCTGTAGCTATATGTCATTTTTATATCCCTGGCAATTAAACTGAAGCAATTAAACGTTTTCAGTAAGACAAAAGTAGATTGTGGTTGATACATCCAGGGTGTGATTTGTTGGAGGGGGTCAACCCTCCCTCTGGTTTTTACATCCCTACTTCTGCTCAATGAATTTCATCCTCGGGGGGTGGGGTGGGGGACCAATCAATGTAAATAACAGGCAGGTTGTGACAGTTTTCTTCCACCTATATCCTACATCACTGGCACTAACGTTCACCTCACATGAACTGTCGACAGTCTCAGAATTTGCAAACGTTCCCATGCACTGGGGCGCCAAAAGTGGGGTGGGGGTGGGGGTGGGGTAAACGTGACAAATTCATGGGGCCCAGCATTTGAGTGTCCAGTGGATACAGGTTAGCAGTTGTAAAATTTTGTGAATGATCCGCTGTATAATAGAGGAATAGAACGCAGGAGTTGGATGTTGAAAGTATGTAAAGTTTTACTTTTGTTTCACACCAGCATTAGTTACATTAGTTATGGACTGTACCCCTGGGTATATCCTCTTGAGACCCAGCAATGAATTTTTGCCCTCTTTAGAGGACAAGAGTCTTACAGCTTTATTTATTTAAACAAAACAAAACAAAACAAAAACAAAAAAACGCTTTCCACTGCAAAGGACATTCCGTAAAAAATAAAAAATCTATCTGAAAAAACTGTTGCATCATGTTTCCAATCAAGACAATTATTTAATGTTAAAGCTAAAACTTTTCCTTTCCTGGGTCTCAGGAGGATGTAACTGCTGCCCAAGCCACCCCCCGCCAAAAAACCCCCCAAAACACCCCCCCCCCCTCTAATTTTTTGACAAACCGCACCCTGGATACATCATAAACCTAAATCTATGTCATAAAATCTCTCCTAAATTAAAAAGCTAGAAATGAACGCTATATTGAAAGTGACAGAATACATCACAACACCTGTCAAACATGCACATGAACAACTTGTGTTTTTAATGTAAGGTCAATACAGTAAGAAAAGCAGAGAAACCACAAAAGAGGTAACCTGGTCTCCATCTTGACTTCCACCTGCAAAAATGGCACAAGAGATGAAGGGGTGAAAAAACAGACGAAGGAGTAAAACAGTCACAGACTCATTTGACTGATCAAGCTCAAATTATTGATTAAAAAACAAGACACACCCTGGATTATTCATGTTGTTAGCGACGCTCGGGTACTGTTAAAAGCTGTGCCGCCACTGAGTTTTCAGATGAGGTCTGAGGTCATAAATGTTTCATTAACATGTATAATTTATTTTGAAAATGACTCTTAATATTTCCCTTCCTCTTCCTCTTTAATGTCAGCCTGGCTTTCCAAAGAGATAATTAATGTTTTCTAATTCAGCAAATGGCCACTGCTGGAGTCCTACAGAGGAGGAAGGGACTGTGAGTGGCAAATGATAGATTATCCTCGAGGGCTGCGTAGGTATTAGCAAGCACCAAGTGTTTGGTTCTGTAAATACCCTTGAGTTTAGGGGAGGGGGTTATTCTAAAATCACTGGATGAGAATCCTCAGAGGAGTTGTGGTCGGTCTTTTATCACTTTTCATATCCCGCTGCAGCTCGACAGATCAAAGAGGCATTGCAACAGGTGACGGGCTTTGATGGTAGGAAGATCATGCAGAAGACTTTTTTCTTTAGGCAACATTAGACTTTTGTGATCCCAGAAAGATAAACAAGCACTATTCCTTTTTTATTTTTTACACAAAACCATGTCTTATGTAGCCAAAACACTGAAACTCTTTTACTTAGGGGATGTTTAAGATAAGAACAAAGGCTCTTTTCATCTGTTATTTCACATTAATGAATGAGTGATTCAGCGGTACCCCCCCCCCATCCCCCCACTCCCCACACACACACACACAGCTAGGGTTTATATGGCAGTGGATGGGTAGTGTTGCGACATGGGCGACTCCTCCCATTGGGGACATCATTTAAGTCTTTGTCAGGACTCAAAGGGCACTTTCACACATATGTGGTTTGGACCAGACTTCTTTGTTTGATCTAGGGATGTAATGATATGAAAATTTCATATCACAGTTATTGTGATCAAAATTATCACGGTTATCATTATTATCATGGTATTGTTGAAATTGTGCTCAAAATGTTCAAAAAGTACTAATACACACACTGAAATAATTTAACCAAGTTGTATTTTGAAAAAAAAAAAAAAAAATTAATTAATTAAATAAAGTAACCCTTAGGGATAGGGTGAGGAGCTCAGTCACCAGGGAGGAGCTCAGAGTAGAGCCGCTGCTCCTCTGCCTCGAGAGGGGCCAGCTGAGGTGGCTCAGGCCTCTGTTTCGGATGCCTCCTGGATGCCTCCCTGGGGAGGTGTTCCGGGCATGTCCCACCGGGAAGAGACTTCGGGGAAGACCCAGGACACGTTGGAGAGACTATGTCTCTCGGCTGGCCTGGGAACACCTTGGGGTCCCCCTGGAAGAGCTGGAGGAGGTGTCTGGGGAGAGGGAAGTCTGGGCATCCCTGATTAGCCTGTTATCCCTGCGACCCGGCCCCGGATAAGCGGTGGATAATGAATGAATGAAAAAATAAAATAATTGGCACAATGTACCTTCTGTTGCAGAAACATTTAAATATTAACCTTTAGTGGTCTGAGCCTATTTAGGCCATTTTTCAGTCCTTTTGATTTTGCCTTTATATACTATATAAACAAATGTTTACTATACCCATGTTTGGGATCTGTTTCTTCAGCACAACTTCCTCTACAGGGTGGGGAAGCAAAATTTACAATATTTTGAGGCAGGGATTGAAAGACAGTGTATGACCAATTAGTTTATTGAAAGTCATGAGAATTTATTTGCCACAAGAAAATTTACATAATAGAAAATGTTTTTATTCTATGTGTCCTCCTTCTTTCTCAATAACTGCCTTCACACGCTTCCTGAAACTTGCGTAAGTGTTCCTCAAATATTCGGGTGACAACTTCTCCCATTCTTCTTTAATAGTATCTTCCAGACTTTCTCGTAATAGTTTTGCTCATAGTCATTCTCTTCTTTCCATTATAAACAGTCTTTATGGACACTCCAACTATTTTTGAAATCTCCTTTGGCGTGACGAGTGCATTCAGCAAATCACACACTCTTCGACGTTTGCTTTCCTGATTACTCATATGGGAAAAGTTTCTGAAAAGGTATGGATAATAGTGTTAGGTATGATTATGACATCAATATATGTTTGGTTTCAAAACAATTGACAATTGCCTGCTGAGAAAAAAACAACTAAATGTTCACTGTAAATTTTGCTTCCCCACTCTGTATATCATCTGCCCATTATTTTTTTTTTTACTTTAACCTACTATATCAACATAAAAGGACAAAAACACACAAAAAATATATGAAATCCGATTTGAAAAATGTATATAATTTATTGCATAAATAATGCAGAGATGCTTAATGAACCTTTTCAAAGACTTTAAAAGTGAATATTAGTTCCAAATATTAGGTGTATAAAATTAAAATTGTAATAAATTAAAACTGTACTCAAATATTTGACATAAAAGCATAGCTTTACATTGGGTTTTTTCCCCTAAAAGTGCGGTAATCAAACATGGTTATCGTGATAATTAGAATTTAAACGGTAAAACTAACCGTTGGAAATTTTACCACAGTTTATCGTTATACCGGTAATCGGTACATCCCTAGTTTGATCTGAACCAATTTGTGGGGGTCAGATGTTCTGCCCAACATGGTATAAACCAAACTTCAGTCCAACCAGAAGAGGTGACCTGACCTCCTGATCAATCTGAACCAGTGTCCAAACACTTTCTGGTTTTTCAGACTTTTGTATCAATTACAATAAGCTACTGTCACAAAAAACAAACAAAAAAAAACAAACATCCATCCATTTTCTGAACCGCTTTATCCTTGAGAGGGTCATGGGGTGCTGAAGCCTTTTCCAGCTACTTATGGACGAAGGCGGGGTACACCCTGGACATGTCGCCAATTTATCACAGGGCTGACATATAGGGGCGAACCACCAATTACTCTCACATTCACACCTGTGGGCAATTTAGATTAACCAATGACCCTATTAGTGCATGTCTTTGGATGGTGGGAGGAGCCACAGAACCTGGGAAGAACCCACGCAAACACGGGGAGAACATGCAAACTCTACACAGAAAGGTCTCTGGTGTTAGAATCAAACTCAGGACCTTCTTGCTGTAAGGCGACAGTGCTAACCACTGCACCACCATGCCACCCCCCAAAAGAAAAAAACAGAGGAATAAAAATAAACAAAAAACAAATGGAGGACGGAGCTGAATTAATATTAAGTTGTTAACTCATGCCTGTTGTCAAATCAAGTGATTTATTGTAAGACTTTGTAAAGTCATGTTAGATGATGACGTTGAGTGGCAGAGGTAACAGTGGTAAAATTATTCACTAATTTTAATATACCTTGGTGACGCGCCAAAGTAAAGTCTATGTGCAGTAAATGCTGACTCATTTACTGATCCACATGATGAAACAAAAGATGACTTACGCTCCATTGATAACTACCTGGTTCATATTCATCCTGAGAGAACGTGGACATTGTCATACTGGAAAGATTCCGCCTGATTTCCCTCTTCTCACGTAGGATCTGCTGGAAGCTCCTGAGGCACTTTAGCTTGCGTTCATCCATCTGGTTTATCTCAACTGTATCCTCTGCTTTACCCTCAGGACAAACAGTGGTATCTGTGGTGGGTTGCTGGGGCTGTTCCACCTCAGTCTCTCCATGCTCCTCCAGATTTGGAGGATGACCAGCCACAGGGGAAATAGAGAGGGATTCAGTAGTGGTGCACTGGGAGAGCTCAGCTTTAGCAGGTAAATCAGGACCTCCAGAAAGGCCTTCTGCAGGTTCTGTCAGGCCATCAGGTGTGGACGGTACTGCAGGGCTACTACAGGGTGGGTCGTGGGAGACAGAAGGTTCTTGTGGACATGGGATGATATTATTTGAACAGGGAGGAATCTGGAAAGTCTCTGTACACTCCAGTGTAAGGCTACAGTTGGTTTCTTCAAGCATAGGTTCAACAGAGAAATGATCTGATTTGTCTAAACTATGATTTTGGGTCAATTCAACACCTGTATTACTACTATAAACCATATCACCTTGTAGAGATTTTTCAGTTGCTTGATCAAACTGTTCCTCACAGCACAAAGGTTTTGTAGGAGACACAGCTGTGGGCCAGTCAGAAGATGAAATTTCAAAGTCTGCTTCATCATCAGGATTTTGGGGTCCTGGTACCTCAAGTTTCCGCAATGCACCTCTTAGAGCTGAACTAAAATCAAGTACAGCTCTACTTATCCGCTTTACATTAAAACCAGTGGTTTGAGCATCCACGTTGCCAGGGAGCTGGTTTTCTAAACTTTGGTTACAGGTTTGAGTGTCCTGAATAAATGGTAGATCCAGATCAGTTACAGTAGAATGCAAAGATGCCTCATTCCATGTCTCTGCTGTAGACTCCTCATAAGTAGAATATGCTTCCTGATAATTAACAACTTGACAGTCTGTTGTGTAGCTCACTTCACTTGATTGTTCATAGGTGAACTCTGACTCTCCATCATGCCCATCAATTGAATGGTAACCGGAACTTTGAGGGTAGGAAGAATCAGCAGTGCACTCATATCCTGCACCAGGATTTTCAAGCTTGGTATCCCTTGAATGGCTTCCAGACTGGCTTTGAGGCCTTCGCCTCCTTGACTGCCAATCCTCTCTACTAGAAGTGCTGGCAGGTGAATTATAATGTTGCCCGGAATGGACAGACAGATGCTCTGAACTTTCTGTGGAACACTGTCCCAGAGTCCCATATCTACTTTCACCTCTGTAGTGATCCCAGCGAGCAGCTCCTTCACAATATGGATGCTCCTCTCTTTCATGCTGTTCCAGACTTCCCTTCCTGATGTAAGCAGGTTCCCTACGCCACAAAGTTTCTCCAGTGGTACTGTGTGGAGGTCCAGTATTTGTCCAGTGTTCGTCTCCATTATTGTGTCTTTGTTGCTTCCTTCCTTGACCAGGAGATGGTCTTTCTAAATCTTCTGACTCAGACTTGGAGCTGTGACCTGATGACAAAGAGCTAGTGCTTGCACAATCTTGACCATCCTGCCTCTCAAGGTACCCAAAGCTTAGCTTTCTTGCTACTGCTCCCACTGGTATATCTGAGCTATGGTCAGATGTATCCTCTGGTTCCTCTAGTTCCTGCTGATCCACTGATTCTGCTATTGGGGACACAGCAGACTCTCCTAAACTGGGTAGCAGCAATTCTCCATGGATACTATGTCGCTCATTGTAGACTCTGGGAAAATGACTTGAGTCAGACTTTGGCGTTGCACTACCTAAACTGCCATAAGCACTTACTGGTCTTCTGCGAGGCGATGCTCCATCTTTGCACCCTGGTCCTGACCAGGTACTTGCAAGTACCTCTGAACCACTTTTGTTGCTAGAACGAATGCCCTCAATCTCCAATAATACAGCATCAACACAGGATGACACTTCTTCAACTGACCCCCTAACTGAAGTCAAATAATCCCTGAGGTCAGAGATTTCCTCCTGTATCTTGTTGATCCCTCTCAACTCTTTGAGAATATGCTCAATGATAGCGCTTGACTCCTCCTCTTTATCTACCACAAGGTCTTCTTCATCTTCCTCCAGTAGTGTACTTGGAAGAGGTCTATTGAAGTTATAGTCAACACAGTCGCCAGCAGAATATGGTCTCTTGGGGCGAATACGAGGTGAAGCAAAGTCACGTCTACATGATCGTGCAAATTTAGTACCGTTCATGTCTAGTCCAGTTTCATTGTATTGAGGAGCTGGAATTGCCTGAATATCACCTTCAAAGGAAATTCGTTTTAGATTTGATGGAGTCCTGCAGCTCTTGTGCTGCAAAGTACATGGGATTCTTATGCATCCCTCCCTGTTCAGCTCCACCTCTCCAACACATGGAGGTCCCAGTGGCACTGAATGTCCTTTACCATTTGACACTTTTGAAGAGTATGCGTCTGCCTTAGGGCTAATCTTTGGATATATGCCTCTGCGTTCCTTTCTATCCCCCCGTGTTTCACCCTCCTCCTCCTCAATACCTTCATAATAGGGGTGAGAATCTGGGACATGGTGGTCTGCAGACCCTTGCAGGAGACGATGAATTTTACCCCGAATAACCAACGCTACCCGGGGGTTTGGAGCCCTCTTTTTGGGTGGTTGTACTTTTGCTTTTGCACCTCCTTTAGGGGCAACACCTGCTCCATGTTGTCCATTGAAGCGATTCCGAGAGAACATATTCTCGGCAGATCACCTTTAGCTAATTCCCCACATTATGAATGGGAACTACAGTCAAAATTCTCTTGAGTTCAAAGTTCAGTAAAAAAGTCTGGTGAAAGCCTTTTCTGCCAAACAACTCAAGGTCAATGGTCCATGACTAAAATGAAAAGATAAAGAAAAATACTTCAATTAAACATAA
This sequence comes from Sphaeramia orbicularis, assembly GCF_902148855.1. NCBI lineage: Eukaryota > Metazoa > Chordata > Actinopteri > Kurtiformes > Apogonidae > Sphaeramia > Sphaeramia orbicularis. Next base: position 10,875,549 of record NC_043965.1, read on the forward strand.
TAATTAAGTCAAATAAAGGCATTTGAGGAATTCCATTCAAAGCTTCAGATTATAATAATTAAATATTCTGGGTTAAGGACACTTCTGAAATCATGTATGCAAATTCCAGATGTGGAGACATCTTCTCCATACTGGGCAAACATAAACATTAATTATCTGCACTATAATTTGTCAGTCTTTTGGTTAGACTTGTCAGCATAAGAAAGGAAACTCATTCTTTGTCTTAGTTCTTATAAAAGCACTACGTGTACCATCTAATTATCATAATCCAAATCATGAACTGAACATCAATAAGACTGATCATCTTGCAGGTTACTCTGACCACATCACAAAACAAAGATGATATGAGAGCAAAGGATGCCAGATTCAAATAACAGTCTTAATAATATGAATGTCATGTGTCTTAAAGTTCATCAGATGAATGTAAAGTACTTCTTAGTCAAGTATGCTGACCTACATCACCTGAAGGGAAATTCAGATCTGTCACTGCTCTTTATCAAACTGACTAAATGCTGAATCCACCGTGTTTTTAACTGTTTTTTTGTGTTAGAGATGTTTTCCAGACCATTTCAAGTGTTACATAATATATCATCAGATGTCTACACATTCTCAGTTCAAAACAAACCCATTAATAAGTTCAAAACATAACTAGTGAGGGCTTAATGAAGGTTTTATTTTGGATTTATGCCCAAATGTTAGAATTTGATCAATCTAGAACTTGTGAAAAAGCAGATGTTGATTTGTGCTATTTCCCTTAAGTATTTGGTAATTATTGTCTGTGTTAGGATGGGTAAAATGTGGAGATAATAAAACAAGTTAACCACTTCTAAGTCCAAAAGAGAGTAAGGCTACAGATCAGATTAGTTTTTATTTTCTAACACAATTTGTTAAAGCGCTCAGTTCTAAAGAAAAAAAAAAATCAATAATGAAAAAGATAAAACAATCCTTATAAGACCAACTATGCACATTTCCAGGGCCATAATTATGCTCTGGAACTCTACATGAATATCGTGCATGATTTACATTGGAAAAAGATGTTATTTATCTCAGACTTCAGACAATCCAATCCAATCAAACAATCCATATCAGTCCAATCTGTTCTGACTGGAAGCTTTAGTGGAGAATTTCATTGCTATTTCTTGTTCAGTTTGAGATGATAAATTTCTGTGTGTGTTGTTAATCCATCTGTGCATGTTGGAGCATGGATATGGTCTGGAATATGAAAATGGACAGCATGCTAAAATACCACCTGATGTTGAGTCATTTGAGGTTGGTGCATGGGATGGACATGAAATGGATGGATTATGGTCCATCGGTTCATCTGAGTTTATGTGTAGATTACTTTAAAAAAAAAAAAAAAAATAATAATAATAATAATAATAATAATAATACATTTTATTTATGACACACTTTGCATCTCCGGCTGATCTCAAAGAGTTCCAAAACAGGATGCACACAATCAAGCCAGTCAAAACCATTAGACACAATTAGAACAATAAAACCACAATTAACAGAGCACCAAGAGGGCTAAAGAGAAGGCAGGCAGTGTAGAATATATTTGTCAGAAATTAGATCAGTTCCACCCTTCAGGCAGACTCGCCACCATATCAAAGGTGGGGTGGGAGATGTTTTCCTGGAGCATTCTTTACAAAAAAAAAAATTAAAATAGTCACCTGTGGAACGGACAGGACTGAAAAAACACCATCCAATAATTTTAATCAGCCCATCGAAATGATTGAATGGTGATATGTCTAGTTCGGTGTGATACCAGTCATCCTTGTGGCGAAACTGGTACAGTTGTCATAATATTGTTGATGTTTTGTCTGTATTTTTAACCTGTGTTTTTAAATTTATTCTGTTTGTTGCTTGCTTGTTTGTTTGTTTTTAAATGGACTCCCAGATCTGCAAATAAAGATGATGATGATGATGATGATGATGATGAAAGCCAGAGCTTGGCTATATTAGGATGGAAAGTTCACCGGCAAACTGTTTTATAACGAACATAAATCACTAGGAAATGTAGCGTTAGCCAGATACGTATGAACTGGGGCTGTTCTGTATGAAACGGGGGTGTTGAAGGAGACTGACTGAGGTATGCATGGACCAGGGCCGGGGCCAGGGTCCAAGGTTATAATAGTTTTGGATTTTTCATTATAGTTTAGTTTTATTTAGTTTTGACTTTTTTCTTCTCTAATTCAGTTAGTTTTAATTCATTTTTAGAGCAGGTTTGCTAGTTTTTATTAGTTTAAATTTTTTTCTAAATGCTTAGTTTTAGTTAATTTTAGTTTAGTTTTAGTTTTTTCATATCTTTTCTCTTCTTCTCTGTCGTACTCACATAAATCCCAGACAGGACTCTGCTGCTTTAGTCACCATGTTTCCGACTCTAAACCAAGTGACGGACCGTGAAATGTCGTATAGTGCCATCAGCTAAAATTGCTAGAGTGAAATAAATCAATTTCATATCAATCCGACATTGACAAAAACAAAAACAAACGGAATTTCATCCATAATTTTTATACATTTTAGTTAGTTTTGTAAACGCACAATACAGTTTCAGTTAGTTGTCATTTTTTTCCTTTTAATTAGTTTTTATTTATTTCAGTTAATGAAAATGTTTTTTTCAATTCTAGTTTTTGTCTAGATTTTGTTAGTTTTCATTAATGATAATAACCTTGCCAGAATCGGGGCCGGAAGCCAGGTGAATTGATGCTGTGCAGCGCTTGTGAACCCTTGGGAGCATGCGTTGCACGTGCCCGTACTCTGGAGGAGTGGCTTCAGGGGAATGTCTGAAGAAAGGGGTTTGGCCTTTCTAGTTGTGTATTTTCAAAATGTAGCTTGCTCGAACTGTTTTTCTAAGATCTCCTACCCCACCTTTAAGGCAGATATGGTTCAACTTCTATCTCTGTTTAATTCATTCAGCCCAACTTCACTAAGAAAATGACAAGATCAGTTGATTAAATAGGATGATATTTATGTACATTTTGCAGTAGTGTAAACTTCAGCCACAAAAATGTAAAATCTTCACTGTTGAGTCTAACTGATCTGAACTGAACAACAAATGTTAACACCATTCAGTCAAACTGTTCCTCAGACAATAGACAGACAGACAGATGATCCAAAGGTTACCAACTCTGGCTCCAAAACACCATAATGGAAATATTTTAGAAACAGCGGTCCACAAACGACTGATGGATGCTGTGGCTCTGTCAGCTTCGTTCTAATCTACAGCCTTTCCTCAATAGAAAGAAGGTAAAAAGGACGAACGCTGCCTTTACAACATCTAGGACTAGGACATATGAAAGTGGAGACGGCATCCCATTTAAGTACTACGAATAATATGAACCCAACTAGGGTGAATGGAAACTAGTGAAAAGTGATCATTTACACATCATGCAGTTACATTATCACTGTAGTAAGATACAATAGCTACATTTTTTTTTTCCCTTTGTGACTTATTTGGACACAAAGGAGCTGAAATCAGGAGGTAAAACATGAGGATTGGCAAAAGCACAGCTTCCCTGTGCAGCTCTTTCCTCTAATATCTGAATCAAAGGCACTTTTCCAGCTTCGGTATCGACCCACAGAACAGAGCAGAAGGGTCACATCTGACTGAATCTGACCAGTCACAGCTGTCAATCATGTATTTAATCCTTCTACCTGCTTTAAAACACTCATGAAAGACCAAAACTCCTCTCGTGGGGTAGAGTTTTTACAGCCTGAAAAGACAGGTTGTAACTGTATTGTAGGGATGCACCGATACCACTTTTTTCCAGACCGAGTACAAGTACAAGTACTTCCATTTGATTACTTGCCGATACCAAGTACCAATATGAGAGTTCTTAGTTCCTTTTGTAAATGTGCTCTATTGTCGTTGTCATTAGTCTGACTGTAACAAAGTGCTGCTACTGACATTTAATGCGTTGGAATGAGCGTTTCTCAATCAATCCACCAGAGGGCACGGCTCTTAATTAACCACACTGGATGTACGCAGAGAATGGACAATATACTCCATCCGTATCTGTCTGTGTCTTTAATGTAACTTTCAGTCACCGTTACTTTTGTCAAAGTTGTTTATTTTAAAAAATCTCCACACTGCTGACATTACTCCTCCGCTGCGTACCTGCTACACTATGAGGTGAATGTCACGCCGTCGTCAAGTGGTGTCTGTGTGTTTGTATCAGAGCACTTTTATGAGTACGAGTATTACTGCACATACTCAGTATCAGACCAATACCTGATACTGGTATTGGTATCGATGCATCCCTACTGTATTGTCACTTGTTTGTAGTGGTTGTTTGGTGTCTTTTCATTGGATGGCAGTGCAGAGCAGCTGGCTGATGGTAAGTTCAAGTAAAATGTCATAGATTATACATAGAACACATATGAGGGAAAGATTCACAGTACAAACCACATAAGACCAATGAAGGCACGACCGAAATATTACAGACTGCAAACTCCAAGCAAGGCATTTTATACACCAAAGCAATTATCTATAAAAATAACCACCTCTGACCCTTAAAAGATAATTAAATTTCTAACAAGCATCTCTGCAACGTACAAGACTATGAATCCTTAAGGTATATCTACCTTTGGCGCTTTTCAGGATGACTGTAAGTGGAAAAAAAATTAATCTTTAGGCAATAATGGTGTTTTTCCATTTAAGTAAAACCCTATTTTATATTTCAGCACTTGTGACAGTTAGAAGGTCATGAAAAATGGGACTTTTGTTCAGTATCTGATGAAGTCTTTCATTTTTCTGCCTTTATTTTGGTGTCAAAACTATATTTATTATCATGATTATGCATTTAAATTGAATGAATACTCTTTGGAAGGTGACCATTGATGATTTCAATAAATGAAGAAAGACAGATACAAATGTATATTTTGTAACCCTATCATCACCTCTTTTTATGGTTAGGATTGTAACATAAAATGCGTATAAAACGTCCTTGGAAATTAAAAATCCTACAGTTTCTGTGTTGAACATGTGAATGAACTGTATTAGTTTAGAGCTGTCTAGAATGTAAAATAGGTCCAATGGTGATCTGGTGAATTCAAGAGTTAAAGCAGTGATATTTTGCTTTTTTTTTTTTTTTTTTTAAATGGAATTATGCATTTTAAAACATTTCCCTGTGGTCTACATAAACTGTAAATGCTCTGCTTGGGTCTGAATCCTTCATTAATTCAACTCCACAGGTGCATCTTCAACCCTATTTCTGAGTAATGACACCAGAAAGGTCGTTTTGAGCAGCTCAGGAAAAGGAAATGAAATGAAACATCATTAGATAGATAGGTAAATATTTTAAAATATGTTTGTAGTTATTTAGAACATTTTAATTTATTAAAAATTATTATGTAAATCGTGTCTCTCATCATATGTCAAAGGGCCCCCATTTATAAGCTGAGGACTGCTTCTGGGGTGTCCTATCACAAAATGTAAATGAATTGTCGATTTTGACTGTTTGTAAAAATTCTGTAATAAATTGATTGATTGAGCGCTGGCCCTTTAAATGCACATGAGCCACTCCATGTCCCACCCCCTACAGGTTGTTAACTGTGCTGCTCTGTCCCATTCAACCACTCATGTTCGTTAATACAACCAACAACTGAACATTTTAGGTAATTGGCTCAAAGTTTGGACATCTTTTCAGTTTTTACTACAACTGCTGCTGCTGATAAAAAATTATGTCGTACTTGGAGAAGTGTTCATCAGTAGTCTTGACCTTATATGTGCAAATGTTGTAACTAGTTACAGATGTAACAAATTAAGCAGGAATTAAAACAGGTTGTAGAAATCCACTCGATTTTTGCCAAAATGAATATAAAGATAGCTTTGCAGCACCTGGAGGGTTTCAATTCAAACTTTATGAACTATTAGGGTCCAAATACACAAATAAATGAACCAAAGACTAATAAAAGTGGGTTTAACAAAATATGACCCCTTTAAGTTAATACCTTTAACTAAAATGACTAATCTTTTCTGCTTTTATACTTAATCCCCTCTACTCTGGTGTTTTTACTATCTTAAAACCATGGATGCACAGATACATCATAGTGGTTATATTAGCTGATATGGTCTGTCTGAGGATAAATAACTACAATGATTACACAAACAGGTTGTGGACATTCCCATATAACCCCATGAAACCAGAGGCGATTTCTCACAGACTGCAAGGGATGCTCGGCTTCCCCTAAAATTTCGAAAATTAAATGGTTAAATATTGTTGTTGGTTGTGTTGACATTGCATTGACTACAAATGTGTTAGAACACGTTCATCTCACAGACGAGTTCGTTCAGAATCAGCTTTATCACAAATCAACAGACTCCATGTTGTTCACTTCTCATACATTCCCGTGTCGCTGTTTTCTCATTCGATCTCTGCTCAGTGCATTTGCCCGTAGACGCTCAGCGTCCATACACTTCAATGGGACTGAGTGGAACAGTTTTTTTCATTGCCTCAAAACTGGACGGTAATTGGATAAATGCCACGATGTTGTCCCGCCCCCAGACGCCGGGCATCTCTGGGGGTGAATGGAGCTGTGGGCGGAGCTCGGCTGGGCTGCACGCCAGGCTTCCATGTGCTGATTGGAAGATCAGTCGAAAGGCTGAATCCCGTTTGATTGACAGCTATTTTGAGATCTACTCCTTCACTGACACAGTTCAGTTTAATATCGTCGCACATTCTGCTGTGAAATTTAGAGAGAAACCACTACGAAATTACTTGTTCATTTCTTGCACTGTAAATAAAACACACTCATTGTACTTCCTTGTTTCAATTTAACATAATTTCAGCGTTTTCTTGTTTAGTTGGGACGATAAGGTCACTGAGCATTTTCTTAAAAAATAACGGAGGGACGAATTTATGTTTAAATAACCTGACTTTTTTTTTTTTTATGTAAGCCGACAATGAGCTTCCCCTGTCTGAAAGACGAGCAGCCGCTGCTGCATGAAACGCATTTTTTTCATAAACTCTTTGATTAGTTTTCCTTTCAGTTCTCATCCTCCATATCTAATGTAGATGGATATGCTTTAAGTTACTCATTTTAACAGGAACAATGAGCATGAACCTCCAGCAACTGGAGGGTTCAAATTCAAACTTTTGGAACTGTTAGGGTTCAAATACACAAATAAATGAACTAAAGACTAATAAAAGTGGGTTTAGCAAAATATGACCCCTTTAAAGATACTTACAAATATTATGTAATACATGTGATAAGACCCACCTCTTATTATGATGTGGTTCAATTCAATGGTTTGATCCAATGCAAAAGAATATGACTTTATACAATTAAATATACAGTTTAATTTGAAATCACTCATTTTACAGAGAAGAAAACAAACAACCAACGTTAACTGTAGATGACAAATCAACCACTTTAAGTCTGTCTTGTTTTCTTGTTGAACAGAACATGTCAGCGTTGGTTGTAACTGTGTTGCCACTGGTTTGCAGTGGTTGTTTTTGCGTCTTTTCATTGGATGGTGGTGCAGAGCAGCTGGCTGATGGTAGGTTCAAGTACCCAGCCCTACTGATTACTGACCTACAAAAAGCATGGGAGGATGTGCCGGATCAGGCATGAAGTCAGACCCTATAAATATGACGCTTTTACCATTTCTCTATGTGGCCTTTTCATACTAAAAACCCTTATTACTAAAACCTATTAGTTGCATCCCATTAAAAATGATTGCTCCTTTGTAGTATGTTGTTCATGCATTTGTCTGGGCTTCATCTTCCTTGTTCTACTTTATATTATTTTCATTATGTAGATCTTGTAGTTCCAACTCCTCTTTGCTTCGAACTGTATCTTTTAAATTAGACAAACTCATACTTGAGCCGCAAGAGGAGATTTTCCAAGTATCTGCTTATGTGCCAAAAAAATGACAAGGATTACTAGAGATTTACCTGTTCCTCTGCAGGGAACGAGGTCGCATTAGAGAAAAGTAGAAGCTTTAACTCTTAATCCTTTATCGGGCAAGTGACTATTTTTGGTCATTTCCACATACTTTATAAGACAGTGACAGCAACAGTTAAAGTGAGGACAGTGAGTCAACAATCTCAGGTCCAATGTGGTCTACAGGGTCTGTAAGGTCCACCTCTGCATGAACAGTGAGTGGACCTGCTCTGTTAGGTACCATGAAGTAATGGTACTAATGTAAGGAATGATGTTCAAAGGGATCATGTGGATGTGGACAGGGGTCTGGATCAGCACTGATGATGTTGTAATACTCAAAAAGTGATATTTTTTGTTGTATTTTGTATATGCATACTGGAATTTTTTTGCCACTTACGAGTAAAGAACCAAATATGGTAACTTCACTGACCTTCATTTTCTACATAATAATTTATTTTGTTTAATTCACAAAAGTAATACATTCTAGTTATGTCCTCCAATAACACACTAAGGTTGAAATTATGAATTTCAGAGTATTTCTATAAAATGATTCTGAGTTCATGTGACTGCTCTGATGTGAGATGTCAAGAATTTATATGTTATTAAAGTTGGTCGTCTAAACACATTTTGGGGTTCTGTGTGGTGTATGATGCTCAGTATTAAAATGTATTTAAAGTTGAACTAATTACAGCTAAAACATTTCATTAAAATCAACATAAATAAAAAGTTTTAAACAATTTAATCGGTTTGTACGGAAGCATATTGCATTCACCCAAAAAAATAAATTTGGCTCTGTTTTTCCAAATGAACAAGATACTGTTTTCTGAAAATATTTAAATTTGACTTTGTTTTTCTGAATTAACAAGATACTGTTTTGTGAAAAAATTTAAATTTGGCTCTGTTTTTCTGAATTAACAAGATAATTATCATAAAACAGAGCTTTAAATTGTTAAATTCTGTAAAACTTTTTATTTTGGTTGATTCTAATTAAATGTTTTAGCTATAATTAGTTCAACTTTTTAGTACATTTTAATACAAAAAAACAGAGCTGAATTTAATTTTTTTCAGAAAACAGTATCTCGTTAATTTGGAAAAACAGAGCCAAATTAATTTTTTTTGGGTGAATGCAATACGCTTCCTTAGGTTTGAAAGGGCACAAAATTTTCTTCTTCTTCTTCTTCTTCTTATTATTATTATTATTATTAGGTAAAATTACTAATATTATTTACTTGAATTTACTTAAAAATGATTAGTTGAGTTAACATAACTACTATATCTAGCTTCAGATAAAATTATTTTTTTTGCAAAAACTTGACGGAATAAAATTATGTTCATTCAACCAAACATTTTTTTCAGTGCATAAAAGGTTAACTGCAGTAAATACCCATTGGTTCAGCTGATCTATCCTTGGCTTCATGAGGTATTGGAAAATAAATAAAAAGCTTTGCTCAAAGATGGAGGGGGGTCCAAAACAGGTTGATAACTGCTGTATTTCATGTCTTTAAAGTAGATCTGAAACAATATTCTCAAATGTGTAAGAATTCAGGTTAGTTATATGCATGTAACAAAATTAAATAAAATTCCACTTTGATATGGCGGTGCACTTTTCTGTCTTGTATTTATCGTACTTTTCTCCATCCATTGCCTTTCTGTGACTTCCAAGTGCTTTCATAGTTTATGATTTGGAGCACATGGCAGTAAATCTGGGGCAATAAAAGTTAAATGAGGAGCAAAGTTTGGAACATGCTGTAAATTTAGCTTTTAGTCTGTTGGACTGTTTCCCTCGTCTCTGCGCCTCTTTGACACTTGGAGTTAAGAGGAACTTAGATGGCTGTTGGCCAGTTTTCAAAGTAAAGGAAACAACATTTTACATTTTACTGAGTATTTTTGGACACACTTTACTTTTTGTATCATTGTGTAGAGATTAGTTAACCCATAAAGACCCAGTGCTACTTTCCAAATGACCTTTTTCTCTATATTTAACCTTTCTTAAGTTTAATGAGTTTTATGAGTTTTTACATTTGATTTAGTTTTTATCTGTGTTTATTTCTGATGAAATATTTTAATCCATTTTAATAATTTATGTTTTCTAACTACTATTGTAGAGTTTCAGTTCATTATCTAATAGCTCTTGTCTATCTTTTTTAATAATCATTTTATAATGTTTTATTCTTGATTTCCTCTAATGGCTGCTTTTACCTGCGCACACCTTTACTCTTATTTTAATTCCACACACCCACCTCTTTCTTTCTTTCTTTCTTATTAACTTACTTACCAATTTACTTATCTACTTACTTACTTATTTATTTACTTATTTACTTACTTACCTATTTACTTATTTGCCTATTTACTTACTTGTTTATTTACTTACCTATTTACCTATTTACTTACTTATTTATTTACTTACCTATTTACTTGTTTACTCACTTATTTATTTACTTATTTATTTACCTATTTACTTACTTATTTATTTACCTATTTACTTACTTATTTATTTACCTATTTACTTACTTACCTATTTCCTTATTTACTTACTTACCTATTTCCTTACTTATTTACTTGTTTATTTACTTACTTACCTGTTTACTTACTTATTTACCTACTTAATTATTTATTTATTTACTTACTTACTTATATACCTACTTACTTACTTATTATGTACCTACTTACCTATTTACCTAGTTACTTACTTATTTACTTCTTTATTTATCTACTTACTTATTTACTTACTTATTATTTACCTAGTTACTTCCTTATTTACTTTTTTATTTACCTACTTATTTATTTATTTATTTATTTATTTATTTATTTATTATTTTACCTTTATTTAACCAGGTGAGTTAGTTGAGACGTGCTTCTCCTTTTCAACAGCGTCCTGCTTTGATCGTGCTTTGACTCGTACATGTCAGGTATCCGTTCTGTGACTCAGGTCAATTTCTAAACCTCAGTGACAGGGATGTGACTGAGCTGTTGATTTCAGCCAAAGCCTTCTAAGTAAATTACTTCTTTTTCTAAACTGGTCCAAGGGCCTTGTAAAAGCTCTTCACTGTGTTTTTGTCAGAACTTATTGATCAGTGTCTTAAATGTCCTCCTGGAACAAACAAACACTGCTCCTCTGCCAATACAACATTCACATAATCAAGTACATGGTTGTTTTAGTGGCACCGACATGTTCCTGTTAAAGTTAAAGACAATAAATGACAAAATGTCATAGGTTATAGATAGGATGCATATGTGGAAAAGGTTCACAATATAAACCACATCAGACCAATGAAGGCACAACCACAATATCAGACTGCAAACTCCAAGCAAGGTATTTTACACATCAAAGCAATTACCTATAAAAATAACGACCTCTGACCCTTAAAAGATAATTAAATTTCTAACAAGCGTCTCTGCAATCTACAGGACTATGAATCCTTAAGATATATCTACCTTTGGTGTTTTTCAGGAAAAAACCTGAATCTTTAGGCAACAATGATGTTTTTCCATATAAGTAAAACCTTACTTTACATCTCAGCACTTGTGACAACTAGAAGGTCATAAAAAATGTGACTTTTGTTCAGTATCTGATGAAGTCTTTTATGTTTATGCCTTTATTTTGGTGTCATGACTATATTTATTATCATGATTTTGCATTTAAATTGAATGAATACTGTTTGGAAGATGACCACTGATCATTTCAATAGATGAAGACATTATTGATGAAGAAAGACAGTTTAAAATGTATATTTTTTTGACACTTGTAGTAAAATTTGGTTCTACACACTATAGATGTACTAATAGTAAAGATCTGATACATTAAGCCTAACATCACCTCTTTTTATTAAAAGACAATTAAAAGATAATTAAATTTCTAACAAGTGTCTGTGAAATGTACAGGACTATGAATCGTTAACCCATAAAGACCCACTGCTACTTTTGTGGCAGTTCTCAAATTTTTATTTTTTATTTTTTCTCTATATTTAACCTTTCTTAAATGATTTCTCACCATTTATTACAATATCACCCTCTATATTTTGCGTTTTTTCAGTGAAAATCAGGTATTTTCCTATATTTAACTCACTGATCATGTAGATTTTCATTAAAGCTCAGATTAAAGTTGAGGGTTATTACATTAAAAACAGAGAAAACTACAGAAAAAGTGACATTTTCAGCAAAAATATATCACAAACTGAATATAAAATATAAGTGTCTCCATCCACTGTCATTGATCCAACTCTATGGGTTTTACTGGTGAATCAGTGTTGTAGAAGATGACAGTGTTTCCATGGTAACTACAGAGATTTAACCTTTCTGAAGTGATTTATAACCACTAGAATATTATCCTCTGTATTTTGCATTTATTCAACGAAAATCAGGTATCTTACTATATTTAATTCACTGATCATGTAGATGTTCATAAAAGCTGAAATTAAAATTGAGGGTTATCATATTAGAAACTGAGGAAAAAGTGACTTTTTCAGCACAGATATTAAAAATTGAATGTAAAACCCAGTGTGTCCATCCACTGTCATTGATCCAATTCTATGGGTTTTACTGGTGAATCAATGTTGTAGAAGATGACGGTGTTTCCATGGTAACTACAGAGCCTCTGAATGTCCAAATGGGTCATATCTGATGACCATGAAAAGACGACAAACTGTATTTTACACCAATTATTTACATGGATTGATAGGATTAATGGATTAAAAGGTATTAAACAGTTTATATCAGTGGTTGCTTTTGGTCACCAGTGGATGTTTGGGTCTTTATGGGTTAAGGTACACACACCTTTGGGCCTTTTCAGGATGATTTTCAGTGGAAAAAAACTGAATATTTAGGCAATAATGATGTTTTTCCATTTAAGTAAAACCCTACTTTACATCTCAGCACTTGTGACAACTAGAAGGTCATGAAAAATGTGCCTTTTGTTCAGTATCTGATGAAGTCTTTTATGTTTCTGCCTTTATTTCGATGTCAGAACCAACTGTTTTATTTACCAATTATGACTATATTTATTATCATGATTTTGCATTTAAATTGAATGAGTACTGTTTAGAAGATGAGCACTCATTTCAATAGATTAAGTTTAATTTGATTTCACTCGTTTTCCAGAGAAGAAAACAAACAACCAATGAAAATTAAATTAACAAAAATGACATTTTCACTTCCCACCCTAACTCTGTATGACCTCATACTTTCATCAGTCCACCCAAAATCACCCAAAATCTCAGAGACACAATAAAACCAGGCTTCAACCTCATAACAATTACATACTACTCATAATATAAAAACATGCAGAAATGAAAAGATGCATCAGATTCATCACTTGTATCCAATGGAAACCGTTTTGGTCATAGAACTAAACTTTTACACTACATTCACTATCAACACCTGACAAGAAACAACAAAGGGAGAGAAATGTCTTACTTTTTCTCTAACACTCCTTAATCAAAATGGAAACAAATGGAACAAAATGATCCACATGTGCATGATTTTAAGAACTCTTCAAAAGCAGCAAAAAACAGATTATCATTATTATTATTATTATTATTATGTGTGCATGTTTGTGATTTTCGTTGTTTTTTCCACTTCAAATAACAAAGATTTCCCAAAGAGTACAAAATGTCTAATTTTACCCTTTATTGGGCAAGTGACTATTTTTGGTCATTTCTGCACACATTACAAGACAGTGACAGCAACAGTTCCAGTGAGGACATTGAGTCAACAATCTCAGGTCCAATGTGGTCTACAGGGTCTGTAACGTCCACCTCTGCATGAACAGTGAGTGGACCTGCTCTGTTAGGTACCATGAAGTAATGGTACTAAGCGGATACTTTTTTGGGCTGTTTTCTTTTTTTTCTTATAGCGGATAATTTTTGGGGCTGTTCTCTTTTTTCTTATAGTGGATACTTTTTTGGGCTGTTCTCTTTTTTTCTTATAGTGGATAATTTTTTGAGCTGTTCCCTTTTTTTCATTATAGTGGAACATTTTTTGGGCTGTTCTCTTTTTTTTCTTAAATCAGATCTTTTTTTGGGCTGTTATGTTTTTTTTTCTTACAGTGGATACTTTTTTGGGCTGTTCTCTTTTTTTCTTATAGTGGATACTTTTTTGGGCTGTTCTCTTTTTTTCTTATAGCGGATAATTTTTTGGGCTGTTCTCTTTTTTTCATTATAGTGGATAATTTTTTGGGCTGTTCTCTTTTTTTTCTTATATCAGATCTTTTTTTGGGCTGCTCTGTTTTTTTTTCTTATAGTGGATACTTTTTTGGGCTGTTCTCTGTTTTTTTCTTATAGTGGATACTTTTTTGGGCTGTTCTCTTTTTTTCTTATAGTGGATACTTTTTTGGGCTGTTCTCTTTTTTTTCTTATACTGGATAATTTTTTGGGCTGTTCTCTTTTTTTCTTATAGTGGATACTTTTTTGGGCTGTTCTCTTTTTTTTCTTATAGTGGATACTTTTTTGGGCTGTTCTCTTTTTTTTCTTATAGTGGATACTTTTTTGGGCTGTTCTCTTTTTTTCTTATAGTGGATACTTTTTTGGGCTGTTCTCTTTTTTTCTTATACTGGATAATTTTTTGGGCTGTTCTCTTTTTTTCTTATAGTGGATACTTTTTTGGGCTGTTCTCTTTTTTTTCTTATAGTGGATACTTTTTTGGGCTGTTCTCTTTTTTTTCTTATACTGGATAATTTTTTGGGCTGTTGCACCTCTGGGCTACCGTATGTAATGGACTAGTTGATGGAAAAAACACTCAGCTCGGAGTTGTTTGAGAGATTGGATCACTTCTTCTTCTCTGTTGTGGACTCGTCTTAGTACTAAAAGGTAGACACTTAATCCACAGATGGAATTGAGCACATGTTGGACAGTGGAAGTGGAGCTGACTGCTAACGCTATCACTACGAGGCTTTGTGTGTCGTGTTCACAGCCCATTGTGAGTCTTGGAAGTGCGTGTAATGACCGTGCTATTATGTTTGGGACAAAGAGCAGCTGACAGAAAATAAATACCACTATTAGGAAGGGGCTTGAATCCTGAAGAAAAGAATGACATCTGAAAGAAAAGCAGGCAGCTGCTGATGAAAGACTGAGAACGTGGTGAAGAATCTGTGATAACAGCTGTTTGAACCAGTGGTGAACACACAGTAAATGACGGAGGGATTTTAGAACGTATACACCCAGAACAAGGGGAAGATCATCCCAGTACAATGCATTTACAGGGAAAGGGGCAAACATTAATCTGATTACAATGAGTCCTAAAAGATAGAATAACAGGTCAGGACTTAACAGGAAACTGATAGAGGTCAGTAGGAGAAAACAGAAGACATCTCAAATATAGTCAAAGAGACAAATGTGGAAAAAGCAACAACAAATCGCACAAATACCTTAGTTTCTTTTCATTTACTTTCACCATAAAAAAAAAAGTAAAAAAACTAAGATTTCAGCAGCAGGGGCACCAAAAAATACTGTAAAATAACGGAAAACAACCATCTCATAAAAATACAGTAATTTTCCATAATTAAAATACATTTTTTGCCCTAACTTTACATAAGATTTTGCTCTTTTTTACTTTTTAATGTTTAATAAAGAATATTTTCATGTATTAAAACAATCAAATTACCTATAAATATATATATAAATAATTTTCAATGAGACTAAGTTGTATAATCCACTGATAAAAACTGTATTTGGACAGTTTATCAGTACTTATACATGTTATACATTCACAAAAATACATTTATTCAACATTTTTGTTGTGAAACCTCCTGTAATTACACAAGATATTTGTCAATTAACAAACAAGTCTTGTTAAACTGACAGAACAAATACTCTTTACCGTTAATTGTCAGTAATTTTATCTGGTTTTATTTATTTATTTATTTTTACAGTATTAAACTGTAAATTAACAGTTTAATCTCATAAGTAGAAAAGAAATATTTGTGAAATTCTGATACATTTGCAAATGCATTTTAACTGTATTTTTCTGTGAATAAAGAAAAAAAATTCTTTTCAAAAATGGAAATTTTATGGTTATTCACAGTTATGGTTTTTTCATGTTATTTTACATTTGACTTGTAAAATCACAGTCTATTTTTGTCATTTCATTGATATTTTCCTGTAACTTAAAAATACAGGAAAAATCTGTAAAATAAACAGTGAAAATTCTGTTAAATTACATATTTTTTTTACAGTGCAGTGGTGAACACACAGTAAATGATGGGGGGATTTTAGAACGTATACACCCAGAACCAGGGGAAGATCATCCCAGTACAATGCATTTACAGGGAAAGGGGAATAAATTAATCTGATTACAATGAGTCCGAAAAGATAGAATACAACAGGTCAGGACTTAACAGGAAACTGATAGCGGTCAGTAGGAGAGAACAGAAGATATCTCAAATATAGTCATCTTTTTTTTTTCAGCACAACTTCATTTATATCATCTGTCTATTATTTTTTCACTTTAACCTACTATATCAACATAAAAGGCTAGAAAACACAAAAAATAAAATAAAATCAGATTTGAAAAATGTATATAATTTATTGCATAAATAACACAAAGATGCTTAATGAACCTTTTCAAAGACTTTAAAAGTGAATATTGGTTCCAAATATTGGGTATATAAAATTAAAATTGTAATAAGTTAAAACTATACTCAAATATTTGACATAAAAGCAGATCTTTACGTAAGCGTTTTCTCCAGAAAAGTGTGGTAATCAAACACAGTTATCATGATAAGTAGAATTTAAACGATAATACTAACCGTCTGCAATTTTACCGTGTTTTATCGTTAAACCGGTAATCGTCACATCCGTAGTTGTGAATCTCAGTCCCTTCGATACAATAAAGAATTTCAACCTGAGATTAACAAAGGTGTTAGAAAACTAATTCACAATGGAATCAGGTAAGATTATATGGTTTTCTCTAAAGTGAGGGAAAATATGAATCGTCCACTACCATTACACACACACACAAAAACACAGATACACACACACACACACACACACATAAAAACACAGATACACACACAGACCCAGTATGGTTGAGTCTTGCTGTCATTTTCATTAGCGTAATTCTCCTGCACACTCTAATTGGTTTATCATGGCTACTCCACCTCTGTCCAATTCCATCAGTCATTTATCAAACACACACACACACTGCACAGTGATTACACTCACAAACACAATTATACTGTAGACCATGTGCACATAGACATAAGTGGCCTTCCTTTCCATTATTCCTTCGCACAATCACTACCCACTGCTGTTCTAGTGCAAGAACAAACAAATTGAGTTTGCAACATAAAACGATTGCCTGACAAAGTAAAGTGTGTGCACTTTAAAGTTCAGCCCAGAGCTGGAAAGGTGTGTCACCACATTCCTCCGCTAACATAAAAGGAAAGAGGGGGTTGTGGAGAAGTGGAAGGTGTAATCACTTTCTGGACTAAATCCAATATTCTTCTGCTTCCTTGACTGAAAGTCTGTTCCATGAACCATCGCTGGCTGCCCGCCACCGCTAACCCCATGCAATGACAATGCACAGCCTCCAAATGCTAATGGATGTAGCTTTGTCAAAGCCATTTCAGAGATGCCAAGCAGTGATACCGCTGGGTGCTCCTGCCAATTCAGGACAAAACCTCTGTTCTGATCAGAAAGCTTTTTCCTTTCAGCTCGCAGTGATAAATGGATTGTTAAATGTATCTGAAGGTCCACCTGCTGCTGAGTCAACGCTAGAACCTTCCTTCACATCAGATGTTTTTGGTGTTTCTAGAAAAAGTTTAGGCAGGTGGTATTTCTGTGCCATAAAGACCCGGTGCTACTTTGTGTCTGTTCCATTATTATTTTTTCTGTAGATTTAACCTTTCTGAAGTGATGAATCACCTTGTATTCCAATATTATCCTCTGTATTTTGCATTTTTTCAACAAAAATCTGATATTTTACTAGGGATGCACCGATATCACTTTTTTCCAGACCAAGTACAAGTATGAGTACTTGCCGATACGAGTACTTAATAATCCCATTCCAGGTCTTAGTTCCTTTTGTAAATGTGCTTTATTGTCGTTGTCATTAGTCTGACTGGAACAAAGTGCTGCTACTGACAATGTGTTGGAATGAGCGTTTGTCAGTTAATCCACCAGGGGGCGCTGCTCTGAATTAACCATACTGGACAAATACCACGAAGAGGAGGAAAGTTTTTTGAGAAGAAGAAGAAGAAAGTCAGTAATAACAAACATGGAGACGACAGAGGTAACACTAATGTGATCCTAATATTGCAGTGTTTTCACTGGTAAGGTTTAAAAGTTTAGCTTCAGCAGGTAGAGAAAAGAGAAATGAGTGATAAGTTTGGTTTTCACTTCTGCTGGTGGCGGTCTGCAGTTTTACAGTGTACTTCCCTCAACTGATTTCCTGTTCAGTTTATTCTCCACACATCTGTATCTGTTTAAAGTGTCCAACCCGTTTGCTACTTGGACAAAACTCAACACCTTCACAGTAACTTATATTTATGTCCTATCAGGAACAGAGCAGTGATTAGAACATTATTTGTGCATTCGGAACCACATCTGTCTTTGGTGATATTCCATCGAGGTATTTGAGTAAAACAAAAACGACTATGTAACTCAAGGTTCCCTGTATTTCAGCCATCTCCTTGTGTTACTGTCATTCAGTAACTTTACCTCCAACGTGCCGTTGTCATGACTACAACCAGGTCTATGAAGCCTTCTATTTGCCTCAAGTATTCTTAAGCACAAATGGTAAAATACATTTTCTCCTCAAGTAGATGCTGGTAAAAGTAGAAGTATTGATTTAATGTCTTTAAAGCAGCAGGTTCTGGTTTTTCTAGTGGCTGTTGAGCTGAATTTGACGCCATGACTCAGTCCAATGGGTGGGCGCACGTATATCATATAATGTAACATGACGATTATGAAATCATTTGAACTTCAAACTACATTAAAAAAAAACAAAAACAAAAAAAAACAGACTGAACATAATCACAGTCTAAATGAGTTTTCTATGTCAGCAACAGAACCCAAATCATTCTAATGCTTTGTCTCCATCATCAGCCTCCATTTACTATTTGGTGTTTTAACCTTCGAGTTGTTTTTCAATGTTTGCAGGAATAAAAGGAAAATTACTTGAAACCCTTAATGACTCTATGTTTTCATTCCCTGAAAACAATTTAAGTGTTGTGAAAATAAACAGTAACATTACAGTGTGGTAAACACTGAACTGACTGAGGTTTTTCTTAAATGCCTTGAATACTGGGAATTGAAATAAGTGGTCAGAAAAATAAACACTCCAGTTAAGTACAGATACTTGAAAAATCTAATGAAATGAGTCAGTCAGTGTTTGTACTTTGTTACATCCAACCAAGGTTATAATAGTTTTGGATTTTTCATTCTAGTTTAGTTTTATTTAGTTTGGACTTTTTTTTTCTCTCTAATTCAGTTCGTTTTAATTCATTTTTAGAGCAGGTTTACTAGTTTTTACTAGTTTTTGTTATTTTCTAAATGCTTAGTTTTAGTTTAGTTTTTTCGTATCTTTTCTCTTCTTCGCTGTCGTATTCACATAAAACCCAGACAGGACTCTGCTGCTTTCTCCCAACTTTAATCTCCATGTTTCCAGGTAGAGTGGAGACCAGAAGACGACTCTAAACGACAAGTGATGGACCGTTAAATATCATATGGTGCAAGCAGCTAAAATTATTCGAGGGAAATAAATTGATTTCATATCTGACACTGA
Organism: Sphaeramia orbicularis; assembly: GCF_902148855.1. Classification (NCBI taxonomy): domain Eukaryota; kingdom Metazoa; phylum Chordata; class Actinopteri; order Kurtiformes; family Apogonidae; genus Sphaeramia; species Sphaeramia orbicularis. The sequence goes on from NC_043965.1 coordinate 10,895,157, forward strand.
CAAAGACGAAAGCAAAGGGAATTTTATACATTATTTTTATACGTGTTAGTTAGTTTTACAAGCACACAATACAGTTTCAGTTAGTTATTGTTTTTTTTTTCTTTTAATTGTATTTTTATTTATTTCAGTTAACGAAAATGTTTTTACAATTCTAGTTTTCGTCATTTTGTTAGTTTTCGTTAACGATAACAACCTTGCATCCAACCTCTGGTCTTAAATGTCCATTGTGTTTTAGTGTCAAGTTTCTCAGAGTAGAAAACAGCTCCTCATTTTTTTCATTTCATAATCATGGCATCCAGCATTAAACTGTATGTATGTACACTACCAGTCAAAGGTTTGGACTCACCGGGTTTTTCTTTATTTTCATGACTATTTACGTTGTAGATTCTCACTGAAGGCATCAAAATTATGAATGAACACATAAGGAATTATGTAGTAAAAAAAAAAAAAAAGTGACAACTCAAAGCATGTTTTATATTTTAGATTCTTCAAAATAGACACATTTTGCTTTTATTACTGCTTTGCACATTCTTGTCATTCTGTGGATGAGCTTCATGAGGTAGTCACCTGAAATGTTTTCCAACAGTCCTGAAGGAGTTCCCAGTGATGCTGAGCACTTATTGTCCATCTGTGGTCCATCTCATGCCATTTAACCCTTTCATGCATAGTGCTCACTCCAGTGGACAGTTATTCTCCAGCTGTTCTCTTATATATTCATGGGTTTTGCTGTTTTAGTTCCATATCAGCCAACACAGTGAATGCTTATGCACCATCTCATAAACTGCAATTCATACCATTATTGTTACTTTGCTAATCTTCATTGGTTCTTGAGTAGAAATCAATTGTTAATTGTTATTTTTTGCATATTATTTCCATGAAGTGAGTAATAACTAGTATTAGAATATGTTAAAATGTGAGAAAACATCAGATTAGCTGCATTAAACATGGTTTCATTTCACTATTTTCATATCATGTTACAATATTGGGTTTTAAATCCATGTTTCTTTGCCTCAAGAATAAAATTCATGGTATAGCTGAGTGGATATTTTTGTAAATCTATGAAAAAAAAACCTCAATCTCATCGTTTTTTTCATGCCTAGGGAGGAATAAAAAAACTAAAAAAAAAAAAAAAAAAACTCAACTAAGGTTCTCATAATTCATGCATGAAAGGGTTAAATGAGAAGGTGAGTCCAAATTTTTGACTGGTAGTGTAAATGGACCGTAATTAATATAGAAAACCTTAACAAACCAGATCAAACAAGTGGTTCCAGGTACAACAAACCCCGCCCCTCACACATATTGCAGCTTATTCAGGCATCAATCCAGCTGATGTCATCATGTCTATGCACGTGCTGATGTCAGCATATCAACTGCTTCTATATATGTGCCAAGTTCGAAGTAAATTGTAACAAAATTGGTGTTTTTACAGACATTTGAAATCCCACCCATTATAAGGAAATGGGAGAAGAAAAAAGATTTTAAAAATTCATAAATTTTTTTTTAACTTTGACCTACTTTTCCCAAAATGTAATCACAACTATTCTGGGTCACTGGCAATCTATGAACCCTATTTGGTATGAATTCAACTAAGGATGCAAACAATTAATCGACTAACGATTAATTGTTGATAAGAATTTGCTCGATTAAATTATTAATTGTCAGTTAATTGCCCTTGTCCACCTGCCCACACCTGTCTGAAGGCTGCCGGTTTGTCCTCACTGCGATGCCGCGGCTGGGATAGCCAGTCATTGAACCGGATCATGGCGTTGATGAGTTAGAATGTCTGTATGGACATGGTGGAGCCAAACACAGACCAGCCATCTGTTTGTGGGAGCGCTACACCCCCGAGTAAGTATGCGCACAAATGTGGGGTCAGTTTCAGAACGTTTTCCCTGGAGGTTGGTCTAGTCCACAGTCAGTAAGACAGAAGTTGAAAACATCCTCCGGGCTCCTGATTCGGGACACAGGTATGGAATGCATTTGCGAAGCTTCAGGAGGAAAAGATGAATGAGTGAAAAGTTTCACTTTCACTTCTGCGGGGGCACAGACTGCACCGTACCCCCATAGCATTACAAGCAGGACAGAAAGTGACACAAGCACGTGCACGGCTACCACCCGACACGTACGCATCCCCCAGCTGTACTGCACGCTTGCGACCCCCCCCGACGAAACACATGCGTGTGCAGCCCCCCATTACACACCGCTACATCAACAGATGAATTCCACAGGAAACACTGACTGAATCCAATGGTTCAATAAATCAATCATTAAGGAATATGACATGTTTTTTTCATGAAGTATATAAACAGTATTTAGCTTTTATTCTTATAGACCGTACTGAAAAAGAAATTCAGGTTCTCAGGAAAATCGCTGCTTATCAATTAATCATTAATTGATCAATAAGGGCAAAAGTGAAACTTTTCACTGACTGTGGACTAGACCAACCTCCAGGGAAAACGTTCTGATACCGACCCCGTATTTGTGTGCGTATTTATTCGGGGGGGCACCGCTCCCACAAACAGGGGGTCGGTCTATGTTTGGCTCCACCATGTCCATACAGACATTCTAACTCATCAACGCCATGATCTGGTTCAATGACCGGCTATCCCAGCCACGGCGTCGCAGCGCGGACAAACCGACAGCCTTTGGACAGGTGTGGACGGGCGGAAAAGGGCAATTAACCAACAATTAATAATTTAATTGAGCAAATTCTTACCAACAATTAATCGTTGGTCGATTAATTGTTTACATCCTTACTTGTAGTTGTTCAGTGTGTTCCAGTTCACAGTTCATGTTCAACATCCTAAATCTCTTAGTGATGTCCATTCTGAGTGCCCTGTTTAGTAAAAACCTGTCAAACTTCAATTCCTCTTTGTCTTTTTATTCCACCTGTTTTGACCCTAAAACACTGTAAAACAAAACCACTGAAGAAAAGGAACACAAGCACATACTCACAGCAGCTTTTATGACACTGAAACAGACGATAATTCGCAGAGTTTACCCAGTGCTATCCATAAGTGGGCTGCATCCTTAGACAAGCTATTAACAAACATTTAGCCATGAGGAAAAGGATAGACATACTGTACGTAACAACAGGTGAAAGAAGCCAATTAAATGAATGAAATCACATACTGTGGCTGTCAGAGGCTGTTGTATCTGCCTTAAAATAAAGTGGACCAAAACTGTCACAGTTTTATTTTAAGTTTCAAGGTTTATTTAAAAGCCTGAGAAAAAGTTGTAGAAAACAGGTGGTTATTGAGGGTTTAAACTATGTAGAATAGGACAAATACATTTGAATTAGGTCAGAAAGTGAAGGTAAAAATAAACGAACTCATGTCAAATGAACAGACTGAATGATTGGTTTGGCTTATTTAGATGATTTAGTTTGGATATTTTACAGGGAAAACTCCACTGTGACATGACATTACCATTTTAGCACTGTCCTGGTTTTGAGGCGTTTAATCTGAATGAATGAATGAATGAATGAATGAATGAAAGGATTGTTTAGTGATAACCCTGCATGGACAGTAACTGTGTTTTTATAGAATAACAAGTGACTATGAAGTGAATTTACGTACATTAACCCTATAACGCCAAACGTATCATATTGGATACATGAGTTTTGAAGCCCTCTACATGATCAGTGATATTTTTTTCTTGAAAATCCTGATGTATACAATTAGATACATGCAATACACAGATAATCCACCAGGGGGGAGGAATTCATTCACCAGAGGCCTTTCCAGTGACACTTCAAGACTGTCATTAATGAGGAAGGAGGAAGAACTTCGACAATTTTGAAAAGGAATAACCAATTTGTTACACAATTTGTTTGTTTGTGCTATATTATGTTTGTATTTGTTTAATAATATTTGAGCATTGAGACCCAATGTATCAAATATGATACAAAATTTAAAATCATACATGGAAATTGATATTTGAAAAAAAAAATGTTTCGGTTGTTCAGAAGGACCAATAAAGGCTCCAGTTTCAAAGAAGTGGAATTTTCTGTCGATGATTTAATGGTTCAGGCTTTACAGGGTTAACATTATTGAGTTTGATGTGGTCAGAAGGTGGCGTTGTAGTTACACATGACTGTGATAAACACAGGTTGTTTTTCATAGTTTGGGACTGAGGGACAGGTGAATAAATATATTGGTGCCATAGTACCTGTTGTATTACCAATCAAGGTTTCATACTGAAGGACAGAATTTATTTATTACACCTATTTATTTATTTATTTATTTAAAGTTTGAGTTCCCATTTTGCACATTTCCTATTTTTCTAAAGTCTTGCAGTGCATCTGTATGAGTGTGAGATCTACTGCCTGTAATCCACTGACTTTGACTGTTTGACCTATATATGCTCTATAGGCCCTTTTCCCTCAAAACACCAGGAACTTTTATTACCAGGAACTTTTTTGCCCAGGTAAAAAAGTTCCCAGTAATCTGTGTGCTTTGCATTTCCATCACACCCAAAGTTCAGGGTAATTTATTCAATCCACTCCAGTCCATCCACTGTCATTGATCCAACTCCATGGGTTTTACTGGTGAATCAATGTTGTAGAAGATGACGGTGTTTACACGATCAATACGAAGCATCTGAACGTCCAAATGAGTCATATCTGATGATCACGACCATTTCATTTATTATTTTATTTGATTTTGTTCATTTTGTTTCTCACTTTCTGATGTTAATTATTCTTTTGTAGATTTTCTTATTCATTTTGTTCATTTTATTGATCACTTTGGCTGCTACTGTCCTATTCTTTAGCTTATTTTACATTTTGGTTCTTTTTTTTTTTGGGGGGGGGGGGGGGGGGGGGGGGGGGGGGACTTTTTTTTCCACATTATTTCTTATTTTGTTCATCAAAAGAAATTTTCTGTTCACTACGGAGTCTCTGAACGTCCAAATGGGTCATGTTTGGTATTTTCCAATATTTAATGGACTGATCATGTAGATGTTCTTAAAAGCTCAGCTTAAATTTGAGGGTTGTTATACCAAAAAAACTGAGAAAACTGAAGAAAAAGTGACTTATAAAGTAAAATATATCAATAACTGAACATAAAACAAGTATCTACAACTGTTGATATTTATTCAACTCCATGGGTTTTACAGGTGAATCAATGTTGTAGAAGATGACGGTGTTTCCACAGTAACTACGGGGCCTCTGAATGTCCAAATGGGTCACATCTGATGACCATGACCATTTCATTTATTATTTTATTTGATTTTGTTCATTTTGTTTCTCACTTTCTGATGTTAATTATTCTTTTGTAGATTTTCTTCATTCATTTTGTTCATTTTATTGATCACTTTGGCTGTTACTGTCCTATTCTTTAGCTTATTTTACATTTTAGTTCATTTTTTTGCATTTTTCCCCACATTTCATATTTTGTTCATCAAAGGGACTTTTCTGTTCACTACGAAGTCTCTGAATGTCCAAATGGGTTGTGTTTGGTATTTTCCAATATTTAATGGACTGATCATGTAGATGTTCTTAAAAGTTCAGCTTAAACTTGAGGGTTATTATACCAAAAAAACTGAGAAAACTGAAGAAAAAATGACTTATAAGGTAAAATATATCAATAACTGAACATAAAACATAAAACAAGTATCTATAACCGCTGATATTTATCCAACTCCATGGGTTTTATAGGTGAATCAATGTTGTAGAAGATGATGGTGTTTCCGCGGTAACTACAGGGCCTGTGAACGTCCAAATCTGATGACCATGAAAAGATGATAAACTGTATTTTACGCCAATTATTTACATGTATTGATAGGATTAATGGATCAACAGGTATTCAACATTTAGATCAGTAGATGGTTTTGGTTGCCAGTGGTGGTTTGGGTCTTTATGGGTTAATTATTAATTTTTAATTAAAGTGACCCGTCCAACATAGAAACAGCTAAAATCATTAAGTTTCCTTTTGTTCCATTTTCAGCCTTTTTTTACATGGACTTACTTATAATTACTGGTAGATGCCCTAAAGACACTTAAGTATAATGCACCCACATTATAAATGCATTCACATAAATTAAAAAAGGGTGATTAAATTAGAAATATGATTATTCATGCTATATGAATCATTCCTTCAGTGTCATCTCACATCCCACCACGGTCCTGATCTCCAGGTTCAGAAGGTTTGGACTGAAACAACATCAGAAATATCATCTTTAAAGTTGGAGGTGATGTTAAAGCTGCAGTGTCCAGGACGATCTGGAGCTTACAAAAAAAAAAAAAAAAAAAAAAAACACAACATGAGTGGGGATGACGGCTGATGTACCCACACAGTCAGAACTGGAGGATAAAGTGGTTTAAATGCCGTCAACGATGCCAAGGCGGACTGGCAGGCATCGGCAACAAGGAGATAAAGGAGACGAGAATAAATGAGACAAACGCTCGTTCAGTTCATGGAAAGAAATGAAAAGGCTCTAGTTTACTGTCATTTTACTGATTTCAACCTGAGACATGTGTCTATCAGGATCAATATATCCGAGTGAAACCTGGAGCAGTGGGAAAAAGTTGGATTTATGTTGAATTTGTATCTGGTTAAAAGTAAAATACATACATCTGCACCCCCAGAGCAATGGACAGTCCAATACTCACCCTACATCAGTGCAATAGCTACAACACATGCACCTAACTACTGCCTGTGTTTTCCCTGTTGGTTGTACATGTCTCTCATCTGTAGTATAGAGTTAGCTTTTGTATATTCTTTCTGTATATTGTGTTCATTTCAGGAGTTCTAGCATTACTTCAGCAGCACATGTGTATTAATATTTTATTCTGAAGCCCTTGCACAGTTCACTTTTCTTAACACTGATATTTGTATTTTATTTTATTTTTCTTATAGAGTCCTTTTTGCACTAAGTCTTTTGCTTCTAAATTGAACTGAGCTGCTGAACTGATTTTCATTGTTCCTCTGACAGTGACAATAAAGATCTATTCTATTCTATTCTATTTCATTTTATTCTATTCTATTTTAATCTATTCTATTCTATTTATTCTATTCTATTTTATTTCATTCTATTCTATATTATTCTTTTCTATTCTATCCTATTTCATTTTATTTTATTCTATTCTATTCTATTTCATTTTATTTATTCTATTTTATTCTATTTTATTTTACTCTGTTCTATTCTATTTTATTCTATTTTAATCTATTCTATTCTATTTATTCTATTTTATTTTATTCTATTCTATTTTATTCTATTCTTTTCTTTCCTTTCCTTTTCTATTTTATTTTATTTTATTTTATTTTACTCTGTTCTATTCTATTTTATTCTATTCTATTTTAATCTATTATATTCTATTTATTCTATTTTATTTTATTCTATTCTATTTTATTTTATTCTATTTTATTCTATTCTTTTCTTTTCTTTCCTTTCCTTTCCTTTTCTATTTCATTTTATTTTATTATATTTTATTCTATTCTATTTCATTTTATTCTATTCTATTCTATTCTATTCTACATGACTGAGGGAAACTAAAACAAAAGAACATGAGTTTCCTTTTTTTCTTTTTTGACATCCTAGAGGTGGATCATGGGGGTCTTAGATGACATTACAGTTCCTCATTTGGTCTCAAATCCCTGGAAATTCCTCAAATGCCTTCATTTATTTACAGTTTCCTTTAAACCTTCAAAGAACTAGAAGCATTTCTGTGCCCGACTGTCATCAGCAACAACTGTTGACACATTACCAACCAATTTTACACCTGTTAAAACAGGTCTTTTATCATCATTTCATTTAACAAATGGATGAATTTTCAAAAATAGCGTATTTTCTTTAAACATAAACCAAAACAGAACATTTATAACTTCAGGTTTTCTTAATAATTTGTGATTTTAGACTTCCAAGTGGATGTAAGTCTCACAAAACAACAAAACAAAGGAAACTCTGATCAGTTAAAGCTGCAGAACACCTCCTGAAACCCAGCAATGCATTTTTGTCCTCTGTAGGGGACGAGAGTTTGACAGCTTTATGGCAAAAAAAAAAAAAAAATGCTATCAAAGGCAAAGAACAGTCCATAAAAATTTTTAAAAATGCATCTGAAAAAACTGTTGCATTGTGCTGTTTCAAAAAAACAGGCAATTATTAAATATAAAAAAAGCCAAAACTTGTACTTTTCTGGGTCTCAGGAAGATACAACACAGGGGTGTCAAACATGCGGCCCGGGGGCCAAATCCGGCCCGCCAAAGGGTTCAATCCGGCCTGTGGGATGAATTTGTGAAATTCAAAAATTACACTGAAAATATTAACAATCAAGGATGTTAAAATAATTTTAGGTCAATTAATTCTAAAGTGGATCAGAATAGTTAAAATACTATCATAATAAACTATAAATAATGAAAACTGCAAATTTGTCTCTTTATTTTAATGTAAAAAATGTAAAATTACACAAAAATGTTCACATTTACAGACTAGTCTTTTACAAAAAAATGTGAATATCTGAAATGTCTTAAGAGAAGTATGTGGAATTTTAATAATATTCTCCCTGTTATTTAATGTTTTATGTATTTGTAGATCCACTGTGATCTCTAAGTTGTGATTCACGTGTATACATGATAAACTAAGGCGTAATATTATTAACATTGCACTTATTTTACTAAAGAATTTTCAGGTTGTTCATATTTGTTCATGTTATGTTCAAGTACAATTTGTAGATGTAAACATTTTAATTATGGAATTTTAAGTGTATTTTTGTGTGTATTGTAGGATTTTTGAGCATAATTAAGTGCATTTTTGCGTGTACTGTAGGATTTTTGAGCATAATTAAGTGTATTTTTGCGTGTCTTGTAGGATATTTAAGCATATTTAAGTGTATTTTTGCATCTATATTAGGATTTTTGAGCATAATTAAATGTATTTTTGCATGTATTGTAGGATATTTAAGCATATTTAAATGTATTTTGCATGTATGGTAGGATATTTATGCATATTTAAGTGTATTTTTGCATGTATTGTAGGATATTTAAGCATATTTACTTGTATTTTTGCGTGTATTGTAGGATATTTAAGCATATTTAGGTGTATTTTTACATGTATTGTAGGATTTTTGAGCATAATTAAGTGTATTTTTGCGTGTATTGTAGGATATTTAAGCATATTTAAGTGTATGTTTGCATGTATTGTAGGATTTTTGAGCATATTTAAGTGTATGTTTGCATCTGTATTAGGATTTTTGAGCATAATTAAATGTATTTTTGCGTGTATTGTAGGATATTTAAGCATATTTAAATGTATTTGCATGTATGGTAGGATATTTATGCATATTTAAGTGTATTTTTGCATGTATTGTAGGATATTTAAGCATATTTACTTGTATTTTTGCGTGTATTGTAGGATATTTAAGCATATTTAGGTGTATTTTTACATGTATTGTAGGATTTTTGAGCATAATTAAGTGTATTTTTGCGTGTATTGTAGGATATTTAAGCATATTTAAGTGTATGTTTGCATGTATTGTAGGATTTTTGAGCATATTTAAGTGTATGTTTGCATCTGTATTAGGATTTTTGAGCATAATTAAGTGTATTTTTGCGCGTATTGTAGGATTTTTGAGCATAACTGTATTTTTGCGTGTATTGTAGGATATTTATGCATATTTAAGCGTATTTTTGAGTGTATTGTAGCATATTTAAGTGTATTTTTCATTTTATAGAATTCATTTTTTTCACTCAAAAGTTCTTATCCTCTTGTTTCTTTTACTTCACTGGTCCGGCCCACTTTATATCACATTAAGCTGGATGTGGCCCCTGAACTAACATGAGTTTGACCCCTCTGTTATAACACATATGTGATGCTACTGCAAAACTGACAGTGTCTTTGAAATGAAAAAATCTGACACATCTCAGAACAACAGCTTGGTCTTTGAGTTTCAAATCTGTCATATCTGTCATTTCATGCACTTCTCGACTCGGACGTAAACTTACCTTCAGGAGCCAGAGGATGAGACAAACAAAAACCAGAGCAAAGTTTCCCAACGCAGGAGAGTCTACGATCCCCACACAGTTTCCACACATGGATTTCACGCCTTTACATCATTTCTAAAAGATCAGCCAAACTTTAAAGTGACAGCCTGGGTACAAATACTGAACCCCCATGAAGAGCAGTCCAGTCAGATCCACAGTGAACCAGAGGAAGATCTCACATGACCCCCACCCCACCAGAACCAGGCTGCTCCTCAGGTTTGATGAGGATGGGTGTGTTCGTGGACGCCGTGTGCGTGACTGTGCGTGGATTTCCTGTTTCTGTGGATCAGTGTTGGTGGAGTGGCTCCAGCGTCTACACCTCCTCCCATCTCTGCCTCCACAGTCTCCTCCTCTTTTCTCTCTCTCTCTCTCTCTTTTCCTGCTGCTTCTACTTCACATCCTCACATCTCCTGATTGATCTTTATTCCTTCCAGCCTTTTTCCCTCCTCCTCCTCCCATTAACCGCCCTCTGATGGCAGCTTGTTGCACGGCTGACAGACGCTCACCGGCGGTGCGTTCACTGCCGGTGCGTTCACTCCTCCTCTCTGTCTTCACCGCCTCTCTCTCTCTCTCTCTCTCTCTCTCTCTCCTCACCCTCCTCTCATACTGTTTCTCACATCACTGGGACTTTTTCACACTGACTCAGATCCAAACATATGCGACTGCTGCCTCGTACATAAGGAACAGTTGAAAGGTTTGTGACAGTAGCTGCATTTCCATCTGAACGTTTTCAACAGGAGTGTTAAAAAAAAAAAACTCAATTATTTCAATTTCACACTAGGAAATGATTGAAAAGTTTTGATATCAGGCAGATGGGATTAAACCCAATGATTAAATCTGTCTGTGTATCGTTAGCCTCATGGCATAATTGCGTAACTAAGTATGTGGACAGGTTGAATTCAGGTGGACTAGACTGACAAAGGTCATAATGTAGTTTTCTATAAAGGAGCCACTCTAAACCCAGTTAGCAGCCTTTGAAATCTGCATAGGCTCCATAATCCATCATAATGAAAGTCACTTCAGCTTTGTGTAAGTATTGTCTCAGATCTCTGCGTCATCTCATAAACTGTCCTCACAATGAAACAGGCTCCAAAAAAAAAAAAAAAAAAAAACAACAGCAAAAAAGGAGGTCGTTGGAATGGTGGGGAACAGAGAACCAAGTGTCTGGTCTGGAGAACACTAACATGAACTAACACTAACACTAACTAACACTAACATGAACTAACACTAACACTAACTAACACTAACACTAACTAACACTAACATGAACTAACACTAACACTAACTAACACTAACATTAACATGAACTAACACTAACTAACACTAACATTAACTAACACTAACATGAACTAACACTAACTAACACTGCACTAACTAACACTAACATGAACTAACACTAACACTAACATTAACTAACACTAACTAACACTAACATTAACTAACACTATCTAACACTAACACTAACACTAACATTAACTAACACTAAGACTAACTAACACTAACTCTAACATTAACTAACACTAACATGAACTAACAGTAACATGAACTTTCACTAACACTAACATGAACTAACACTAACACTACCTAACACTATCACTATCTAACACTAACTAACACTAAAACAAACACTATCTAACACTAAAATTAACTAACACTAACTAAAACTAACACTAACACTTACTAACACTATCTAACACTAAAACTAACACTAAAATTAACTAACACTAAAACTAACACTATCTAACTAAAACTAACACTAACACTTACTAACACTATCTAACACTAACACTAAAACTAACAATAACACTAACACTAAAACTAACTGACACCATCTAACACTAATTAACACTAAAACTAACACCATCTAACACTAACACTATCTAACACTAGCGCTAAAACTTACACTAACACTATCTAACACTAACTAACACTAAAACTATCTAACACTAACTAACACTATCTAACACTAACACTAAAACTAACACTACCTAACATTAATACAAACTAAAACTAATACTATCTGACATTAATACTAACTAAAACTTACACTATTACTATCTAGCACTATCCTATACTAACACTATCTAGCACTATCTAACACTAACACTATCTAACACTTACTGATCCTAACACTAGTAACTTACATCAACTAATACTAACTAACTCTAACTCCAGATAAAACACCGTTCCTGTCCTTTCTCTGCCACCAAATGCATCCTGTCATAAACAGGTTTAGACAAACATAAATCCTCCTAATAGTCCGATCAGGTTCATACTGTGTTAAACATGAATCCATATTTGGTGAATATCATGATGGACCCTCAGCCTCAGAAACATCCACAGAGGTTTTTTTTGTTTGTTTGGTTTTTTTTTTTTTACAGAATGTGAACTGAAAACAGTGGCTGTTAAAGTACAAAAACTGCTTCTGAAATGTCAAAGTGGGTTGAAGGCTGGTTAAGGACACTCTACCATCAGTGCTTTTCTGTTAAAGCTGAAAAACATTTTGATCTTATTTGGTCCATTTCTGTTCACTTCAATATCTCTCAATAATGTATAAGTGTGTCTTGAATATTCTGTTTTCTTTTTTGTTGCTGCTTACTTGTCAGTGATAACTTGAACTGTGATTGGAAGGTTAAGGAATGAAAGAAAACCAAAAAAAAAAAAAAAAAAAACCCCACAAAAAACAGACAGCATTATCTTCATCTGTTCTCATTTACTCTTATCTCTGTACAGTCGATCTATATCCAGAATAAATAAATCCAAAGCATGTCTGTGTGTTCTTTTTAGAAATAAATTTAAATGGAAAAAAAAACCCTAGAGGTAAATAAAAGCTGTGTAAACCTAGTTTCTAATATTCTAAGTTGGCAGTGTGATGGATCGGTATGTGTGGGTGGGTGGAGGATGATGGGACATGACACAACACAACACAACACTACACAATACAACACTACATAACACAATACAACACAACACTACATAACACAACACTACATAACACAACAAAATACAACTCTACGTAACACAATACAACACAACTCTACACAACACGACACAACACTACACTACACAGTAAAACAGACTACACAACACAATGCAACACTCCACATCACAATGTAACACTACACTACACAACGCAACACTACACACCACGACACAACACTATACACTACACAACGCAATGCAACGCAACACACTACACAATACAACGGAACACTCCACAATATAATGCAACGTAACACTACACATAGTAACACTACACAACACAACACACTACATAACGCAACACTACACAACACAGTGCAATGCAACACTACACACTATACAACACAACCTCCTTCAGTGTGATGAAATCCCTTATTTTTGAATAGAATTCCATTCTTCTGTATTTGAACTGTTTCAAACACACTAATACAAACTAGTACAGTCTACGTCTAAGATGTCATGTGTTCTTCTGCCTTTCAACGTCAAAATAACAAAATACCAAGAAGTAACTGAATATGTCTAAAGCTTCAGTAGTAACATACGTTTGTGTTCATAGGTGTGTGTTGAATGTGTTGACATTTCCTAACCAAATATCAAATATGTCTGCTGTCTACTGCCACGATAACAAACATTTTTCCAATATCTACTGTTCAGCCATAATTATACACTTTACATTACACTGTATTGTACTGTACTGTACTGCATTGTACTGTACTATATTGTACAGTACTGTACTATATTGTACTGTACTGTATTGTATTGTATTGTATCATACTGCATTGTACTGTATTGTATTATACATTACAATACAATACAATATATCTAAATTTCTCCAGGAGTTCATTTGTACAAACTGTAAAATAATTCACATGATAATTATTCAACTGTTTTTGAAGCCTGAAGGCATCATTTCCGGTTTATCCAAAATACAGACACAGTTTAGTGTGGATCAGCTGGAAGGAGATGTGACGTGGCTCATTAAAAACCTATTATCATCAAAGCTCAGGCCGTGACGACACAGCCTTTGGCCCATGACAAGGAAATCAGCCTCCAACACCAGCCTCGATGGACTAATAACCAATATGCTGCAGCTGTTGGAGACACAGCATCCAGCCCAAAAACAAAACAGTTTCAGGCTCCAACTAAAATGCTGCCTCTGTGTTCTTCAAACAGTTGAATGAAGGCCTGTCATGTGACAAATGGTCCTGACAAACACATTTCAATGGTGGAGAGCAGCTTCTTGTACAGTAAGCATGTGTTTGTGTTTGACAGTAGTACTGTCCAACTGTAAAAGGTGGGTGTTCACATGGTGTTGTGACAGGGAGGGGACGCATTAATAAGGAAAAGGCTGATGAGATTACATGCTGTCTTTTTGTTGTCATTCATTCACTGTGGATGAAGGCTTTCTAAACTGTTCTGTACTCTATTCTACATCTTATGACAGGCCTCTATTGTCAAAACCAGACTGAGCATGAGAGAGTCTTCACATAATGCTTTTGGTCAAACACGATGCTAATGTGATTCAAGACTTGCACTTGTTTTTCATAGTTTGACTTGTCGTGTAAATCATTGTATGTTGTAACTGTGTGTTGTATTTCATGCTGCCTCTTGGCCAGGACTCCCTTGGAAAAGAGGTTCTTAATCTCAATGGGATCTTTTTTCCTGGTTAAATAAAGGTTAAATAAAATGTTTAAAAAAGACTAGGGATGGGCAGTTAATTTTCTTATGGGGCCACATGAGAGACTTATACCACGTTTCCACTGCGTGGTACCAGCTCGACTCAACTCGGCTTGACCTTTTTGCGTTTCCATTAAGAAAAAGGACCTGGAATCTGGTACCCGGTACTAGTTTTTTGGTATCATCTCCACCAAGGTTCCAAGCGAAACTAAACTGTGACATATGAACACTGCAGACCACTGATTGGTCAGACAGTTTTCTCTGTGACCTGCTGTTTGACAAAAAACAGATGTGGAAGTGGACAGTAAATATAGCAGTACATTAATCCAAATGCTAACAGCCCAAAACTACACCATGGTCAGTCGAGGAGATTCAGTCTTTGGTGGCCGACGTAAAAATTCAGACGAGACAACACGCAACGAGAGAGTTTATCAGCAACTCTCTGAGCAGACGACACAGAAATAACGCGCCGCATCGCTATGACGTCCAAGTACTGTAAAGTCAGTAGTGTCCAGAAATGGAAACGGTCTGCAGGAATACCGAGTCGAGCCGAGCCGAGCTGGTTCCACGTAGTGGAAAAGCGGCATTTGACAGTCGTTAAGGGCCAGACCAGTCCACCTGCAACTCTGCTCAATATGTATCTTTATAGAAACAGTAAATGAAAAAATATAATGATGCAATGAAAATGTGAAGTGACAAACAAAAGTGGAATGTTGCAGTGTCCAGTATTCCCATTTTAAACATGGCATAACTTAGGGCCACCTGCTGTGTAACTTGTCAGACATGTCCAGCTGGTTGTTTCCTTCACTGTCCACTTATTGATGAGTCAGAAACTTACCGTCTACCTTCTCTTTAAGAAATACTCCACTGACTTCACTGTCCAAGTGCCAGGTTTACTGTTTAAATGTGTACATAGGTGGAGTTAAGAAGTAACCAACCAACTGGTAGTTAACCTACCATGGGAAAAGACTAAACATATATAAGCTTTGGTCAGACAGCAGGGGGTAAGGCTTTGGACGATTACGGTCTGTTGTCTCAATATATTTGCAAATGTAAAAATATATCTGCTTAACCCCAATTCAGTGACTTTTTGTGTACTTGCTTCAAAATTGTGTCCAGAGTGCTAGAAACTTCCATGACAGAAGCACAGAATACAACTATCAGAGGCGATTTCTCATAAACTGCAAGGGAAGCTCAGCTTCTCCTAAAATTACAAAAATTAAATGGTTAAATATGTACGGTTGTGTTGACATTTCATTGACTACAAATGTGTTAGAACACGTTCATCTCACAGACGAGTTCGTTCAGAATCAGCTTTATCACAAATCAACAGACTCGATGTTGTTCACTTCTCATACATTCCCGTTGCACTGTTTTCTCATTCGATCTCTGCTCAGTGCATTTGTCCGTAGACGCTCAGCGTCCATACACTTCAATGGGACTGAGTGGAACAGTTTTTTTCATTGCCTCAAAACTGGATGGTAATTGGATAAATGCTACGATGTTGTCCCGCCCCCGGACGCTCGGCGTCTCTGGGGTGAATGGAGCTGTGGGTGGAGCTTGGCTGGGCTGGACGCCAAGCTTCCACGTGCTGATTGGAGGATCAGTCAAAAGGCTGAATCCCATTTGATTGACAGCTATTTTGAGATCTACTCCTTCACTGACAGAGTTCAGTTTAATACCGTCGCACATTCTGCTGTGAAATTGAGAGAGAAACCACTACGGAATAACTTGTTCATTTCTTGCACTGTAAATGAAACACACTCATTGTACTTCCTTGTTTCAGTTTAACATAATTTAACATTTTCTTGTTTACTTGGTGCGATAAGGTCACTGACCATTTTCTTAAAAAGGAACGGAGGGACGAATTTATGTTTAAATTTATGTTTATGTTTACTAGACTTTTTTTTTAATGTAAGCCGACAATGAGCTTCCCCTCTCTGAAAGATGAGCAGCCACCACTGACAACTATTCAATGAATATTCACAAAAACAATTTTGAAAATGTGCAAAACCAGCTTCATATTAACTTTACATGAAAAACAAATGCATCCAGCTTTGTTTGTTTGCGTATCTCTGGTCTTTTTTTTTCTTTACCTCTGACTTCAGTAAAGAAATACTTAGAAGTCTATGTCTTGTTCAAAACTCTGCATTCTAAATCAATCTTTATTTTTTAGCATTAGCTGACATCTTCATGGGCTGAAACTGACCAACAAACCAATCAGTACATAAGCTTTATGCTAAGGACGGAAAGTACGCACGAAAAAGTGTTAATTTAGCAGATCCTTCAAAATAAAAGCAGTGCTGTTGTATTGGTTGCGTCTATTACAATAATATATATTTGTATTGACTTTAAATTTGCCAATGACCTCATGGGGGCCAGTTAGGATCAGCCAACGGGCTGCATGTGGGCCACCGGTCGTACACCACTCAGGTCTGTTTAAGACCGTTCCAAACCCATAACAAAACTGTCTTCACAAACACCTCAACAGAGCCTGACTTAGAGCTGAATTTAATGATGATATATTTGACTCAACCCATTGACAGACCAAACATCCACCGGTGACCAAAACCATCTACTGATCTAAAATATTTAATACTTGTTGGTCCACTAATCCTATCAATACATGAAAATAATTGGTGGAAAATACAGTTTGTCATCTTTTTATGGTCATCAGATATGACCCATTTGGACATTCAGAGGCTCTGTAGTGAACGTGGAAACACCGTCATCTT
Organism: Sphaeramia orbicularis; assembly: GCF_902148855.1. Classification (NCBI taxonomy): domain Eukaryota; kingdom Metazoa; phylum Chordata; class Actinopteri; order Kurtiformes; family Apogonidae; genus Sphaeramia; species Sphaeramia orbicularis. Next base: position 10,912,531 of record NC_043965.1, read on the forward strand.
CTACAACAAATATATTCACAAGTAAAACCTATGGAGTTGAATCAATGACAATAAATGGACACACTCGATTTATGTTCAGTTAATGACATATTTGACTGAAAAAGTCACCTTTTGTTCAGTTTTTCTCTTTGCTGATAAAATAACCTTTGAATTTACTCTGAGCTTTTATGAACATTTACATCATCAGTCGATTAAATATAGAAAAATACACGATTTACACAGAAAAATACAAAAAATAGAAGATATTATTATAAAAAAGGTGATAAATAACTTATGAAGTGTTAAATAGAGAGATAAATTAATTTGTGAACTGCCAGAAAAGTAGCACCAGGTCTTTATGGGTTAAACCAAGTGCTAATATGATCATTTTACAGTGTTTGCAGCTGAAGTCAAGCAGGGAGATAAACAACAGAAAGGACAGCACAGTCCAAATGTAACAGGAGTCCATGTATGGCAGGCATGTCCAAAGTCCGGCCCGGGGGCCAATCACGGCCCGCGGTCAGATTTTATACGGCCCACAGCTTCAGTTTTAGAATGTGTTATTTATGGCCCGCTGGACTGTTGAACCGAGAACATGAATCATAAAAGGTTCAAAATGCAGTTTCTCCTTTCACCTCATGGTGGCAGCACCACTCTAACTCTATCTGGCTCTGTGACCTTACCGTGAACCCTTTTCACTAATTTCTAACCACGGCGCCTGTAAATAAAAAAACGGAAGTTGACAGTGAGGGCCGCCGCTTCCAGGAGAGATGGGAAGTACAATTTTTTTCACTGAAAATCGAGGCAATTATGTTTGCCTAATTTGTCAACAGACTGTTGCCTTGTTTAAGGAATTCAATGTAAAGAGACACTAGCAGACAAAACATGCTAACGCATATGACAAGCTAGCAGGGAGTTTGCGCTCCGAAAAAGTGAAGCAAATTCAAGCTGCTTTAAACTCACAACAGTGACTCTTCATGTGAACCTGAGTTCAGTGAATTCACCACCAGGGCAGGTTACCAAGTTGCCAGGTTAGTTGCCTCTAACTGCTGGTGTTGTGTAGTTGTAGATGTGACACAAATATTACTTTCTGAATAATTTTGTGAAAGACAAGAGTAAGAGTTATATGTTTTCATCTGAAATGTTAACAGACTTTGCATTACTGAGTAATATATGAGTAACGATTACTCATATAAGTAATGTTTAAAATGAATGTGGGGTTAAGATTTTTATCAACTTCTTGGATGTTTAAGATACTCCACACAGTTTGTTCTATGTTATCTGACTCCAGTGTGAAAGGAAGGCAGAATTGTTTTTTTTTTTTTTTAATTTGTTCACACCTGAGTGGCTCAGATTTGGTTACACTGCCATTTAAAAAAATGATATTGTGACAATGAAAATAAACTTGCTGTAGAACAGCGTGTTTATATGTAATTTTTACTGTTTAAAAAACGTCCGAAGGGACCACTGGCCCCTGGCAATCTCCACATTATCAGATCTGGCCCTCTTTAAAAAAAGTTTGGACACCCCTGATGTATGGAATAATAACACTGACGTTTGTAACCATCTACTGCTCCACTTCCAATAATAAAGACATGGATGAAATATGGACAACATGTCTTCACATTTTGGAATTAATTCTCACATATTGTAATGAATAATGTCAAATACTAAAGGTGTGTGAGGATGGTTTGCAGAAGTGAATGAGTGAATGATGGAGCTGAGGTGGACGGGGGGGGGGGGGGGGGGGGGGGGGGGTTTGAAGAGGAAGATGAGCCCAGAGGTCTTCATTTACTATTTGATCTACATTCGTTATCTCACTGATGTTCACGGGCTGAGACTAGTGCTGATAAATGCTCAGCCTATGAGCAGTGACCATGTGACCCTGGGATTAAGTGAAGAATCACAGCGGTAGAGTCATTACTCCTCCACCTCCAGGAGATCCAGGGGGGATGGGTCAGGTGGTTCCTCCCAGACCCTTCAGGTGTTTCAGCCACATTCAACCAGGAAAAGACCTCAGGACCCGCTACAGGGATTATATCTCTGAGGTGAAAACAAACGCATTAGTGCCCAGTTTAAGCAGTTTTAGCATCTACGTTATGAATAAGATGAACTTGATTAATGGTCTTTTACTGGGCAAAAACTGTAAAATACCACTGGAGTCATCCACCTTGGTATGAATCAAAGTTTTAATGAGTTTTTTTTTTTACTCATGTAGAGGCTGCAGGCAAACTACTGCACTGTTAAAAAAATACTACTGAGGAAAGAAAGACTCCTGAAATCAGTCTTACTAAAACAAAGTGAGGAGATAAGACTGTTTTCTACAGATATAGAAGAACTTTTCAACCCCAGGGGGAAATTTAAATATTCTAAAATGTAAAAACATGTGCAAACTTAACTGCACCCGCAAAAACAGGTTGAAGTTTATCTACTAACAGGACGCACCGAGGTTTGCACCTCTCAAATGGGCAAAATAGCTCACGCAACCCATTTAGCGTGTTTGCCCTGATGAATATGCAATATGGGCGTTTCTGCCAGGAGGTGCAAAATTATTGGGAGGAGTAAATGCAAATATTTATTTAGTGTGTGCAATGTGATTTACCAAACCTGAAACTGATTGCGGTGGCTGATTTTGCGTCTATATTTAGCAAGTCTGAAAGGCAGGTTTTAACTTTGCGCAAAACTGGCTGCAGTAGTTGTGGCGAGGAGGAGACATAGACACAACGCAGAGAACCAATCTGTTCTGATCACATCAACATTTTTGGAATGACGGAAGAAAAATAATAATAATTTGAGACATATGCCCCCCCACACACACATACTTTATGGGCCTGGCCCCACGCCTGGTTCCACCAGTGGCACATCACATTAGGCCAGGACTGACTCCTGAGAGACGTCTCTCTCTCTCTCTCTCTCTCTCTCTCGCACGCAATGAAGACCGAACAGGACGGGTTCTAGTGCTGCACAACACGCACACACAGACACACACAAACAACGATGTCCACGGTGTTGTGACTGGACTCCTGAACCTTCTATATAAGCGCTGATGTGGAGGGTTTTCTCTCATGCCCACAGACTTCAAAGTTTTCGTTCACCATGCAGCGCGACATAAAGAGAGAAGGCATTTATTTAACTAATAACACACTTCACCGCTGATAAACAACAACAGAGAAATACCGATTCACCCCTCTGAGTGGAAAAAGAGCAACTTCATATTTATGAGTGCTGGTGTATCCCAGAGCAGTTTTTACAGCGTACTGTCTCCATGACAACAACCAGTAGCGCATGCAAAATCCTCATTTAAATAGGGTGGTCTCCAAGACTTTGTGCCTATTGTCATTTGCGCAGGAAATCTTAGTTGATCACCCCTGACACGCAAATCAATAGCATGCGCATATTTTAGCACAAGCAAGCACGTTTGCGCCTGTTATTTGCGATCTGAGTAAATCAGGCCCTATGAGTACATGAGATGTCAGACTGAGGTGTTGCAGACTTTAATGCTCATCATTTTTATCATAAATCATTGTGTCTATGATCACAAACTCAGGCTAGAAATGGTTTATCTGCAAATTTCAAGCATAAATGTGATTTTTCTATTGACTGGAATTTGAACTATTTCAATCATTTAGGTATTTGAACAAGTTTTGAAATACTGAATACATTTCTTCACAATTAATAAGAAATAATGTTTTATATATTGTGTGTGAGTTGTACTTGAAACAGCTCCAGCTACATTTTAAGAATCAAAAGACCATTGCAACAGTCACCACTGTAAGAAATACCACATGTACTATACTGTAAATCTGGTAAAAAAAAATTTGACCTTGTTACAGCTTTTATGGAGCTGTTTAGACTGAAAAGACGTCTTATAAATGAACAACTTCTTATATGGTGTTCAGAGTATTACTAATGCAGGTGTCCATATAAACTATTAGGCCAGTGAGTATTCTGACCTCGCTGCTATGTTTATGCATGGTTTAACTCTAATGATATAAATTAAATTGCTCACTGGAATTAGTCATTCTAAAGTAATTAACACACTATAACAAAGTGTTCAGAATTAATTAGGCAGCCTCTTTACATCAGGTAAAATGGATAAAAAAGAGGTTTTACTGACAGTGACAGTCAAAATTTCAAGTCAAATTCAAGGTTTTATGGACAGATGAAATGAGAATAACTAATTTACATGGTGGTGGATGAGTAAAGGATGGACTGATACCTTTAGGATGAACTACAGAGACAATATCAGGTCATGCATGCATGCATGCATGGATGGATGCATGGATGGATGCATGGATGGATGGATGGATGGATGGATGGATGGATGGATGGATGGATGGATGGATACTTCAACTCGTGGTGTGAGGCAAAGAAATACAGCATTCAAGAAAACCATGACCTTTATGCATTAGAACTCTACTGCTCGGCCTCAAACACAACCAAATAATGACCTGACTCCTTCCTCTCCTCTAAATTTACATTTACAGACTTCTTTGAACAGTATTTGGGAGGATATGATTTGTCATTTTGAGTCAGTTATATGTTATGCTTGGTCTGAAAACTGAGAATAAATCAGTGAGTTAAAAAATAATAATAATATTAATGAAATTCTCACAGTAAAAGTTGCCTAATAACGATGCAGACTTCAGGACATGAATATTCAGGTTTGAGGTTCATGAATATTTGCACTGACTTACAGCACTGTATTTAGTCAATAATAAACATTAATCCTGAGGAATTTAATTGGATTATACGATGAGGTTCTTTTTTTTTTTTTTTTAGCACTTTATTTTACCAGGTAAAATCAATTGAGAACAGCTTCTCATTTACAATGATGACTTGGCAAGAGGCCCCAACAGATAAAAACAAAGATAAAGACAAAACAAAAGTAAAGAAAAACAGATAAAAAGAAACAGCACAGATGAATCCAAGACTCGTAACCAATGGTGAAGAGACTATGAAGTTACTCGAGTGTATGGATAGAGAGCAGAAGGGGAGTCAACACATGCAACCGTCAACTAGGGAACGTTGTAGTTTCCGTTTAAACATACGGAGTGATGGGAGAGCTGAAAGTTTAAAGGAGTTTTGAAGGGAGTTCCAATCATTTGCTGCAACAAAACGAAAGGAATTTTGTCTGAAAACTGCGGGCTTTTGGAAGAGATAGAGTAATGATATCGCTGAACCTCAGGTGGTAGTTATCGTGGGAAAAGTGCAAAAGGTTGGAGAGGTACCGAGGTGTTTTCCTTAGAAGAGTCTTTTTTTTCCCCAACTTTATTGAAAACATTTAACCTGTTTAACCCTGACCATATTTTCAGGGGAAAAACGCCTAAAAAGACCTACCCAAAGTAAATGAAGAATTACTTCACAATAATAAGGTTCATATGGATGTTCTTGGTGTCTATGGACATTTTGAGACCTCACAGAATCTATTCCCATTACTATGCCTGAGTAAACTGTAACAAACTAAAACAGAAATTAGAATTTTTTATCCTCGCCTGTTTTTTTTTCGGCTGGATTGACGATGATATGCATAAATTAGTTGTTCATGTCGGAGATTTTTAATAGCGTATATTTCACCCAACAAAGATTGAAAATCATGTTTGGACATTAGAGTTTGCACTAAAATACACTTTTGATGTACTTTTATTAACATTAGGGTCTAAACTTTGAGCAAAAGTTGAAAAAAACATCCATTGTCCCAATTTATTATATTTTTATAGTAGATGAATATTAATATAATTTTTTCGGCCCGCAGGCGGGACGATAGGGCTAAAGAGTATACAGTACAAAAATTTGAACAAACAACAAGATGTCAAAAGGGAAAAGGTATTTGAACATATAAGTTAAAGAAAATAAGGAAAGATACAAAGCATAATATACACATAATAGTATAGAAAAGTAAATAAATAAATAAATAAAAATAGCACATCTAACAAATATAAATAAATAAATACAACAGAGAGTTCAGTCAGTATTAAATAATTGTTTATAAATAGCAAGGGTGTTAGAGCTTTTTTTTATTATGGATAAATTCTAAAGATTTAATATAATTTTCAAATTCCAGTAGAAAGATTTTAAAATTTGGGTGTGTTTTAGTGTATTTATTTTTATGTATATGAAATTTTCCAAATAAGATGAACAAATTTTCAACAAATTCTAAATTGTGAATATCATGTTTAAAATATGTAATTACATTTTGGGATGTTATAGTTATCTTACGATTACTTTTAGATATGATATATTTTTCCAATTTTGGACCAGAAATTAAAAGAATGTTCACATAAAAAGAATAAGAATAATAAAGAATAAGTATCGTAGAAGGGTCTTGTAGATAAGTAGAAACCAATGATGAAGTCACCTGGTGTGGAGGGAGGGGCCAGCCTATCAGTTTATACAGATCGCAATTATTATATCATGGGGTGTTTTTACATAATGGATTGTTATAAAAAAGAAATTACAGAGGTGTCGCACAAAAAACTGTAACTGAAACTCTCCAACAGGTTAAATTTCAAAACACATGAGAATTAAGTAACTGTCTGGATTAACATACAAACCCGTGATAAATACGAAAAAGTAGGAGTGAAACATAATACACCCCAAATGAACGAGTAGAATAACTGATGAGGTCAAACATGACAAACTGCACATGTTGTTCTATAAACTAATAAACCTGCCCAGAGTCATCACCGAGACCAGAAACACCAACCACAGCCTGAGTAGAAAAAGCACCAAAATGCCCCTGAGTGCAGTCATTTTTATCCACTAAACTGGTCGTTAGTGGGAGAGGAATCCTTTCATCAACCAGCTGCACTGTCTGCAGATAGAAACTTCCATATAGTGAGGAGAAAAATGGCACTTCTGAACAAAAAACAAACAGATGGTTATGTGCATGAGGACGGAAGAGCAGAACAGGCGAATACAACAACATCTCTGCTACTGACTAGAAATAATTTCCCCAAACTCTGAGCCTTTAGGTCTGATATGTATGTATATGTGTATATCTGATATGTACATGGAAGTATGTGTATAAAATGCAGATAATAACACTGCATTAGGGGATCTATAACACATAATATGTAGCATTTCTGGGATAAAATATCTAAAAATAGGACCAACGGCCCTGTATCTCACCGGCATGTTCGATCAAGAATCAATACTAGCTTGAATTTGCGAGGTTGTCAGATTCTGCCGCTGTGTTAGAGTCCTGTGGTCCTGATGCAGGAGATCGATCTCCCAATAGAAGTGGGTGGTACTTTCACTGGAGGAGAACTCAACTAATTAAATGAATGTCCAAATATGACTTCCTGTCAGTGCTCAGTAGTAATTATATGGATACCTCTAACCAGTCCAATGTTATAATCCATCAAAATACGGACCATTATAAGTAAAGACAAATTTGTAATATTTCAAAAAATTTGTTAAAAAAACTAAAAATCTAAATTTCTAAAAACTTTGGACAAAGTTTGTAGACATTTCCCAAAGGAAGCTATATATAAATTCTAGTAGTTTTGGAGAAGATGACTGTTGAATTCAAGACATTAACCCTTTCATGCATGAATTATGAGAACCTTAATCAAGATTTTTTTTCCTGAGTGTTTTTATTCCCCTTTAGGCATGAAAAAACACTGCCATTGAATTTTTTTCATGAACCGATTTTTCATGGAAATGCAAAAATATCCACTCAGTTGGACACCATGAGTTTAATTTTTGAAGCAAAGAAACATGCATTTACTAATATTCTGTGTGAAAACTATGAAATAATTTTTTTTTAATGCAGCTAATCTGATGTTTTGTCACATTTTAACATACTCTAGTATCAGTTATTACTCACTTTATGGAGATAATATGCAAAAAAAAAAACTTTTTGTTTAAAAAAAAAAGTTAATTACAGTCTAATAACAACAACAACAACAAGAAACTGGTTTACACTCAAACATGTTACTGCAGATCAGGCTTATCAAGAACAGCAAAGTTACAGCAATGGTACATCCACTTTATTAGCTGATCTGGAACTAAAACAATAAAATCCATGAATATATAAGATAACTGCTTTGAATAGCTGTTCACTGTAGTGACCAATATGCATGAAAGGGTTAATGACCTTGAGTTTGACCCTTCAAGGTTACTCAAGGTCAACGATCATGGCCGCAAATGAAAGTCCATATATGACTTCCTATCCGTGATCAACAGTATCTATATTGATATATCTAACCATTTACATGTTATACGCCAGGGGTGTCAAACTCATTTTCTTGCGAGGGCCACATACAGCCCAATTTAATCTGAAGTGGGCCAGATCAGTAAAATAATAGCATGACAGCCAATAAATAATGACAACTCCAAATTGTTTTAGTGCAAAAAATAATATTCAATTATGCCAGTATTTACATTTACAAACTATCCAAACAAAAAGGATGTGAATAACCTGAAAAAAATGAAATTTGTTAAGAAATATAAGTGCAATTTTATCAATATTATGCCTCGATTTATCATTTATACACGTGCATTACATATGAGATCTACAAAGGCACAAAACATTTAGTAAGAGGCAGAAAATTGTTAAAGTTGTGCTTAATTTTCTTTAGACATTTCAGGTTGTTCATATTTGTTCAGGTTATTCCCATTTTATTGTTACAGGATAGTTTGTAAATGTAAATATTTCCATAATTTAATGTTTTTTGCAGTAAATCAAAGAGGGGAAAAAATGGTGTTGTCATTATTTATAGGTTATTATGATATTATTTTTGAGTTCGATGCCCTAACTTGCACTTGGCAAATTCATCATTCGGGTTGGATTGGAACCTTTGGTGGGCTGATTTTGGCCCCCGGGCCGCATGTTTGACACCTGTGTTATAAGCCATCAAAATATTGCCCTACTATAAGTAAAGGCAAATTTGTTATTTTAAGAACTCCAAATTTCTCAATACTGTGAACAAACTTTGTAGACATTGTCCCAAGGACGCTACATATATAATTTCAAATCAATCCGACCAGTAGTTTTGTCAGAATGAACATTTGAAGAAATTGCTAACAAAGACGACAGAGATTATGAGAACAATGAACAACGACAAAGATGACAAACACAAACACCGGACACAGCACCTTAATAACTCATGGTCTATAGCCCAGTGAACTAAACTTACCCTTTCGAAAATTAACATTAACATGTTAATTACTTGCAGCTGTTTCACCAAAATTACAAATAAAATGCTATTTTACTGTGTTACATCTTAGTGAAATGCTGTGGACAGGTTTAAGCTTTTATTGTGACAAGTAATGACAGCAGTAGATCTAGAATATGTGGAAAATGATGTGTTTTATTGTTTTGACTGTAAGAGGCCTATCTTGGTGTAATATAATTATTAAAAGATCATAAATATCATATCTCCAATGAAGACACATTGCTGTATGTTTACAAGGTATAATTACGAAGTAATTGGGCATATAAACCAATGTGTTAAGCAGATCTTTACTACTGGTGACAGTCAGTGGTGAAATACAAGGAATGTTTTGATTCCATTTGAATTATTCAATCATTAACACATATGTTGTCACTATTAAAAATCATCTACAGTGTCACGGGTTGTTGTAACACTGGTGAATAATCAGACTGTGAAAATATGGAAATGTAAACAACACACTTGTTCAGTGTCTGCAGCTTCTACATGACCAGGCTCAGTGGGACTTTCACTTCTTTTGCGATTTTTTTCACCTTTTTCTTGTAAATTGAGGTAAAATGTTCCAAGGAAGTGGCCATTTTGGTGTTGCTGATGTGAGCAGTTTAAGTCAAAACTAGACATTTCTTTAGTATCTCTGTCTCAAACTGCACAGAAAATTATCTTTTAAATTGACAAACGTCATATGTGTAAATAATGATATAAATAAAATAGGCTCAAACAATCATGCGTCTCTCATCACTGACTAACCCAAACACAGCAGAAGGGGTGGGGCTTTGGCTTTCTATAAGGGGCGTGGCCGTGTGGACATTGATTGGCAGCATCTCCATGAGAATTTCAGAGCTTTCAAATGGATTTTTTTTTTCCTGACAGATCATTCGACTGGAGTTGTGATTAAAAAATTAAACTAAAAAGGATGCTGTCATTCTCTACAATACCAACCCTGCTAGCATACCTTAGCTACATTAGCTAATGCATTCTATGGTCTATCACAGTGGTTCTCAACCTTTTTTCAGTGATGTACCCCCTGTGAAATATTTTTTAAGCCAAGTACCCCCTAACCAGCACAAAGCATTTTTGGTTGAAAAAAATGACTTAAAACGGAGTACTGTGACATCAGTGTCTGATTTATTAAACTTTGGAACTCCATTTGTAGTGGTCTCTCTTGAACTATTTGGAAATTAAAAGATATAACTAAAAAAGAAAGAAATAATTAACTTAATCATAAATAAAGATTTTTTGCACATATAAATAATTATGTATGAATGGCTTCTTGACTTTAGCTACGAGCAAAGACACTGCGTAAGAGGCCTCCAAGGCTTTGGCTGATGTTGTGGAGGCCTTCTGCATCATGTCTTGAGATGATCTGAATTCAGACAGTTTCCTCTTAAAAAGTCAGGTGGCTTACCAACGTGACATCCATGAATTGTCTTCAGATCACGCTGCAGATGTGCTGGCTTCATGCTACTGTTAGCTAGTTTCTCCCACAGAAAAAAAGCTGTAGGCTGTAGTGTCCGTACACTGAATAACTTCTGATTTGACAGGGGTACAAGCCTGCGAAATTTTTAATACACACCATAATACCAAAATATTTTGGACTTTAAAAGAGAAATATCAGACAAACAAAATGGCCCGTCTGATTTTTTGATAGAGCATTATTATTTTTTATCTATATGTGCACCCTTTCTGGTACCCTTGATTATGATCAGGCCGACTGTCTATAAACAAAGGAGACTTAACTCTGTTGATTCCTCTCTCAGCTGGTTTCATCCTATTTTTCCCCAACCAGTGAATCTGTTACTAAATATATGTGTAAGAGCTGACAGTGTTGTGTTCTGCTGGTTCTTCACCTCCTGTATTAAAGCCACCGTTCTGTCACTTTGGTAAAACAATGGGCTGACAGAGGAAGGAATAATAAGAAAAAAAAAAAAAAAGAAAATGAAAAACATGTGATTTACTGGGGGCATGTTGGAGGGCATAAATGAAGACACACAAACACACACCGCCTACGGCCTGATTTCCATGGTGACTTTGAGCCAATGTCATGCGGCGGCGTTCGGCGGATCCTCAGAGGGGTGGTGTCGTTAGTATGCTGAACAGAGTCATCACGGCTAAAGGCTGGAAACCAACCCTCCCACCAGTCTGCCTCCGTCCATCTACTTATCAGTCCCTCTCCTTTCCAGTACATTTCAGTGTTTCTTAGTTTTCAACCCTCTCGCTCCTTTAGTCCAGCACAGTTACAAACGGAACATAAATCAACTGGCAAAGTCATGCCCGTTGTAAAAATGAACTGAGAGCATATTAGTTCTAAACATCCTCCAAGCCTGTCACTCTGTCATTATGGATGTAGAGGTTTTTCATATATGACATTATCCATGTTTCTGTTTTCAGTAAGTGACAGCCATTGGACACTGCGTGACGAGCATCTTACACATGTCCTGATAAAGATGTTGGACATTTTGTTTTCAACATAATATTGAGACCAAATATTTTGACTTTGAAATGTTATATTTACCTCCGCCAAGTGTAACAGTGGAGGTTATGTTTTCATCAGGGTTTGTCTGTCTGTCTGTTAGCAAGGTAACTCAAAAAGTTATGGGCAGATTTGGATGAAATTTTCAAGAAATGTTGATACTGGTACAATGAACAAATGATAAAATTTTGGTGGTGACTGGGGGTGGGGGGACTGATCTGCCTTGGCGGAGGTCTGTACCAAGGTTCTAATTGTTTTGGATTTTTCATTCTAGTTTAGTTTTATTTAGTTTTGACTTTTTTTCTCTAATTCAGTTAGTTTTAATTCGTTTTTAGAGCAGGTTTGCTTGTTTTTATTAGTTTTCTTTTTTTTCTAAATGCTTAGTTTTAGTTTAGTTTTATTTTGTTATATCTTTTCTCTTCTTCTCCGTCCTATTCAAATAAATCCCAGACAGGACTCTGCTGTTTTCTCCTAACTTTAGTCTCCATGTTTCCAGGTAGAGTGTGGACCAGAAGACGACTGGAAACCACATGTGACGGACCCTTAAATATCATATGGCGCCAGCAGATAAAATTGCTAAAGCAAAATCAATCCAACATTGACAAAGACAAAAACGAAGGGAATTTTATCCATAATTTTTATGTTTTAGTTAGTTTTGTAAGCACACAATACAGTTTCAGTTAGTTATCGTTTTTTTTCTTTCAATTATAGTTTTTATTTATTTCAGTTAACAAAAATGTTTTTTCAGTTGTAGTTTTCGTCCTTTCGTTAGTTTTCTTTAACGATAATAACCTTGGTCTGCACTCTCCGAGTGCTTTTCTAGTTGCTATTGTTTCTCTATGTAAAGGTCATTACATACTAGGGCTGCACAATTAATCGAATTTTAATCGTGATCACAATTTTGGCTGCCACGATTAAATAAACCTGATTGTCGGCGATATTTAGATTTAAAATGTGCTGCAAATTTAATCAAACACTTTCTCAACCAGTAGTCAGCCAACCACCAGGGGGCGAACACATGGTTAAGGCTTCATTAAGCTGCCTAAATAACAAGTGAATGCACCCTGCAGCGCTGGACTGATGAGAGTGAGTCAAATTACACCAGCAATAGGAGATGAAGAGCATCATAGTGAGGAGCTGGAGCTGGAGCTGGAGCTGGAGCTGGAGCTAGAGCTAGAACTGGAGCTGGAGCTGGAGCTGGAGCTGGAGCTAGAGCTAGAGCTGGAGCTGGAGCTGGAGCTGGAGCTGGAGCTGGAGCTAGAGCTAGAGCTAGAGCTGGAGCTGGAGCTGGAGCTGGAGCTGGAGCTGGAGCTGGAGCTGGAGCTGGAGCTGGAGCTGGAGCTGGAGCTGGAGCCTCCCAATGCATCAACATCCAATGTCTAAACTTGTTTCGGATTCAGAGCAAGTGACGTTCAACAAGAAGAAGTCATATGTAAAGAGTGCGGCAGAGTTGTGTCTGCCCCACAGGGTAACACAATGAATCTGTTCAACCATCCGAAAAAAAACCCCATCACAAACAAAAATACCAAATAGCGAGATTGCCGTAGCGAGTCATAAAAGAAGCCTGACAGAGATAAATGCTTCTGCACATGTGCAACTCACATTGTCCCGAGACTCAAATCATCCCTTGACAATCACCAACTTGTGCATTCTTGGTTTAAGCTAGCAGACAAGAACAACATCCAGGTATGCATTCTTGGTTTGCATGAACTTTTAAATAGAAGAGTACCTGGGCCCCAACTGATGAAATTTCATGAGATTGAGAGAACGGAAGAACAGACAAGAACGCCTATTGAGAAAGAGCCCTGGTCTCTGCATTTTACCCATAATACATACACAGTACATAGCATTAGCATTAGCATCACACTTAGCACGTGGCCTACATTAGTATCAGTGAGCTGCCATTGAAGGCCTCAAGGACCAACTTCAGATCTACATCAGTACCGTGGTCAATGACACTGACAGGAGAATTAACATATAAAACTAGAAAAGCACTTGGAGAGCACAGACCTCCACCAAGGCAGATCAGTGGCCCCCCTCCCCCCATCATCACCAAAATTTAATTATTTATTCCTTGTGCCAGTATCAACATTACCTGAAATTTTCATCCAAATTCATCCATAACTTTTTCAGTTATCTTGCACACGGACAGACAAACAGATAAACCAACGCCGGCAAAAACATAACCTCCCTGGCGGAGGTAAATATACAGATATAATCCAGTTTTATTTTTTTTGTTTTTTATGGAGGTGGAGAGAACTCAGAAAAGCAGAGGTCCTCCCAGCCACATCCTAACCAAAACCACCAAACTTTATTCTTGTTCTTGCTGCCTTAAGAAAACCAATACATTTCTCCATCCTTGTGGGTTATGTAATACCTTTAATTCAGCTCACCTAAAAACCATTTCCTCAGCCCCCCCACCCCCTGCATCAACCTGCTGTGTTAATTAACAGTGGAGATTTATTGGGTAAAATTCATCTCACAGTTTGATATGAGATTTTCTCACCATGGCATTAAATCTGCAGTGCCTAATTGATTTTTGCTGAAAATTGGGTAAAAAAAACATTTCCATAATTACCTTTCAGTGTGTTGTAATTCGACTGGTCTGAGAGGAAACTACATTTCTCTGGATTCTGCAGTAAATCAACCCCGTGATGGGAGATTTTGTCTCCCTTTTTCTTCCATTTTTGTCAGTTTCAGAAAGGAAGATGGTTAAATATTTGATTTACAGCTGTAATTAGCTATTTTTGTTCAAAGTTAGTCAGATGTGATGGTCTGCTAAGTCCACACAGAAGCCTGGAAAAGTGGCATATCTTTACCCACAAAGCATGAAACAGCAACAGGTGCATCTATACTGAATAGAATAGAATAGAATAGAATAGAATAGAATAGAATAGAATAGAATAGAATAGAATAGAATAGAATAGAATCCATAATTATAAATATTTGGCCAAAATATTTCATTTAACCCTTTATAGTTCACTCATACAAATACTCTGAAATTCTACATTTCAACCTTAGTGTGTTATTGGAGGACATAACAAGACTTTATTACTTTTAATAATAATAATAATAATAATAATAATAATAATGAATTAGATTTCTATAGCACTTTTCAAGACACCCAAAGTGCTTTACATTATTGATCCATTATTCATTCACTCTCACATTCACCCTCTCACTTTTGTGAAAATTTTCAAACTTTCTTATTGCTGTGTAGAAAATGAATATGAATGAAGTTACCATATTTGGTTTCTTACCTAAAAACAAAAAAACACAAGAAAAACACATGTAATGTGATAGGAACATGTATTTTAGAACTTTAGAATATCATTTTTAAAACATTAGACCAATATAAGTGCCAATCCAGACCCCTGTCCACATCCACATGATCCCTTTGAACATCATTCCTTACATTAGTACCATTACTTCATGGTACCTAACAAAGCAGGTACACTCACTGTTCATGCAGAGGTGGACCTTACAGACCCTGGACCTGAGACTGCTGACTCACTGTCCTCTGGTCACTGCTGGTCACTGTCTTGTAATGTGTGCGGAAACGACCAAAAATAGTCACAGTCACAGCCATCACAGTTACTACTACTCTGACCGTTCTCACTACTACTGCTCAGTACTACTCGGTACTTCTTCACAGTTCATGGTTGTGTGTAAAGGTGATGAAACCAAGTCCAATCTTGAAGGAGTTCAGTGTATGAGTGATAGTAAGAGTGTCTTTGAGTTTAAAGGTTCAGTGACTTGAGCACCCTGGAGAGTATTTGATAAGTATTTCTCCACCAATAGCAGCCTCTGTAGATAAGAACGCAGTTTGTGTTACGCTTCAGTCACGATCAGAAGATATTCATGAAGGCTTAATTGTAATAGACTGTACAGCAGTGTTTTTCAAACTTGGGGTCGGGACCCCAAGTGGGGTCGCCTGGAATTCAAATGGGGTCACCTGAAATTTGTAGTAATTGATTTAAAAAAAAAAAAAAAAAAAATTACTAATAAAATATATGGTGAGTTGAGAGACAATCCCAATCCATAAATCATGACAAACTGTGGTTGCGAAACTGCAGCACTGTGGTTCTGTTTATCTGTCAAATGTTCATTGTGGTCAGTTTCAGATGCTGCAGCTCTTTCATAATTCATAGTTTGAGTTCCTGACCAAAGAACATAAAATTCTCCCTTTGTGCAGTAATCTACACCTGGCTTTGCTGCCTCCATCCATAATAATATACATTATATAGACTAAATGTCATCTAAAATTAACCTGTATTTGAAACATAGTATAGCAAACTATTACATGATGAAAAACAAATTAATTTTAGCAAAAAAAAAAAAAAAGTATCTGTTTTAAATGTCTGGGATCGCCAGAAATTTGTGATATTAAAATGGGGTCACGAGCCAAAAAAGGTTGGGAACCACTGCTGTACTGTATGACATGAACTCAGCCTTAGGAGATGGACTTTCTGCTGTTGTGTATTTTTACTGAATTTTGTTGGAAAATATTTAAGAAATTCCACCAAAACCCACTGTCTATGTCAGGGGTGTCAAACTCATTTTCTTTCAGGGGCCATATTCAGCCCAATTTGATCTCCAGTAGGCCGGACCAGTAAAATAATAGCATAATAGCCTATAAATAATGACTACTCCAAATTTTTGTGCAAAAAATAACATTAAATGATGAAACTATTGCTATCCAAAACAAAAAAGATGTGAATAACTGGAAAAAAAACTGAAATTTCTGAAGAAAAATAAGTACAATTTTATCAAAACTATGCCTGAAGTTATGATTTATACATGTGCATTACAGATCAGCTCTACCAAGACACAAAACAGGCAAAATATTGTTTAAATTGCACTTATTTTTCTTTAGACCAGGGGTGTCAAACATGCGGCCCAGGGGCCAAATGCGGCCCGCCAAAGGGTCCAGTTCAGCCCCTGGGATGTTTTTGCCAAGTGCAAAAATTCCACAGTCTTGAGTTGAATTAAGCAAAAAAAAATTTAGCTTGAATTAAGGAAAAAATCTTGAATTAAGCCAAAAAAAATCTTCAATTAAGTTAAAAAAAAATCTTCAGTTAAGCCAAAACAAAATCTGCAATTAAGTAAAAAAAAATCTTGAATTAAGCCAAAAAAAATCTCAAATTTAGCAAAAAATCTTGAATTAAGCAAAAAAAAAAAAAATCTTAAATTAAGTTTAAAAAAATCTTGAATTAAGCCAAAAAAAAATCTAGAATTAACAACTTAATTTTTTTTTTCTTTGTTTTAGTGCAAAAAATAACATTAAATTATGAAAATATTTACATTTACAAACAGTCCTGTAACACTAAAATGTGAATAACCTGAACAAATATGAACAACCTGAAATGTCTAAACAAAATTAAGCATTTTTTCTCCCTGTTACTAAATGTTTAGTGTCTTTGTAGATCTGATCCATAATGCACATGTAGAAATGATAAGTTGAGGAATAATATACTTAAAATTGCACTAAATTTTCTTACGTTTTTAAATTTGAATTTCAGTTTTTCCAGGTTTTTTTTTTTTTTTGGATAGTTTATAAAAGTAAGTATTTTCATCATTTAATGTTTTTTTTTTTTTTTTACACTAAAACAAAGAAAAAAATTTTGGAGTTGTCATTATATATAGGTTATTATGTTATTATTTTTCTGGTCCAGCCCACCTCAGATCAAATTTAGCTGAATATGGCCCCTGAACTAAAATGAGTTTGACACCCCTGCTTTAGACATTTCAGGTTGATCATATTTGTTTGGGTTATTGACATTTTCTTGTTAAAGGATATCAAAATTTAATGTTCTTTGCAGTAAATCAAATAGAAAAAATTGGTGTTGTCATTATTTAGAGGCATAATGTCATATTATTTTTCTCACATTAACCAAGAAGAAAATTTGGAGTCATTTTTTTCTAGGTTATTATGCTGTTATTTTTGAGTTTGATGCCCTTGACTGTTCATATCTACAGGGTAATTTTTGCATTTTTGCACTTTGTAAATTCGTTTCACGGGTCAGATTGGACCCATTGGCGGGCCGGTTTTGGTCCCCGGGCCGCATGTTTGACACCTATGGTCTATGTTTTTACAATGCTTTCCTTGTTCTTTGTTATGTAAGTGGATGCAAAGTCCTGAACAGTCGGTCTAGGGGACGCTCTACTCCCTCCACATCCAATTATCTCTGCACATCTTCCCCCTTCCATAATAAGTTATCTGTAAGCCCCGCCCCCCTCCCGTCAGCCTCGTTATCATCATTTTCTTCCTTGCGTCTCCCTCCGATGTCACGATTGCCTTTGTTCTTCTCTCACGACCGCTGTGATGCGTAAACAAAGCCTCTTATGTAACGGAGTAATGTAAAGCAGACTGAAATTCTAATTACTGCTCTTTGAACACATCTCCAGAGCGGCGAACAGAAAAGATTCAGATGTGTAAAAAAAACCCAAAAAAACAGGCACAAGACGGCATAGAGGTTCTGAGCGTGACTGGATGTGTTTGAGTATGTCACCAAACAGGGCCTTTCATGTTGGTTTGTCAGGTTTAGCTTGTTTTATCTGCATGAATAGATGCACCACAGGCATCTGACAGTTATATCAATGACTGTTTCTTTGATATAATGACAGAAAACGGAGAAAATGATACACGAATAATACATTGTTCAGTTTGAATTAGTAAAGGCTTCACTATTTCATTTGAGGAACAACCACAACGATTAGATCAGGGGCGTCAAAATCATTTTAGTTCAGGTTCCACATTCAGCCCAATATGAAGTGAAGTGGGCCCAACCAGGAAAATAATAACAATTACATTATGAAAATGTTTACATCTGCAAAGTTGAGAGAAGGTGAGTCCAAATTTTTGACTGGTAGTGTCAGTCACTGGTAGCAATTTTGTCAGAATTTAGTCTGATATGTGAGGATTTTTGAGTTACTTATGGGATCTGACAGAGGAATTTAGTTTAGGTTGAAGGATGGGGTAAGGGGGCGGGAGATTATAAATTAAACTTCATCCCGCTCCTTTTTGAATGTTGGATTTTCTTTTGTATAATCCTTTTGTTTTTTGGTTTTAATACTAATGCGAAATAAATAAATAAACAAACAAGCATCCTCCATCATCACCTGCTGACCAACGCAGACTGTCATATTACACTGGTCAACAACAAATTTATTGTTGAAGTTTTTTGAGCTGATTTAGGATAATTTTGGTGTGCTGAATCCAAAAATCACATGAATTTTGCTCAATCAGGTCAACTTTCTGAACTATGCTACAAATTGGCTTTTTAACATTTTTTGCTTACATTTATGGGCATTTTCACATCATATGATACAAAATTCTTTCATATTTCTTGCAATAAACGAGTTCTGAAGATTTTACTTTTGCCAATTTATGATTAATGTTTTTTTTAATATTACATGTGAATGAAATGGCTTCGACTAGAAGATCTTGCAAAAATAAGCCTGACGTATTTTGCTACAGTTTGTAACACTTAATAAATACATCCTGTTAGAAAATGATTTTTTTTCTCTTAAAACCTATTTTGGGTGAGAACTATATAAAAAAATCAACTGATAAAGTCACAAAAATGTAATCAATTTTGTGAGAAGATCAAATTTTTCAAAATCAAATTAGCAAAAAAACCTGACCTGCTTGAGAAAAACAGATGTCATTTTTGGATTTAGCGGTGCAAAATGGTCCTAATTAAGTTGAAAAAACCTAGACAACCTGCAAAAAACATTTTTTTGTAACCCAGTGTAATAAATGCTGGCCCTGCAGTGGGAGGCGGAGTCAGCATTAGCCCCGGCCCCTCCCCCTCAGGCAGTTAAATGTACGAGCCCTACTTCTGTTAAAAACTCAACTCTGCACTTTACATTACTTTACACTTCCACTTCCATCTGAATCAGCCCCTTTTTATTGTGTTTATGTTTGTGTCTTTTTAATAATTCATTTTGCATTTTTTACATTTGCTGTCATACCACTCCAAACGCTCCCATCATTTTCACTTATTGTTCTTACTGCAGAGAGTCCACAAACCTGGAAATAAGAAAAACAACACTAGAGTCTATGTTCCTGCTCCTCCAGTCTGCACACACAGAGCATCATGCACCATTTGTCAGTGGCTTCCACAACTAAAAGTTTACAGTAGTGGAAAAAAAAGTTTCCAGACACCCTCAAAGTCTCAAATATTATCATGAAATATTGGAAGAAAAATCTATTTTGTGGTTCTGAAGGTGTGGCTGCATCAACACATGCCAATGATTTTTTGTTTATTGTTAACAGTAAAAAAAAAAATAAACTAAATTCTTGGTAGTTTCAACATGTCACGCCCTGGATGTGTTTCATTATCTGCTGAAACATCCAGTTTTGACCTTGATGGATCTGAGCATGTGCAGAAGGATCATGTGGTTTAATGAAACAATACTGGGCACAGTTCAATGACTTAACACTGATTCTTAATGTAATATACGTGTAGCTCATTGTTGAGTTTAAAAAGAGCTTTAATTTGTCAAATTCTCAAGGGCTATGAAAGTAAAATAATCTCTAAGTAGTGATGTGATGTTCACGAACAAATCAAATCTTTTGAATGGCTCTTTGAAATGAATGATGGGAACTGAGTCTTTGTAAAGAGCCATTCTTTTCTTTTTTTTTTTTTTTTTTTTTAGTAACAATGATTAATCACTGTTGTGTTTTGTGCAATTTTTTCCGTATGTTTACACACGGGTTTACATTGTTCTTGTTCTGAGGGAAAATGCACTACAGTTGTTAAGGTATTTAAGTAATTGCAATGATAAATTGCTTTTGTGTTTTGTGCATTTTTTTCTGTATGTTTACCAACATACTGTTCTTGTTCTGAGAATTGCACTACAGTTCAGGTATTTAAGTAATTGCAGTGATTAATCACTGTTGTGTTTTGTACAATTTTTTCCGTATGTTTACACACATTTATTGTTCTTGTTTTGAGGAGAATAAAATGTTATTTCATAAGAAAATGTTTTATTTTCTTCTTCATTTGTAGGCTACAGACTAGTCCACATAATGTACCGTGATGTTTTTGGTCCAATTCCAGCCTTTGCCTAATGTCACCTCTCATGTCATGTATTTAGCCCATACATTTAACCAACTATTCTTTTTTACGGTAAAATAATATTTACTGCCACGCCAATTAAACACCTATAAAATGTAATTTCAATCATCACATGTAGCCTATTTAGTCATTAAAACATTGGTGTTTCAAAACAATGCAAAAAACATAAAAGAGCCAGTCTTCTGAACGGCTCTTTTCAGTGAACGGCTCCTGATTGAACGACTCCCTTCAAAGAGCCAAAACTCCCATCACTATCTCTAAGTGACCTAAGAAACTGAATGTAGACTAATTTGTGTTATAGTTTTAATTCATCACAATTTTGATTTTATATACCTAATATTTGGAACCAATATTCATTTGTAAAGTCTTTGAGAAGGTTAGTTAAGTATCTTTGTGTTATTTATGCAATAAATTATATATAATTTTCAAATTGGATTTTTTTTTGTCTGTTTTTTGGCCTTTTGTGTTGATATAGTAGGATAAAGTGAAAAAATAATAGGCAGATTAGATTGATAAAGTTGTACTGAAAAGAAAGATACCAAACATGGGTTGATATAGTGCAGGGGTCGGCAACCTTTACAACCTACAGAGCCATTTTTATCTGGGAAAAAAAGAAAGAAATCTGACTGGAGCCATGAAAAAGTATTTAAACCCATCTACATTTTACCAGGAGGTGACTGCTCTGCTGTAGCCGATTTGTGATTAGTTTGCTATTTAACTTTGTATTTCCATTACAATAATGCAATGTCTGGTGTATTTATGAAATTATACAACTACAAGAAAGAAAACATTCAAGACTTGTACCATTTTTTTTTGAATGATGGACACTATTTCCAAAGCATAATTACATTGTGTAATGGAGAAAAAGTGCAACTTTCATGTTTAGTGGCTTACCTACAAATTACAAACAAATGCAAATTGAGCATCTTGTATTGAATTTGGCAAGAAAATAATCAATTTTGGATTTTATGCTGTCAAAAAATTATTTTGTTTTGTTAAAGCCTGCACAATTTTGCAGATGGACAAAGTTAGAATAGATTTAGGCCTATAACAATGTTAAAAAGTAATGACTCATTCAGTTCATTTCAAAATGTTCCCTGTGTTTTTGACCAGAGGATCCATAGAAAGATGCTAAAGAGCCATATGTGGCCCCGGAGCCACAGGTTGCCCACTCCTGATATAATATATAAAGGGGTCATTCCATATGAAATCAACAGATTGTAAGAAAATTTCCCACCTGACCCTCTCAGATTTTTCTACATTTTTACATACTTATAGAACATTACATATGATGGGAAAATCCAAAATTTCAAGGCTTCATTGTAAATAGTTCCAAAGTTATGACCATATGAAGTAGGTAGGGGGTACCCTAAAATTGCGACCAAAATTAAGACTTTTCGGCTATTTTCAGGTTTCTATAACTTCTGAACAACAAGAGCTAGAGGTCTGAACTTTTCAGAATCATTTCACAGGAATCTATAGTCCTAAGAAATGTGAAAATATTTACTTAAAATTTATAATTGCATGCTACAGTGAATGACAAAGTCGAGATTTTATCCATCGTAAACTTCTAAAATGCTACATTTGGCCACTCATTACACAAACACTAATCATCATATTCATTAAAAATTTTATGTGCTATATCTTGGCTACTTAGGGAATGGATCTGTGTAAAATGAAGGTCCTGTGTTATGTTATGTATGATATATGAACAGCTGAAAATCAAAAATATCTGTCCGACCTTCAGATTCAAAGGTCAGTATCAGCATGTGGGATAGGTAGGATCACAAAATAAAAGACCCCATGTGAAAGTACAGGAATTGCCCTAAATTTTGACACCAAGCACAGCTTGCTTCTATAAATCCTTCTCTGTTAAATGTTCAAATTAAATATGGACGTTTTCGCCCAAATGGCTAAAATATGGGATTTATAGAGGCAAGTTGTGCTTGGTGGGGACCACTTGATGAAATTATATGGAATGACCCAAAGGCAAAATCAAAAGTACTCAAAAACAGCCAAAATAGGCTCAGACCCCCTAAAAAGATAAAGAAGCACAGAAAAGACACAGCCGGCATTAAAAAGTATCAAACCAACACATGAGGATGGAATCAGAGCATGTGCTGGACTTTGATGGACGCCTTCATTTGGGTCCTTTCATTCCCTGCTTCCTCTGCTCATGTTAATGGTTGTGTCTTCAGAGAGTTCTCCTGTTTCCATGAGGGGAATAAAAGCCTCGGCCCTGGTATCACAGCTCAAGCTTAAATCGCTCCATTTCTGTCACATTTGTCCAAAACCAGACCCTTTTCAGATAAATGTGTGCTTTTACTCAGAGACACTGCGGTTCAACTAAAACAGAACATCTTGTTTTTATCACCACTTCTTTAGTCAGTTTTCTGGTGGCTTATTGTAATGACTGATTTAGTCCAGTTTTCTGCTTTGTACCACATTTGTTACTTGGTTAAATCCAATTTTCTGACACACACTGTAAAAAAAAAAACCTGTACCTTAACAGAATTTTCACTGTTTATTTTACAGATTTTTCCTGTATTTTTAAGATACAGGAAATTATTGATTAAATGACAAAAATAGACTGTGATTTTACATGTCAAATGTAAAATAACATGAAAAAACTCTAACTGTGAATAACCATAAAATTTCCATTTTTTAAAAGAATTTTTTTTCTTTTTTCACAGAAAAATACAGTTAAAATACATTTGCAAATGTATCATAATTTCACAAATATTTCTTTTCTATTTATGAGATTAAACTGTTAATTTAAAGTTTAATTCTGTAAAAAAAATAAATAAATAAAACCAGATAAAATTACTGATAATTAACTGTAAAAGAAGTATTTGTTCAACACACACCCACTAAGACTGTGTCTAAATTATATCAGGGTCTACAAAAATGTAATGGTGTGAATTCATATTATGTTAAATCGAAATGGGAATCTGAATTGAATATTACCCTGTCTGAAAGTGAGTGGCATTCTATGTGCAAAACACAGCTAACATCCACCAGCTCTAAAGGTTGGCGAGAATTTGGCTGGAAAAACCTCATTCGCTTCTTTATTACACCAAATATTAAAAGCAAACAACTGGGAAAACAGCAGCAATGTTGGAGAGGATGTGGACACATGAATGCCAATCACTCGCATATCTTCTGGACATGTGTAAAAATGCAAATGTTTTGGAACCATGTTTTTCAGACAATGGAGAATATTTTAAATTATAAAATTCCAATGGACCCTCAGACTATCTACCTTGGTCTAATACCTGATGACATAATTAAAAGAGAAGACATTTACTTATTTAAAATTTTAATTCTTGCCTGTAAAAAGGTAATCACAAGGAACTGGTTAAAAAGTGACCCTCTACGACTACAACAATGGCTGGACATTATAGAGGAAATATACTCCATGGAAAAATTAACATTTCAACTGAGGATTAAGATGGGAACTTTCAAGCGAAGATGGGAGAAATGGATCATATTCAAGGACAGAAATTCTTGATATCAGACTGAGTATGGAAAAACTGTCGAATGTATAAGGAACAACATCCCCCTTGTTTTATTGTGTGGGAATTGTTAATATCTTAGTGTAATTTTTGCATTCACAAATTCATCCCACAGGCCAGACTGGACCCTTTGGCGGGCCGGATTTGGCCCCCGGGCCGCATGTTTGACACCTGTGCATTAGAAGATCTCCCTCTACAAAGGCCACAATTAAATAGTATCTCCTACTCCTCCCTTTTAGCGCAGATGGATATGTGATGTCATGTTTTTCCTTGAAATTGAAAAGATTAGATACACATTGAATGGCTCAATGGGGAAGTTTAATGTGGTATGGTATCCTTTTATTTCTTATGTAGAACAGCTAATAATGCACCTGGACTCTGTGCTGTGTACAAAGAGATTGGGTAACTACTAGGAAGGTAACGATATGAAAATTTCATATCACGGTTATTGTGACCAAAATTATCACAGTTATCATTATTATCGCAGTATTGTTGAAACTGTGCTCAAAATGTTCAAAAAGTACTAATACACACACTGAAATAATTTAACCAAGTTGTATTTTGAAAAACAACCAAACAAGAAAAAAACAAAAAAGAAATAAAATAAAATAATTGGCACAATGTAATTTCTCTTGGCAGAAACATTTAAATATTAACCCTTAGTGGTCTGAGCCTATTTTGTCTGTTTTTCAGTCCTTTTAATTTTGCCTTTATATACTATATAAACAAGTGTTTACTATACCCATGTTTGGGATCTTTGTTTTCAGCAAAACTTCATCTATTTCATCTGTCTATTATTTTTTCACTTTAACCTACTATATAAACACAAAAGGACAGAAGACACACAAAAAAATATATAAAATCCGATTTGAAAATGTATGTAATTTATTGCATAAATAACACACAGATGCTTAACAAACCTTTTCAAAGACTTTAAAAGTGAATATTGGTTCCAAATATTAGGTATGTACAATGAAAATTGTAATAATTTAAAGCTATACTCAAATATTTGACATAAAAGCAGATCTTCACATAGGCGTTTTCTCCAGAAAAGCGCAGTAATCAAACACGGTTATCAAGATAACTAGAATTTAAACGGTAATACTAACCATCTGCAATTTTACCGCGGTTTATCGTTATACCGGTAATCGTTACATCCCTAGTAACTACATAGTGGAACCCTTTAATTAAATTTTTATTTTCATTTATTTGTTTATTTATTTATTTGTGGCATCTTATACCTCAGCTATATGTCTCAGTGTTTGTCTTACTTTTTGTTTGTTTGAAAAACTTAATAAAAATACATTGATTAAAAAAAAAAAAAAAAAAAAAAACTATGTGATTTTGTCTTGGTTGTTGCCATGTCCAACTACAGTGCAATGTCATTTTATTGTCCCTGAAGTGACAGTTTCCTCCTCTTACACATCCTTTTATAAACCAGGATGGGTTAAACACAGAAGGGACTAACTTCACTTTTTAACCAGTACCTTGGTTAAGGCCGTGTTCATTTTAACAGCAAATTTAGATTCTCTCTCAGTCTTCTTCTGTCTAAAATAAAAAATAAAAAGGTAGTTTCATTTGACAAATGTGTAAAATTATAATTATTAAAATTTTCCTGGTTTTAAAGGGTCACGTTAACCTAACAGCTACTTGACAAAGGTTCAGATTGTGACCGTTCCAGACGTACTTGACACAAAAGACCTGATACACAGTAATTGTTCCCTGTTATTATGGAAACTAATAGACCATAGAACAGAGGAAAGAATAGAAGAAAGAACAGAGAGAACAGAGGAAAGAACAGAAAGAACAGAAGAACAGAAAAAACAGAGGAAAGAACAGAATGAACAGAAGAAAGAACAGAAAAAACAGAGGAAAGAACAGAAGGAATAGAAAAAACAGAAGAAAGAAAAGACCAAACAGAAAGAACAGTAGAAAGAAGAACAGAAAAAAAACAGAAGAAATACCAGAGGAAAGAACAGACAGAACAAAAAGAACAGAACAAACAGAAGAAAGAACAAAAAGAAAAGAAGAAAGAACAGAGAGAACAAAAAGAACAGAACAAACAGAAACAACAGTAGAAAGAAAAAAAAAAACCAAAGACCTGGAAAAACACAAGAAAGATCAGAAAGTACAGAACAAACAGAACAGAAAGTACAGAACAGAAAGTACAGAATGAACAGAAAGAACAGAATGAACGTAAGAGCTGCATTAACACAAATGCCAAAATGGATATTTGATGTTTCTTCTGATTGTTCTGAATAAAGGCTCCATTAACACCAGTTCTACTAAAGGCACTGGCTGACTTCACATCCACTGTGAACAGAGGATCAGGTATGAACATGTTATCTGTTTGGGTTTTAAAGGAGGGAGGGAGAGAGAGAGAGAGATAGACAGAGTTATTTTTGCTACATAGAATACCCCCCCACCACCACCCTGTCTTAAAAACTAACCCCCCCCCCCCCCCCCCCCCCCCCCGCCAGGTCTGTGTGTACCTCGCTATTCAGGTCCTCTGTATTTTGCATTTTTTTCAGTGAAAATCACGTATTTCCCTATATTTTATTTACTTATTTATTTGTTTGTTTGTTTGTTTATTTAGGATCCCCATTAGCTGATGCCAGACATCAGCTGCTCTTCCTGGGGTCCTCCCATTCCAAACAGACCTAACAGTATCCATTTACAAGCATAGAAACAATGTGATCCACACTGATATTATCTGCTTAAGTACACTTAACAGTCAAATAAAATAACATTTAGCAATAATGATAATAATACTGCAAGATAAAATAAAAAAACAAAAAAACAAAAAATAGCAATAATAATATAAATATGAATAATATACTAATCATGTAGATGTTCACAAAAGCTCAGATTAAAGTTGTGGGTTATATCAGAAACAGAGAAAACTGAAGAAAAAGTGACTTTTCCAGCAAAAATACAATAACTGAATGTTAAAACAAGTGTCTCCATCCACTGTTTCCACTCATTAACTGGTTTCATGCTCTATTGTTTGAACTGAGTTGCGGGTATCATCGTTCACATGACTATGACAGTCATGCTTAAACTGTAAAAATTAGCTGCTCAGTTTGCTTTGCAGATAAGTTACTAATGCAGCATCATGTTTAATTTAAAATGTACTTGCTGTTTCAAATTAATAATTGCGTTTCCAAGGAGATTCATTTGTGTGGTTAATGTCTGTAATTCAATTTAAAAAAGCACCAATCTGTCGTCTGCAGCGGAACGAGTAAAGGAATCACTTCTGTTCAAACATATGGTCTAGTTTTTCAAACCTTTTATGTTTATGTTGTTAATAAACACAAAGATTCAAGACATTTGTCCAACCATATAAATCTGAGCATACAGGGACAGACATCCAGACTCTGGTGGGGTTTGCAGAGCCAACAACAGGTTCACTTCATGTGTTATTTCAGTATTACAATCTGCTGAAGACACGCCCACCACCAGCTGCAGCCGCGGCCCCATCATCATATACTAATGGTAGCATAGATCGTTTCCATAGAAATATGACATTGTTGCCATGGCATACTCACCACAGAGACAAAAAAAAACTATTTTAGTCCTGGTAGAATGCAGTAAAACAGACCAACAGAGCTGGATGTATCATCGATCACATGTCAACAGTCGTGTTCATGCATCAGTGTGACTGTGATGAGCTCTGTTCTCTGTGCTCTTATTCATGTGTGAAAAATGATGAGGAGTGGACGGTAATCAGGACTGGACCCCTGATGCAGACCTTAAGGGTACTGAGACAAGCGAGTCAATTGACTTCATCAGCATGAGAATACTGTACAAACCAACGACAGCAGACTGATGACTCATCTAACCCTGAATATGACAAAAACAACCTGTGGGGAGAGGCTTTTTTTACACTCACATTATTTCTAACATTCCATGTACATGTGTAAATGATAAACTGAGGCAGAATATTGTTCAAATTACACTTATTTTTTCAGTTTGTTCATGTTATTCACATCTTTTGAAAGGATAGTTTGTAGATGTAAACCTGTTCATAATGTAAATTTACTTTTTTCACTCTAAAACAAAGAGAAAAGTTTGGACTTGACATTATTTGTATATTATTGTTATTGTTTTACTGGTCCGGCCCACTTCAAATCAAATATAGCTGAATGCGGAACTGAACTAAAAAGAGTTTGACACCCCTGTTGTAGAAGATGACAGTGTTTCCATGGTAACTACGGAGCCTCTGAACGTCCAAATGGGTCATAGCTGATGACCATGAAAAGATGACAAACTGCATTTTACACCAATTATTCTCATGTATTGATAGATTTAATGGATCAACAGGAATTAAACCTTTTAGATCAGTAGATGGTTTGGATGTTTGGGTCTTTATAGGTTAAAATACCTAATGTTCACTGAAAAGACCCAAAATACAGAGGATAATGTAATGATAAATGGTGATAAATCACTTAAGAAAAGTTAAATGGAGAGAAAAAATATTTTGGAACTGCTACAAAAGTAGCACTGGGTCCTTATGGGTTAAAAACACATTTATTCAGAGTCAGAACAACTTGGATCTTCAGCAGACTCGGGATGCAACATCCCATCAATCGACTCAAATGTTTGTTTTCACCTTTGCATACCCTCCTACAAACATCATAATCCAAACAGCTGTTACCCCACAGCTGTTTAAATCCTTTTATCGGACGTTGACTTGTTGACAGCATTAGTTCAGATGAAGGAAGATGAACAGGGGACGTCATTTTTGCAACAACTATTAACAACTACTGCTGAAATTCCACTCACATATTATTTCAGTACAGCGGCAGCTGCTTGTCTTTCAGACAGGGGAAGCTCATTGTCGGCTTACATAAAAAAAAAAAAAAAGTCAAGTTATTTAAACATAAATTTGGCCCTCCGTTCCTTTTTAAGAAAATGGTCAGTGACCTTATCACACCAACTGAACAAGAAAACGCTGAAATTATGTTAAATTGAAACAAAGAAGTACAATGAGTGTGTTTTATTCACAGTGCAAGAAATGAACAAGTAATTTAGTAGTGGTTTCTCTCTAAATTTCACAGCAGAATGCGCGACGGTATTAAACTGAACTGTGTCAGTGAAGGAGTAGATCTGAAAATAGCTGTCAATCAAACGGGATTCAGCCTTTCGACTGGTCCTCCAATCAGCACATGGAAGCCCGGCATCGAGCCTGGCCAAGCTCCGCCCACAGCTCCATTCACCCCCAGAGATGCCAAGTGTCCGGGGGCGGGACAATATCGTGGCATTTATCCAATTACCGTCCAGTTTTGAGGCAATGAAAAAAACTGTTCCACTCAGTCCCATTGAAGTGCATGGACGCTGAGCGTCTACGGACAAATGCACTGAGCAGAGATCGAATGAGAAAACAGCGCAACGGGAATGTATGAGAAGTGAACAACATCGAGTCTGATAATTTGTGATAAAGCTGATTCTGAACGAACTCGTCTGTGAGATGAACGTGTTCTAACACATTTGTAGTCAATGAAATGTCAACACAACCGAACATATTTAACCATTTAAATTTCATAATTTCAGGGGAAGCCGAGCTTCCCTTGCAGTCTATGAGAAATCACCGCTGTTTCAGTATAAGCTTCACTAAGAAAAAATAAAGAAAAGCCCTTCAACTGTTTTTCCTGTTTAACAGTCTTTCAACCCACTCTCCGAGGAAAAGACAAACTCTAACCCAGAATACAGAGAGATAAACAGAGAGCCAAAAAATAATGTTCCACAAAAACAATTAAAACTCAATCCACAGAGATTTTCTAATTGAAGTCGACAGCTGTGAAAACAAAATTAGAAAAAACTATGTGAAGCTGATGGAGAAGTTCAGTTAGTGTAGCAGCGACAGAGCTGTGTGGTACCGTCAGAGTTTTAATTTGATGAAGCTGGGATGTAATTACAGTGGAGTGTTTCATATTAATAAATATAGAGTTATTTTTACTCCTTTCTGTGTGTGAGGACGATTTCTGTTATTAGACCAACATGAAGCTGCAGATTTAAAGAATAGATGAACAAATAAACCATGAGTGTGTGACAGGACTGTGGTGAGTCCACAGGGTCTCCAACAGGTGTGGACATGTCCTCAGGCCTCTGGTTTTAACCTTATAAACCTCTGCTCTACAAAGGTCTGGTTCAAACCAGGTGGTTCTGGGCTCAGAGATCAGCTCCGACCTCACAGACAGACAGAGGTTCAGTGTAGGTCAGAACACTGTACTGAGAAAAACAGGGGTTTTAATCCTCTAATTTATTATGTGTAGTGGGTTTGCATTTGTGTTCTATTTATAGTCTGATTTTACTGTTTGTCCTCCTCCTGCTGCACTACAACTCTATCTCTCTCTCTATCTATCTATTGCTTTATCTCTCTCTCTATCTATCTATTGCTTTATCTCTCTCTCTATCTATCTATTGCTTTATCTCTCTCTCTATCTATCTATTGCTTTATCTCTCTCTCTATCTATCTATTGCTTTATCTCTCTCTCTATCTATCTATTGCTTTATCTCTCTCTCTATCTATCTATTGCTCTCTCTATCTATCTATCTATTGCTCTCTCTCTCTCTCTCTCTCTCTCTCTCTCTCTCTCTCTCTCTCTCTCTCTCTGCACTTAGGTCCTCTGACCAGTTACTTCTGGGTGGTACCAGGTCCAGACTGAAGACCACAGGGGACAGGGCTTTTTCTGTGGAACTCTCTCCCTCTGAACATTAAAGCTGCTACTTCTGTTGAGATGTTCAAAGCACTGCTTAAAACTCACTTTTTTGGACTAGCTTTGAATAGGCGCTGAGATGGACATTTTAATTATCTTAGAGTTTGAAATTATTGTCTCTAGTTTTACTTATTGCTTTAATATTTTTAATGCATGAACTATGTGCCAGTATTGTTTTATTCTATTTATTCTCTTTTACTCCTATCCTATTTCATGATTATGTGCAGCACTTTGGGACAGTAGTGTCTGTTTTTAAGTGTGCTATATAAATAAACCTTAAACCTACAGCTGCAGGTGACAATGCAGAGAATATTATAATAAACAGCGATAAATCACTGAAGAAAGGTTAAATAGAAAAATTAATTTGGGAAGTGCCACAAAAGTCACGCTGGGTCTTCATGGGTTGAAAAAGCGCTGAGCAGCTACTGGACAAACTAACACTGTCGGTAGTGGATTGAACTGGCAGCATCGCAGGAATCCTCAGCTGTTCAGACATAGAGGTCAACTTTACAGTGTGTTTGTTGTGTTGGTTTAGAGAAGCAGCAATGACGGGGGCTCATTTTTCATCTATTCTCACTTTCTTTAACATGTATCACAGGAACATGTGTCTGGAATGTTCATTTCAATACTGCAGGAAAGATAATAATAATAACAATAACAACAACAATAATAATAATAATAATAATAATAATAATAATAATAATAATAATAATAATAATAATTACAATGATTAAAGCTGCAAGCAGCACTGGGCGGGACCTCGCACCGGGCGTTCCGCCTCCTGTGCGTTCTGCCTCCCATGCGTCCACCTCCTGTGACCGTCGACACCTCAGCTCCACTCACACCTCTCCGTCCCGATACCAGCTCCCACCCTTTTGTGTCTGTCATCCTTACATCCTTACAGAACACCAGCGACCCTCTGCTGAAACCACCATCACCTTTAAATGAGACTTTTATTTTGAAAACCCTACTGTGCGCATGTGTGTTTGTGTGTGTATGTGAGAGACAGAATCAGTTCGAAAAATGATTTGAAATTGTATGAATAACTGAACATAAAAGTGATGATTTATCACATTTAAGGCTATTATTTTGGAAAAACCCTATTGTGTGAGCATGTGTGTCTGTGAGAAAGAGTGCTTTTTAATGAAGAAACATTGTACAAACAGTTGAGCGTTTGGTCATAAAAATGAAGAGAAGTTATTTAATAGTCATTATTTATTATTTTTAATAAGGCTTTTACTTAAAAAAAAAAAAGCGTACTGTATGTACTTTTTCCTCTGTGTGCAAATTGTCACATATCCACAATGAAATGCAGCAAACCTCTGTTTATGAATATAAAGGGGGGGGGAAGTCAACTCCACCTGGGGATCGAACCCTGGTCCTCTCTGTGACAGTCCAAAGCATTATCCATCACCCTGTCCAGTTACATTACTACTAACTGATTATTAGGCCTAATAACAGAGAGGCCAATCTGTCAAAGTTAAAATTGAAAGTAAAAGTACTCTTGAAACAAATCGCGATTATTCCATAATAATAATAATAATAATAAATAATAATAAAATAATAATAATAATAATAATAATAATACATTGTTTTTTTATAGGGCTTTTCTAGGTAGTCAAACACGCTTCTTGATGACTACTTCATGTTTTTGTTTGTTTTTTTATAATGATCATCATCCAGTATAAAACCAATGTCCAGTGTAACGCCTACATTGAATCGACAACTGTAACGCCTTTACCTCTGGCATCAATCTAGGACTCTCTCACCTCAAGCTGGATTTTTGCATTTCCATCCCATGATAGCAGGTACCAGCTGATATTTTTAGTACCACCTTTAGTGCAGTTCCAAGAAAGCTGATGAAATATAAAAAAAAAAAAAAACTGGTGCAGATCCCAGATTGGCTGATCTACAGTCACCACTTTATCAACATGGACAGTATGGGCATCATCATGTTGTAATACTGGACTTTTTTCAATACTTCACATACACAACAGTTTCCTTTCATATGCAAAGCAAACGAGACCAGTGGTTCAAGAGGGATAAAGTTAGTTGATAAGGGTCATTAGATCCTCAGATCAGGGATTTTTGGACAAAGCTGGAGCTCAAATCTACAGGTAGCTGTGTTTTTGCTGTGATGTTGGGAACAGAAATGCCTAGAGTCATACCTTTATCCTTTTCACTCAAGGTTCAAGGTTCATTTATTGTCATTCATTCAATGTAGCACATGAAGAACAAAATGTGTACTCAGGTCCTAGCAATAAGATAAAAAATAGGGTTAAAAAAAAAAAAGAGTAACTGTCAAGGTAAATAAACAAAAACAAATGACATTCACTGAAAAAAAAACATTCTTTCAGCCTCAGCATCATTACAGTCAGGCTTAATCTTAAATTTGAAGTTTAAATTATGATCATTGGGCTAACGGTGACCAGCACACATTAGTAAACGACACATTTAATGGACTCTATGTCTATAACTTAAATGAATAAAGACTAATTAACTAATTAATAATGAATGCATGGCTGAAAAAGATTACATATGTAATGACAGTATTAACCCATAAAGACCCAAACATCCGCTGGTGAACAAAAGCGTCTACTGATCTGAAATGTTTAATGTCTCACTGTTCTTGTTGTAAGGTACTTATTTATTAACTGCTTTTTTCTGTATATTGTAAAACCTTGTTTTGACTTTTAGGCCCCCCACCCCACCCCTACCCCTGAAGGAGCCATTGGTCTTTAATCAGGCTGCACTTGTAAATAAGAATCTGTTCTTAATTGCTTGCCTGTGTAAATAAAGGTTAAATAAATAAATAAATAAATAAAATACCTGTTGACCCATTAATCCTATCAATACATGTAAATAATTGGTGTAAAATGCATTTTCTCATCTTTTCATGGTCATCAGATAGGACCCATTTGGACGTTCAGAGGCTCTGCAGTTACCGTGGGAACACCATCATCTTCTACAACATTGATTCACCAATAAAACCCATGGAGTTGGATCAATGACAGTGGATGGAGACATTTTTTTATGTTGAGTTGTTGATATATTTTGCTAAAAAAGTCACTTTTTCTTCAGTTTTCTTCGTTTTGATATTGTAATCTTTGAGTTTACTCTGAGTTTTGATGAACATCTAAATTATATATAGGAAATTAAATATAGGAAAATAGATGATTTACAGTGAAACATGCAAAATTAGAGGATAATATTATAATAAGTGGTGATATATCACTTAAGAAACGTTAAATAGAGAAAAATTCTTTGAACACACCATCAATATTTATGATGGTAAAATCTACGAACACCAGGCCAGGTTGCAAAATAACCTGGGTGGTGCTTTAATTTTTCAAACAATTTAATTTGTTTTAAATTTAAAAAAAAAAAAAAAAATGTCTTTAATCAATGTTCTGTTTGTGCAAAATAAATCAATTTAAGAAAAAATAATTTGGGAACTGCCACAAAAGTAGCACTTGGTCTTTATGGGTTAACTATCAGATGCAGATGGAACTGGTGTTGGTTCAAGCCAAGTCTAACAAATCCCTCACAACAGTTCTGTCACCAGTGTTGGCACCTGAACATGACTTTGTATCAGTGGCGGCTGCTCGTCTTTCAGACAGGGGAAGCTCATTGTCGGCTTACATTAAAAAAAAATATTTTTTTAAAAAGTCAAGTTATTTAAACAAATTCGTCCCTCCGTTCCTTTTTAAGATAATGGTCAGTGACTTCATCATACCAAGCAAACAAGAAAACATTGAAATTATGTTAAATTGAAACAAGGAAGTACAATGAGTCTGTTTTATTTACAGTACAAGAAATGAACAAGTAATTTCGTAGTGGTTTCTCTCTGATTTCACAGCAGAATGCACGACGGTATTAAACTGAACTGTGTCAGTGAAGGAGTAGATCTCAAACTAGCTGTCAATCAAATGGAATTCAGCCTTTCGACTGATCCTCCAATAAGCACGTGGAAGCCTGGCGTCCAGCCCGGCCGAGCTCCGCCCACACCTCCATTCACCCCCAGAGACGCAGAGTGTCTGGGGGCGGGACAACATCGTGGCATTTATCCAATTACCGTCCAGTTTTGAGGCAATGAAAAAAACTGTTCCACTCAGTCCCATTGAAGTGCATGGACGCTGAGCGTCTACGGACAAATGCACTGAGCAGAGATCGAATGAGAAAACAGCACAACGGGAATGTATGAGAAATGAACAACATCGAGTCTGTTGATTTGTGATAAAGCTGATTCTGAACGAACTCATCTGTGAGATGAACGTGTTCTAACACATTTGTAGTCAATGAAATGTCAACACAACCGAACATATTTAATGTAATTTTAGGGGAAGCTGAGCTTCTCTTGCAGTCTATGAGAAATCACCTCTGCTTTGCATTAACATCACTACAGTCCAAGCATCAGTCTGAGCTTCACTGAAACAGACTCATGTAACAGATGTTTATAAAAGACAAAAACGTATTCTTTAGGCCAAAGTCATGAGTAAGTGAAGACTCGGATCCTGGAATTGGAAATCCAGGTCTGGTCTGATAGGTCACATGAGGATCACCGACTAAACACTGGGCCCAAACCCACAGAGATTACATGGCTTGCTCAAGGACACTTCAGCCAGACACAATCCTTATCAACACAGACCCTTAACTTCCCTCCTCAACCTGCCTCCAAGTGCACAATCTCACTAAAACCAGACACTCTTGAGATTTCACTCCAATTCATGCTTCATTTATTTCCATTTACTCCCCTTGAAACAAATGAGATTCTCCAAATCCCATCTCAATAAATTTTAATTTTAAACATAACTGTGAGTGCATGTTCAATGGGTGAAAACGCAGGGTACTGCTAGGACCCATACTAAAAAAAGATGACAAGAGTCTGGCCTCAAGGGTAATCAAAGATAAATACACAGAAACAGCACAACAACAGCTGAAATGAGAGGCAGGAGGTCAGCTCTAGGTTCCAATATACAGACGGTCTGAAGGCACTTAAATAAAAAAAAAAAACTGCAACAAATCACTGTAAATGTAGAGTGGATTTACAACAGTGTGTTACTGTACTTCAGTCTATTTAAATACTGTTAATCTCTCATATTTAAAGTAACCATCAGTGCTTTGTATCTGTCAAACTGTGGGAACAGTAGTAGTAGTTGTGCTTTAATGTCATTATTATCCATTAAAACTGTACTGACATTTGAATGACAAGACCTGACAACTATGAATATATTTCACACACAGGCGTAGGTGGAAATCCCAGGAGGGACAGGAGGGACATGTCCCCCCCAAAAAGACGAAAAAAATGAATTTTGAATAATTTATCAAAGTCCAATAAAGGCACGATACAAGTGGTTTTATATATAATAAAAGTGACACAGTGTTATGTTTTTTTCTTAAGTTTTGGGAATTACAACCCCCCCCACCCCTTTCCTCACAGTGGTGCAGTCCACAAGTTTCTCTCAATTTGCAGCACGAGCGGCAGGTTCGTTGTTCTATTTTTAGAAAGTCAGACGCAGGCGAGGGCAATCACCATTCCAACGGAGATATAAAATCACAACCAGTGAAAGACAGTAAGTCAATTATCACAACAACTGTTCAAAAAGCACACACTTGTAACAGGAACAGCAACATTTGTCCTGTTTTATCCCAATTTCACAGCATTTTATCTGAATCCTGGTTAAGCTAGAATGATTATTAACATTATTATAATTATAATTATCATTATAATGATTATTACTTAATGATTATTAACAAGCTCATGCGGGTTTTCAGAAACAATACACCATAAATGTCACAGGATCATTTCAATGACTGTTTATCAGTGAGGATAATGGATGATATGAGTCTCCTGGTTTACTAATAACTCAACTTACTAGGAGCTCAACCTACAAGGCAGTAGGTGGATGCAGTAAAATCTTATGCCCAGGATGGATCTAGGATAAAGATATTATTATGACTTTTATTATCATTATTTAAAACAGCTGAACAAGTTTCAAAGGAAAGTGAGAGAGAATGGCACACAGCACAGTAAAAACATACAGCATTTTTTTCCTAGCCCCTCCCCCAGGAATAAGGGTGTTTACACACACTGTAAAAAAAAAAAATCCTGTTGTTTTTACAGAAAAAAAACTGGCAGCTGTGGTTTCCAAAACAATACTGTAAAAAACACATCCAACTGTAAATATATTCGCGGAGTAACATATAGATTTAACATTTTAAACATGTAGATTTAACATTGGATTTAAATGGTAAATGGACTGCACTTATTTAGCACATTTCCTACACCTTCATGGTGTCCAAAGCACTTTCCAAATCCACCAGGTTCTACTGGGAGCAATATAAGGTTCAGTGTCTTCCATGTAAACTGTGACATATGGACAGCCAGAGCCAGGATTCGAACCACCAACCCCTTTGGTTACTGGACGAGCTGCTCTACCAATTCTACCAACCCATTAATTTACAAATTTAAAATGTTACATTGTTAAATGTTTACTTTTCTATAACTTAAATAAATAAATAAATAAATAAATATAAGCAAATATGCCATTATTTCAACAATAAAACAATAGAAATACATCATTTCTACATACAAATCTGGTCTTGTTCACATACTCTTCCTGTAAAAACTACAGCTATATTTGATTTAATCGTTAACACAAAAATCTTTTCAAATAAACAACTTTGTGTTTTCTTGTCACTTACAGTTCTTTTTATGTTGTAATTTTACAACTTTTTGGTGTGAATTCTACAGT
This sequence comes from Sphaeramia orbicularis, assembly GCF_902148855.1. Classification (NCBI taxonomy): domain Eukaryota; kingdom Metazoa; phylum Chordata; class Actinopteri; order Kurtiformes; family Apogonidae; genus Sphaeramia; species Sphaeramia orbicularis. The sequence goes on from NC_043965.1 coordinate 10,950,234, forward strand.
CATTTTTTTTTTACAGTGCACAGCGTACTTGAGTCCATACCGTAATTGGTTACGTTCACACCTTTCCCGTAGATGTCGCGTTCACAAGCACGAACCACGGCCCATGTCTGAGTATGAGTGGGTGTTACAGGGCTGAAACAGTAGGTGGCAGTGTGGAAGGAATTCTGTCACTATCCAACAAATGTGGAAGTCAGAAGAAGACAAACCCTTATGCCATCAACTGAGCGACTGTTATGTTCATTTGTCTACAAATGGCAGCAATACTTGTCTATCTGTTAGCCTGTTTGAGGCAAAGTGAAGAAGGCCGACCTTCTTTGTCCCTAATATATCACCGAGTGGTTTGGTCGGTAAGGTGAGCCCGTGCCGCATGGATCCAAGGCTTTTTCAGGAGACAGCAGGAGCACTGTCTATGGTCTTGTGGTGATTAGGTCACTTCCGTAGTCGGAGTGGTGATTAGGTCATGAAATATTATTTTAATTTGGATGGTTAAATTCCTGGGTTTAATCAGATGTTAGTCAGTATTGGTCAGGATTCCTTTGTGTCACTAGATTTTCTTTGTTTCACTGGTCAGTCGTAAATTTGTTAGGATAGCTCACATCTTGGTCACATACTAAACTGACAGATTTATGATTATAGGATTTAGGTTTTATCTTAAGCACACTCTTAAATACACATGCCCACAGATGATTGTAAACAACAAGAGATAAGAGGTAAACACGGTCATTAGGGGGTTTGCATTGAGTTGAGGAATTACATCTGCTTGACTTCAGAGTAAGAAGTAATAAATTTATTAAAATGAGACCTAAAAGAATCTGGACTTATTCTTGGAGCTTCCAACAAAAGAACACACTAACAGTCACTTCCGGTCTCAGGTACGTATCGCTTTCACGCGGCAACGTATCATACTGGAGTCCGCGCAGTCCATACCCAGGACTACCTTCTCAACTGGACTTGGGTACGGTACTCGAGCACGGAATGTTTGCATTCACATTGATAAAATAAAGCGGACTTCGGGGTCAAACATACTCAGATACAGACTCGGGTACACTGTGTGAAAGCGCCCTAACTCTGAGATTTTACTGTTTAAAATCCCCCTCCAACTATTAACTGCAATTTTTTGCACCTGCACACAGGGTCACATTTACTAATACCCTTCAGAATCCAAAAACAGCAACAGGAGCAGCCACTTTTGAAGGTGATCTACCAGTGTGCAAATTCATGAACAAAACCTGTGAAGGCATCTGTGCAGGGTGTGGGGGTTCTACAGATGTCATCTGATAAGACACGAATGCCTTTTAAACACTTATTTCTCTCTGGAAACAGACACATAGATCAAGGAGAGACAGCAGAATATGGAGTTTTCTGTGGAGGTGGTAGAGGACAAATACACCAGTCAGGGGCTCCGCTACCAAATATGGGCCCCATGAAAGCTAAATGTTGTGAGCCCTTCCCCAAAATTCAGTATGTTGTCGATCTGTGTCGGAGCAGGTATGGGCAGGGTATGTATGTGGGGGTCCGGTCCATACATAACATCACTAACTCTAGCGTGAAAACAAAACTGAAACTTAACTAACATGCTTTCAACGACCAATTCCCGACTTCTACGCCTCTCTTATACTGCGGATCTTACACGATATTTTCACAACTTCTAGCCTGTATCCACTGGACCTCATCTTCTGCTCTGTGGGACCCCACAAATGCTGGGCCCCATGATTTTGTCATGCACCCCCCCCCCCCCCCCCTCTTATTGGCACCCCAGCAACCAGTGTCCAACCTGTTTCCAAAAGCATGTCTGGATCACCATTGGCAGAACAGAAAACGATTAAAGAAGATGAAGCAGAGGAGAAGGAACACAGAAGTCCCATTGTATCTGCCACAGCTGTGAGTTCTGAAATCCACAATCTGCAGCCTTCTGTGGTCAAACCTGACTGCCAGGCTGCTGATTTGTTATATCAGTTATATGGAAACGACATTTCCAGGTGTTTGTATCGGCTACAGATCGGACCTTTGAATGTCATTATCTGAGGAGGTCATGCATCTCCAGTTCTTGACCAAAACCCCTTTGACCATATGAGTCTATCTGACTTTTGGTTGAGCATCCTGAGCATTTGGTCACATAATATGTCTAAGAGCTCTTTACAAGAATGATCACAAGACCAGGAATAATGCAGGTGAAAATGTGGAACCAACTACCTTTTTTCCCTGTATTCAACAATGGTACAATTAGCAGTGAATTGAAACCACTACCCTTTGTAAATCATCACCTCTAATCAATCAATCAATCAATCAATCAATCAAAGTCTATTTATATAGCCCTTTACAACAACACAAAGAAGACCAAAGTGCTTTACATCTAAAAACGTGATCAAATTATTAAAAACAACAGTTTAATCAAATACTATAAAAGCGCATAAAAACAAAAAGACACAACACACAGCAGTCGCATTTCCATTGACCCTCAAATTGTGCAAATATAAGTTGCACATAAAAATTTGCCGAATGGAAAAACGACAATTTCGCCAAAACTCAAATTTTTTGATGAAAAGTTTTTGCACTTGGAAGAAGTGCTTTTCCAGGCATAGCAAAATTGGTATATGATGCAAAACTGTAATGGAAAGACCTTTTTGCACAACTAGAGTCATGTAAACAAAAAAAAAAAAAAAAAAAACAGCTGTTGATGGACATTACAACAAGTGAAGAAGAAGAGATTTGAAAGACATGGCGCGGTATATGTGGACACTTGAGGAAACCAAATCTTTTTGAATTTAGTACGGGATAGAGAGGCAGCGAGCATTCTAGATTCAAAACAAGAGATATTTATGTTCGTTGCCATGTTTATGGAATGACTTCTCGTGACATCTCGTGATAATAAATAAACAAATCATCACATTTGTGATTTAAATGGAAAAAACGACATTGCGCACTTCTGGTTTTTCGACATTTAGTAAAGTTTTGCACATATGTCCAATGGAAAAGCGACTAATGTTGTGCTTTGAAAGGGAAACTTATAGAGCTGACTGTTTAGCTGACATTTTCCAAAGAATCAACAAAATATATCTAATCAGACATAGAAGTGGCGTACATCCCAGAGTTATTCCCACTGCCTCCCTTTTTTTAATTGAACATAGTTTCATGCAAATCTGGTATTTTTGCAAATATTGCCAGTTTTGCAAATACAAATGTTCCAATTATGAATTCTATAAAGTCGGTTGTGCATAAGTGTTGAACTGCTGGTGTCTGTTGAGCCTCTGTGTTTTTTTATTATCCGCTTGTGTTATTTTCTCTGGCTTCAGGTTTGTGAACAGAACCTGAACTGTCACAAACGTCTCTCGTGTTTGATGCAATGCAATAGCCTTGGCAGATTGGATAAAGTCTGCAGCAGGGTTTCCCACACTAAACTGAAGACTTAGTGGGTACATACTGTACTTTAAAAATGACAGAAAAACAAATAAAGGTGTGGAAAATGAAATAGGAAAACATGATAGACCTATAGAACATATAACATTTCAACATTACACACCATCACCACTTCAGTCCAACTCTAAATCACCCCGAGACATTTCTCTACCATGATCAAGGAAATCGTTTTAACTCACAGGACCATATCTTTGAATTAAGAAGTTAGTGTTGTAGGAGCTCCATGGCTGGATCTGAAGGAACCCGTGCTGAAAAAGGGTTTCCCACATCAAAGTCAAAATTCGTACAGAGCACAAAATTAGTGCAAATTGCTGTGGCATGACTGACAACTCAACCATCCCATGGGAGTAACAGGGTAGAGCAGCAGAGAGAAGAGGAAGAGGGGGGTGAAAATGTTCATGCGTTGAACACTAGGTGTGGAGTGGAACTGGACAGACTTGACTTCCATGTTGAAAACTTCCGATGCATATAGGTTATATAACATAAAGAGATGGTTTCCTACCTCCAGGAGCTGGACTCGGACTTTGTTATATGCCTTGAGCCAACGGACTTTGGCTGGAGAACAGGGAGGAGGACCATCTTCAAACAAACTGAAGAAGATTAAAAAAGAACAATGATTATAATAGAAACATATTTGCAAAGATCTACTCATGTTTACAATCAAACAAAGGAGTTTCTACACTGTATATCAACCTTTTCATGCATAGTGGTCACTACTATTATAAGTGTAGGCCTAATGTATTATAAATTCAGCTTTCATAATGTTTTATACATCCATACCAAAGCACTGTGAAGGAATTTATTTTTTTAGGTGGGGAACTTTTGTTAGGTTTTGTCACTGGTCCCTTTACCCATCTATTTTAGGGATTTCATATTTATTTAAAAAAAAAAAAAAAATTAAAGTATGTGTTTGAATTAATAAAGATTTAGAGCTGCCACATTATTTTTTATTTATGTACAAAGCAACATGTAACACTTCTATTTACTGTCTCTGTTCTTTTAATGTTTTTTTTATTTTTGCAAAATAAAGAGCTATTAAGAACACTTTGATGTATAATTTTTGATTTACACTTTACTCAGAGCCAGCAGATACTGCTCATACGTCATCAGACTTTTGTTATAATATCATACAATTGCTAATAACCTCACACAGTGTTGTAACTTTACTAAAAGCTCTTAAAGTCATCCTGTAACTTATTATTGATGTTTATAAGGCATCATTCAGTTTCAGAAACTACATGTCACAGCAGTTCTCTGTGTCTTTATAACTGGCTACAGTTATGATGGTTAGAATGTGTATTGTAACCCAGGACTTGAGATTCTTCCTTCAAACACTGTTGTCACTTTGGTATGGATGTATAAAACATTATGAAAGCAGAATTTATAATACATTAGACCTACACTTATAATACTTTATTAACCTTGGTATAAGTTGTTGTACATGATCATAAACTGTTGTAATGGCTTTTATAAATGCATTATAATGTCTTATGAATGTGCACTTAATGCATTATAAACTAGACCTTCAAGTAAAGTGTTACCAAACTAACTTTCTCCTTGAACCATAATTTGGACAAATTTACTCATTATTGGCTAAAATGGAAAAAATCTATCCCAGAAGATGTGACGCCCCAATAGGACAGCACCTCGTTTTTCTCATGAGAAATACACATATTTATCAACATCTGTGTGTTTTACTATCAACATGTGTAAATATGCATTCCAGGAAAATGTGCACAAATGTTTATGAAAATGATGGATGTAATTTTGTCAGCAGGTGTACAGGATCTGACATGAACTGAAACAGGACAATACCCAAACTAACTCCACCCTCTTATTATGATGGGATAACATTGTGACTCATTGACCCACATATTTATCATTGTACTTTAATTTTTGATACTGCCCTTGTCTGAGCTTGTTGACGTCTTTTGTTTTGTATGTTTTTACTTTTTTGTTTCACTGTCTGTTTGCTAAAAAATGAAAAATCTGTTAAAAATAAAGTATAAAAAAAAAAAAAAAAAAAAAAAATAGAAACATATTTAAAGGTTAAGCACGATGGTGAGGAATAGAGTATCCATACATAAAAAGTAATTCAACACCCTTTTGAAAATCGGCATCTCAGCTTCTTACACTTCTGCTGTGATCCATTTGACAGGAAGAAGTTAGTTGTAAGTTTTCGCAATCTCCACATACAAGTAATTTCAATGATTGTGAACCAAAACTAGAATTAATTTTCCAAATGCCTGTATTTTTACTTACCAGATCTTTGTTTTGTTGTCCTGGTTGTACAGAACTGGTTTTGTTAGGATGTCAGAGGAGTCCTTCAGGTCTTTGTTAGAACCAGGCTCTGGTTGTGGGTGCAGCTCCTTTTCCTCCTCCTCTTCCTCGTCGTAGGTAAACTGCGGGCTGTGGACAGGTGGGTGGGGTTCGCTGGACTGGCAGGACTCTGGGTATCTACGCTCCTCAGGTTCAGAGCTAAGCTGGGAACTGGCTGGGCTAAGGTTACCGGAGGAATCCAAGCGGCTGCTGTCTGGAGGACTGTAAGAAAAACAGTTGAATATTACAGAAGCAGCCCAAACAAAGGACAACTGGGATCAAGGGTTTTAGTTCATAAAGTTGTTTTTAAAATAAGGGTAAAACTACAGGTAACTAGACTGTAGTAGGGGCTGTGACCCAGGAGGTAGGGCAGGTAATCCAATAACCAGGGGGTTGAGGGTTTGAATCCTGCTCCGTCCCAGTCATATGTCCTTAGGCAAGACACTCCACCCCCCCCACCCTTGCCTCTAGTGCAGGGGCGTCAAACTCATTTTAGTCCAGGGGCCACATTCAGCTAAATTTGATCTGCAGTGGGTTTGAACCAGTAAAATAATAACACAATAATATATAAATAATGTCAACTCCAAACTTTTCTCTATGTTTTAGAGTGAAAAAAGTAAAATTACATTATGAAAACGTTTGCATCTATAAAACTATCCTTTCAAACAATGTGAATAATATGAACAAACTGAAAAAAATGTGTAATTTGAACAGTATTCTGCCTCAGTCTATCATTTACACATGTACATTATAACGTACAGATCACAGTGGATCTACAAACACAAAATATTTACAATCAGGCAGAATATTGTTAAAATTGCACTTACTTCTCTTAAGACATTTTAGGTTGTTCATATTTGTTCAGGTTATTCAGATATTTTTGTGAAATTATACTTTGTTTTAGTGTAAATACATGAAAACATTTACATTTACAAAGAGAAAAATTTGGAGTTGTGAGTATTTATAGATTATTATGACAGAATTTTACTGGTCTGACCCACTTGAGATTGAATTATCTGAATGTGGAACCTGAACTAAAATGACTGTTAATATCTTAGTGTAAATTTTGCACTTCACAAATTCATACCTAGGGCTGGACTGGACCCTTTGGTGGGCCAGATTTGGCCCCTGGGCCACATGTTTGACACCTGTGCTCTAGTGTATGAATGTTTGGTAGTGGTGGAGAGGGCAGCTGTGGATACAGTTGGATTTTACACCACCAGTGTGTGGATGAATAATGGATTCAGTGTAAAGTGCTTTGAGTGCCTAGAAAAGCACTATATAAATCCATTCCATTATTATTAGTGTATGCAAGTTAATTTCAGGAAGATGCTAATCCATATACTGTAGGTAAGCATTTCAAAACTATTTTATCATCCAACATACTGAGTTAGAAATTGTGTTCCTACTACTTTACATTTGAACTTAGCTGGTGTGGTCCAGAACAGAGGGAATACTTGGCACAGACAAGGAAGAAGGAAAAGAATTCAGGAAATAAAGTGAATGAATTAAGAACTGACATCTTGGTCCTCACTGGGTGCAGTTTAAAGCACAGACAGAATGATAATGATGATAAATCTATTTAGAAATTCCAGCAGCTTCGAAATGTTACATATCGAAGACTAAATTTAGATGACGACTTAAATTCAACAACTTCAACTGCGGTACATTTGGAGGAACCCCTTTAATAAGGACCATGTGATGTAATCAAACACATTATTCATTATTATTCTTAAGCCATTTACTTGTGCACTCTCAAAAATAGAGGTACCAGCTTGTATTTAAAAGGGTACAAATGCTTGTCGCTGGGGGTGTACTTTTTTGAGAGACATTTCTGTACCCTTTCGAAATGCTCCATTTTTGTACCTTAAGTACTTTACATGGAAAGAAAACTCTTGTATAGTTGATAATGCCATGATGTTTAAAGTTTGAACCGGTGGCCTAATTGAGAAAAAAACGGCATAGGCAAGCTACGACATCAAGACATGGAGGTGTGAATGAAAACTTGATAAAACAGAGATTATGGCAATAATCAGAGGTTCTAATAAGCTAAATAAATTATTAGGCTATTATCGTTGAGCTAATTGGGCTATTAAATTAAAACAAATTATTATTAAATATAATATAGAGTAATATACAGTATGATATATAATAAATAATGCGCTAAGCCTAATGTTTGAACTATAATTCAGCCTACTGTTCAGTTCTCCTAGCCCATAGCCTATTCTCATGGTCTACACACATTTTTTAATGCTGCAGGGTACCTTATAGTACAAATTTGTACTTTACATAACTTTGGACCCTTTTTCATAGTCTAAAGGCACAATTCTGGCCTCCTAAAGACCAATATTGTACTTCTGAGAGAACATTCTTCAAAAATGTACTTATAGGTACATAAATGTTCTGATCTCACTAAACATACATTTAATATTTGGTTTGGAATGCTGCGTACACATAAAGTCCAAAGACATGCAACAAAACTAAAATGGATAGCATATGATAGTAAATTTATGCCATCCAAAATTGACCAAAACTATAAATATTGGGTAACTAAGGGAGGTACAGCTTGGTGTGTTCTGGAAAATAATGGGAGGCTGGAGAGTTTCCAAACTTTGGCACAAAAATATGAATTTGAGAAACATGATTTTTTCCGTTATCTTCAAATGAGAGACTATTAAAAGGGGGAAATACAGGTGGGACCCTCCATGGAAGAGAGCGATGTGGTTCAAATCATGACTAAAGTATATAAAGATAGTAGTATTAGGATAATCTCATCATATACAGGGTGGGGAAGCAAAATTTACAATGAACATTTAGTTGTTTTTTCTCAGCAGGCACTACGTCACTTGTTTTGAAACCAAACATATATTGATGTCATAATCATACCTAACACTATTATCCATACCTTTTCAGAAACTTTTGCCCATATGAGTAATCAGGAAAGCAAACGTCAAAGAGTGTGTGATTTGCTGAATGCACTCGTCACACCAAAGGAGATTTCAAAAATAGTTGGAGTGTCCATAAAGACTGTTTATAATGGAAAGAAGAGAATGACTATGAGCAAAACTATTACCAGAAAGTCTGGAAGATACTATTAAAGAAGAATGGGAGAAGTTGTCACCCCAATATTTGAGGAACACTTGCACAAGTTTCAGGAAGCGTGTGAAGGCAGTTATTGAGAAAGAAGGAGGACACATAGAATCAAAACATTTTCTATTATCTAAATTTTCTCGTGGCAAATAAATTCTCATGACTTTCAATAAACTAATTGGTCATACACTGTCTTTCAATCCCTGCCACAAAATATTGTAAATTTTGCTTCCCCACCCTGTATAAAGCCTTAATAAATCTCAATAAGCAAACAACTTACTATGTAAAAGTGAAATGGGAAAGAGAATTTGACATAGAAATTGATGATATAGACTGGCTAAACACATGGAAATTACATCATATAACTACTAGCTCTCGGACATGGAGGGAATTTGCCTGGAAAAATCTTATAAGATGTTTTATCACACCCAAGTTTAAAAATAAACAGTTCCAGAGGCATCAGCAATGTTGGAGAGAATGCGGGGAGATGGATGTTGACCATTCTCATGTTTTTTGGAAATGTTCAAAACTTTCGGAACATTGGGAAATGATCTACAATGTCCTATGTCAAGTATTAGGGTACACAATTCCAAAGAAACCTGAAATTCTTTATTTATGCAACTTTGGTGATGGCACTATACGTGAATACGATAAATATTTGGTAAAGGTGATGTTGATAGCTGCAAAAAAATGTATAACAAGGAATTGGGGGAAGATGAACGTACCATCAAAGGATCAATGGATAACTATGATTGAGGACATATTTCTAATGGAAAATTAACACACAGATTGAGACTACAAGAACCACAAATGAACAAAAAGTGGAAAAAATGGACATTATATATGCAAAATAACTGATAAGACTGTGCTACCCAGACTTATTTATGTTGTTTTCATTTTGTTGTTCTTTTAAAACTAATAAAATATAAGTTACAAAAAAAAAAAAGTTCTGATCTCGTACCTCTATTTTTGAGAGTGTGTGTTAATATGGTTGAGATAAAAATGGTTGATGAAAATCATTATAAGAGGCATGAAGAGGTTACATATGTGGGGGCTGCATGATGACTGAATGAGGAAAGTCTGCGCTCCAACATCCATGATTTACTTTGCTTGGGTCTCGGCCAAATTATTTCTCACTTGCTTTTCTTTCCGATTCTGTCCGGGCTCCACAGTGTGCGCTGCCACACCATCGTAAATCTATCCGAGCTTGATTCATATTAAGAAATTGGCTGGGACTGAGAGGATAATTTAGAAAAAGGCAGGGGACAGAAAAAGGAGGGGCTACACCATACACACCTCACAAGCAAAAAACTCATAAATACAGACCATTGTTTTTTTTTTTTTTTTATTATTATTATTCATTGCACTTCCATCACTGTCAGGGAAACTGCAAGTACAAAATAGCTTCAGTGCATCGACACATAAAGCCGAGCAGATGCACATGTGATAAGTATTTTCATATGTGTAATTATGATACTTTGTTTTTGATTGTGAGGTGTATACACATTATTCAGATAAGAATGTACAGGGCGTCCCATAAGTCTCCATACATAGGAGACATAATACATATGGTTCTAACATGTATTTCTTTATATTTCTTCTTTATAGTTCTTCAGCAGTGGAGGACACGCATTGAAATGTGTTCCCGACAAAATGGCAGTCATATAGAGCATATTATATAAATAAAAATGGTTTATGTCAAGAAACGTTTATTTTTCCTATGTATGGAGACTTATGGGACACCCTGTACAAATATTAGGCTTTAACCTGTAGGATTTAAAACAATGGATGGGAAAGGAAATAAAACTAAATCCAGAGACACTTATTTCAAATGTACAAAACCACAAAACACAAGTCTTCACAGGAGAACATGGGAATGAAAGGCGCTAAAGAACTAATCGACAATACTATGATAAATTAGCATTTATCATAGGGATGTACTAGCCTTTTCGAAGAGTCCATTGTCAATAGGTCCTTTGTTTTTTCTGTGCCCACATCTTCATGCAAGGTCTCAGGGGTGTCAGTTTCACTCTTATTTACATCACAAGGGATAATCTTTAACTGGGGTTTATCCATTTCCTCTGACAGGGACACTGAGTGAGAAGGGAGGCCAGATTGCGGTGTTTGCGCTAGGGTGTCGCAGCTTCCTGTTTTTGACGTTTCTGTTGGTCCTTCTGTATCACTTGCATCTGCACTTTCAGTTTGTCCAGAGCCTGGTGATAGTTTCTCATTCTCTGGTTCACAAAATTCATCAGCAGGTTTTGGACTTTGAGGCTGTGGTTGTGCCGTGACAACCGGCTCGCAGGACTCGGCTTTGGAAAGGTCAGAGTTCCCAAAGACAGAGCCAAGTTTCAAACCAAATACAGATGCAGTAGATGAAGTTTCTTCCTTTACTGCTGTTTTATCATCTTGGAAAATACCAGCAGAGAAGTTTTTGAAGCCAGAAAAGAGACCACTATCTGTCTGTTGTGGCTGTGGTGTCTTTGCATTAGTGGTTTGAGATGAGAAAAGGGACCCAAGAGATGACGTCCCTTCAGCAGCTGCAGATATGAAACCAAACTTAGGGGCAGCCAGACCTGGTATATCAAATACACCTTTGTTTTCAGGAGCTTGAAGATTCTTCAGGTTTCTCAGACAATGTGGAATTTTGCTCATCTATAGACAGAGTTTGGTTGTTCTTGTCTGGTTCCTCAGGGAAATCATTGTTTTTAAGTGATTCAGTCAAAGAACTTCCTTCTGCTTCTTTTTTGTCCACCTGCTCTGGTTTTTCCACTATTCCTTTTTCACAGACCTCATTGCTGTCAGCTGTTTCAACCCCTTCATCTGCAAGCAACATTGGCTTGTCTGTTTTTATTTCTGTCTCTTTACTGCTCTCAGAGACTGTGTCCTTTGCAGAAACATCCCTTTGTTCAACTTCGATGCCAGAGTGTTGAGGCTCTTCTGATTTTGTGTCTGAACCCTTAAATATACCAAAGAGGTCACTGGTGAGTGATTCTGTACCCAAAGTGCTTTGAAGGCCAAAAAATGAGCTTTTCTGTTGTTGCTGTTGTTGTTGTTGTGGTTGACGAGGAGCAGGGGATGTTCCAAAAAGTGAACCAGGTGAACTTGAGAAAAATCCACCAATAGTTGATGGTTTATTTGAGGCAGCTGGAGTTGAAAACATTGACATGAACCCAGAGAGTGGAGCTGACTCAGGGGGCTTCTGTGGTCCTGGTTGTCTCGGCCCAGGAAATCTAGGTCCTCCCATTCTTGGCCCTCCCATTCTTGGCCCTCCCATTCTTGGCCCTCCCATCCTTGGCCCTCCCATTCTTTGGCCTGTTGAAGCAGGTGGTCTGATCATACCTGGTCTAGGCTGTTGTGGTGGTGGAGCACAGGGAGGCTCCACTGGTGGAACTTTAATGGGCTCTACAGGTTCAGATGTCATAATTTCTGGCTTTTCAGTATCATCAGCTTTTTGTTTATCTACTGATGAGAGCGCAGCAACAGAACTATTGCTTTCTGGTAATATCTCATCTGAACATCCTTCAAGCTCTTTGTTTGACTTAACTGACTCCTTTTCAGTCTCTTCAGATAATGTCCTCAAAGATTCTTCAGTAGCTTTTTCAGTTTCTGAAACAGTAGTTTCTGTTGCAGCTATAGTAAGTTTCTTTGAATCCGTTATCACTGTGTCATCTACACTTGCAAAGGATTCATTTGTGCATTTTTTCACATCTGCAACTACTGTTTGTTCATCACCAACATCCTCCTTCAATGGTCCCTCACTTGATAGGGTCACTTCTGCAACTGGCAGTTTATCACTAACAACTTTCAAAGGTTCTTCAGGTGATGTGTGCACATCTGTAAGTGCTGTTTGCTCATCAACTTTTAAACATGTCTCAGTTGATTGACATGAATCTGCTCTTGAACTTGGTTCTTTTGAAACAACTTCGTCTGTTGATTTTTCAGGTATTGATTGATCTTCATGAATAGATTTCAGACCCTCAGTTTGTTTCTCCTCATCATGAATTGCTGTGTCTTTTGAAAGAGATACATCCTCTGTTACCAAATGTGAGCTTGGGCTATTGTCTATACAATCTACAGTGTTGTCTGACATCTGTTTACTTTCAGTTTCTGTTACAATGCCAGTGCTTATGATTTCACCTGTGCTGTTAATGTTAGTGGTACCCATTTCCGATTCAGCTAGTATTTTCTCAGCACCAACCAGATCTTTTGTTCCTTCACACTGAATGTGACCATCAAGTGGTTCCTTGGGTACAGCACTTTGGTCCAGTCCTGTCTCTTTGTCTGGTAAATTACTGGTCAAATGTGTGTTGGATATGGGAGCTTCATCCATAATTTTAGAATTTTCATTTTGTTGCAATGCATCTATTTTGTCTCCTTCTATTTGAGACTCAGGAAGGGAAAATGTCTTTTCACTTGGAAGTTTTGTGATATCTACTCCTGAATCTAACCCAACACCTTTGCTTGCTTGGTCACCTTGGTGTTCTTCACTGAGTGATGATACAGAAGCTGCCTGAGAAGGAATGTTTTCTGTTGTTTCACATAGGCGATCATTTGCTTTTTCTGAAAATCCAATTGATTCTAGGGGTTTAATTTGTTCAGGAGTAGTTTCCTCATCCACAGAAACAACTTTATCAGTATCTGCTTTGGTTTCCTCCAAGAAAGTCATTCCCAATAATCCAAACCCAGTTTTGCCTTTTTTAGTATCAGAGTTGCTGCCAAGTGAGAAAACAGAAGAGACTTTGAAACCACTATCTGATTCTGGTGGCGGTGTTGGATGTGCTGTTGCTGCTTGCTGGTTTTGTCCACTAAACATGGAAAAAAGTCCCTTTGCTGGAGCCTCTGAAGTGGTAGGTCCTGGTGAGGACATTCTAGGTCCAGTCTGAGGCTGGGGCTGGGCACTGGATACTCCAAACTTAGAAAACAAACCTCCACCAGTTGTTTCTTTAGGAGTAGTGGAACCTGGCAAGATACCACCAAACATTGAAGATCCTGTGGTAGGTCCTCTTGGTGTGGTGCTTGCACCAGGTGGGGCTTTAGGACTTGGTGGTTGCTGAGGGGTGGATCCACTAAACATGGAGAACAAGCCTTTGCTTGGAGGTTCTTTAGGTGGAGGACCTCTAGGGTGCCCACTTCCAACAGTTGGACAACTTGGGCTGGATGGTGCCTGAGCACTGGTTCCACCAAACATAGAGAATAACCCCTTTCCCTGGTTCTCTTGTGGGGCTGATGTGGATGTTGTTGGTGGGCCTTTGGAACCAGGAGAAGATGTGGCATTTGACCCACCAAACATTGAGAGCAACCCTGTACCAGGAGTGTCTTTATTAGTTGAACCTGGAAGAATGCCACCAAGTATTGATAATCCAGTTTGAGAGGATGTCTGCTGTGGGGTTGCAGTTGGGCTGCTAAACATTGAAAATAAACCTTTTGTTGGTTGTTCATTAGACTGCTCATCTCCACCCTGATCAACCTTGACATGTGGACTGTCCTCCTTGGATGTCACAGTTTCTTCAGATGAAGGTTGGACAAAGTTAGTCTCAGGGGTAGGTAAGATAACATCCTTTTCAGCTTTGTCATGACATTCAACTTCAGTGGGTGATTTCACATCTGAGGGCTGATCTGAGACTTTTTCCCCCACTGACAACACAGGAAGACACTCTGATTCTTCAGGCAATACTGCAACTGATGATATAGCTGTGGCCTTGTGGTCCATCTCTTGAAGACTTTGAGTAGCTTCTGGTGAACTACACACTGAAGTTGTGCCCTGGCTTCCACTGATAGAGCTAACTACTTCAGATGTTGGACATGGCTCCTTGGGAGATGGTTCAGGTGATGGTTTCACAACCTCAACAGATTCTGCTTTTACTTCAGCTTGTGAGAGAATACTTTCCATGGTTGAGCTTGTATTGGTTGGAATGATCTGGGAACCATGTTCATTTGTACTAACAACCCCAGATGCATCAGAGGGTGAAAAACCTTTACTATCTGTAAGTGTGACTACAGTGTTAGTAGCATCATCTGAAGCTCTTGGTTCTTGCTGTTCAGTTTTGCTACACTGACTGAGTTCATTATCACTGGTCTCTTCTTCTGGTGAACTTGCTGCTGAAACAAAAATATGAGGTAGTCTTATATAAGGTTTTGGTTCAGATGGATCCATAGCCATATCAGTAGAAGGTACTTCTGAAGAGCTGATGCCAATGTAGATTGATTTGGGTGGGCTGACTCTTTCCTGTGTTACTGAAGCTGAGTTTGAAACCTCACCAAATCCAGTGTTGGGATGTATAGCTTCTGTGGATGGAGGTTCTTTAGTTTCCTCTACATTTTTCTGCTGTGATATATTACATCCAGATACAGTCTCACTGTCTGTGACAGGAAGCTCTTGGCTAATTGTTTTAGATGTATCTTCTGTCAGTATTTCTGGAAGTACCATTGAGCCACCTTTACTGAGACTATGTTTGGTTGGAGAAATAAAGTTTTCTGCCGATGTCTCTGTTCCTTGTGGTACCTGACAGTCTTGAGAAGTAGTTGTGGAAATCAAACTAGACTGTGCTAACCCTTTGGACGGAGAGACCACTGACGGTGACTGTGTGCTCTCTCCGCTCATTAATGATGTCTCAGGTACCAGCTCTTTGTGAGTCTCTGTCACTTGGCATGTCCTGCTTGACATACCAGAATCTGGTAATTTAGAGTCCATTTGGACAGTTCCATGTGCTGGTGGACAAGGTAGAGAGCCTGGCAATACAGAAATTCTTTCTTCCATAGGACCAAGAACAGTAGATGTACTAATTGTAGATCTCATGTCAGGAGAAATTGCAACACCAGTCTGTGTTGGGGTAAGTTTTGGCCTATAGTCCACAGGTGCAGTTGCAAATCGAGTGTGGTGGGGCATTGCTGATGGTGGTTTTGTAATGACAGGCTGTTGTTGGCTCAAACCACTAAACAATGAAACCAAACCTTTGACAGACCCACCTTGCGTCGTTGTTAGATCTGTTTTTTGCATTGCAGAACCTTGGTTCAGACAACCACTTGTATCATTTCTATGCATTGGTTCCTGTTGAGATGTGACAAGTTGTGATGTGACCCCAGTAATCTTTGATATGTGTTGAACAGACACCACAGAGGTTGCTGGTATAGTTGGGGTGTGATGTTGCTGTACAGTGACAGGACCTTGGATTGGATCACACTGTAAGATCTTTGATGTTTGAAGAGTTTCTTTTGAGTAGTAATCCCTGATGGCACTTCTCTGCACAGGGTTTTCCAGAGATGGTAGAGGAGGATCAGTTGCATGTTGGTGAAGTGATTGCTGAATACTAGAAGCAGACCTATTATTTGCCAGTGTTTCACTTCCTGATGGAATTTCTTCAACGCCTCCAAAGCCACCCACAGTTGGTTGTTTGATAAGGATTTTGGGTCGAGGGGTCATGTCATGCTGGACACTGGTGTTCTGTCTTTCCAATTTTGGAAGCTGTGGTTTAGAGCCAGCGGATGAATTCCAACCAATTTCCTCACCAGGTTGCTTGAGCTGCTGTTGTGGGATTGAAAACTGTTCTTGCACTAAATTTTGAGGAATGTGATAAGACTTACTTGATTCAACATGTTCATATCTGTCTTGCTGATATGCTCTGTTTTGTGAAAAAGTAGGAGCACTTCCCTGCATAGATGGGGCTGCATAATTTGGAGAAGGCTGTGCCTTTGTTTGCAAAGGTATCAAAGAAGAAACAGATTTATTTGCTGTGGTAAGATTCCATCCTGATTGTCCTCTGTATGGTAGAGGCTGGCTAGTATCACACTTATCAGTGGCAGATTCCTTATGGTTTAATGATTCCTGTGTCTGAGTGATTGCTGTACCTTCTTTGAACTCATTATTTATAGAGTGCTGTTGAAAGTAAATATTACTTTGAGATGAAGATGAACGAGGAGAAGAAAGATCCCTCACATCTTGATGACTCAAAAGGGTGGTTTTAATTTGAGGATCAACTGTTAAGTCAACAACACCAAATGATATTTTCTTTTCGGATTGCCTTATAGTTTGTTTTATTTCAACCATTTCTTTTTTCATCTTGTCACTCGTGAAATCCAAGGGTTTTCCATTTTGTGATTCAATGTAATTGCTTTTATTCTGGACTGTATTTGTGCTATCTTTTGCAGAGAAGTCCACTGGTTTATTTTGTTGATGTGTACTTTTGTGTGCGTTTCTTGAACCAGAAAAGACTTCAGTGCTATGGAAGGTGGATATTTGTCTATACAGTGTTTCCGTTGTGTTGAATCCATTCAAGACTTGTCTACCTTGGTGAGAAGCAGACTGATCCACTATCAGTGGTACTCCGACAGATTCACTCCGTCTTACAGTTGTCTTATCTCTGACCAGTTTCATAACTCCAGAGGACAGGACTTCAGGAGTTGTTTCAAACTGTGTCTTATGTGTTGGAGACATGTCTAGGAAACTTTTGATGGAATTTGCTGGTGCTGATGTTCTGTAACAAACTTCTAAAGATCCACTACGCAAAGCTCCCTTTTCTTGTGATGGCACTATTGTCTTTTGCCGTTTAGGCTGCTCTTGCAAGGGCTGTGTTTCCACAATTAATGGAACACCAACAGAGTCACAGTGAGAATATAATGAACTTGGAGATCTTGTCCTTACCATTGACACTGGATTTGTATTATCTGGTATTATGTCTGGTACATGTGCTTTAGTTGACATATCTAATGTGTCTTTGACAGAGTTTGCTGGAGTAGTACATGGCAGATATGGTTGAACAATGGTCTTTGACACATTGATTTCATGTGGGCTAGAACATGACACTGCCTTAGAACAAGGAGGTAGCTGACCTTGAATAGCAAAGTTTTTATCAAGAGTTTGCTGTCTGACCATGGCTTGGGGTTGCTTCTTATTTGTGGTTTCAACTACCAAGGGGATACCAACAGAATCTTCTATCCCAATTGCTCTTGTACTCTGCTTATTGACAAGCGATATTACATCACTCTGCTTATACTCAGATTCTAGTGGTGGGGCTCCCAGTGTTTCTTTGGACAGTCTAGGTGACATATCCAGTGCCACAACTGGGACAGAGTTTGTTGAACTGGTGGTCTGACATGCCTGAGTAGTTGGTGACAAATGTAAAGGTGAGTGATTTAACTGGGAGAAGACACCACGTGTGCCCTGTTG
Source organism: Sphaeramia orbicularis (assembly GCF_902148855.1). Taxonomy (NCBI): domain Eukaryota; kingdom Metazoa; phylum Chordata; class Actinopteri; order Kurtiformes; family Apogonidae; genus Sphaeramia; species Sphaeramia orbicularis. Next base: position 10,968,226 of record NC_043965.1, read on the forward strand.
ACACTCTTTTTCGTATGTGACTGAATCTGAATGACACTGGACTTCATTCTTCTCAAAACTCTGGTGTGCCGGACAAATGCTAATGTTACCAGGAGGTTGTTGAGAAGTGATATCTACAACTAATGGTACACCAACTGAATTTTTCCTTGCAAGTTCTCTTGCACTTGGCTTTCCCCTCATTAGTGGGATAGCCTCACTGGCAGTGTCCTCTCTTCTCACTTCGGGAACCACCTCTTTTAATTTGGACTGAGAATTAGAAGACATATCCACAGTCCCTTTAATTGTACAGGCTGGTGCTGTTGCTTGCTGGGGTGGTGTCCAATTCTCAAGGGATTCAGTAGACTGATATACAAGAGTATGCTGTCTTGGCAACATTGCACTCCTCCTACTAGATAGAATCTCAGTGTGTTTTACCCCAGTGGTTGTAGGAGAACAAAAACTGTGTTCCTTAACAAGCCCAGAATGAATATTTTCTGTTGCTTGCGTCTGAGGTTCTGATGGCTCTCTCCTATATGACAAGTCAACAGATTCATGACGACTTAAACTTTTGTCAGTCACCTCAGGTGTTTTTTTATTTGTTAAAGACATGGGCTCACAGACTGGATCTTTTGATGATCCCTTGATCACAGTTTGCAAAGTATGTGAAACTGTTGTCTTGGAAGACATATCTAATGTAGCTTTAATTGAGTTTGCTGGCACAGTGGCAACTTTATACTGCTGATCTTTTCTTTCCCTAGAAAGATGGGATGTATGTGAAACAGGGCTCCCCTGAGGTGAGGTAGGTAACATTTCCAGGGACTGAGTCTTATGTGTTTGCTTCTGATTGCTATCAAGATCAGGTCCCTTATGGTAAACATGGATATTTGGAGAACTTCTTGTTACTGATGACATGTTTGCATCAGAGCACTTTGATACTTTGTCAGTCACTGCAAAAGATGGCTTTAATGGATTATCTACTGCACTTTTTCCAGAGGCTGCAGCGTCCATTCGTTTTGTCTCATTTGTTACAGACGTACTGCTGAGGTTGGGTGATCTTTGGACATGCTTTGTAGAAGATGTATGATCAACAACTATCTTAGGGCAGGGTAATCTCCCTGATTTGCTGGGTTGATTTTCTGGTCCATAGTTGGCCTGAGAAACTGTTTTCTGTGATTTACCTGCAGTTGAACACTCTGAATTTGTGCACTCAACTTCATCTTCCTCAGTCTGTTTAGTAAGGTCTACTGCAACTGTGCATTTATCAGTCAGGTCACCACCAGCCTCAGTGTCACTCTGTTTTTTCTCTTTCAATCTTTTCAGCTTGTATTTTGTAAAGTCAAAAACCTCATCTTTTTGTGTAGATTCTGTGTGTTCCGATTTTGAACCTTCTTGGCTGACATTTTTGTCTTTCTTACAAGAAGCAGAAAAATCAAGAACTTTAGTGCCTAGACATGTGTCAATAGGTTTGGTACTGATTTGTTTTCTGTTTTGAATATAGGATGCATTGCATGTCTTTGAAGTGTCATTTAGTATATGTAACTTTGGTTTAGATGCTGGAGACTTTGGAGATGGTGTTTGGTCCTCCACAGTACTCTTGCCTTTGTTGTTGTGTATCCCTGCGAGTACACTTTCATTTGCTCGAGATAATGCTGTTGTTTGATTAGCCTGAGGTGGCTGGTTTTGAAGCTGAGGTCTCTGTGGCAAAACTGAAGGCACAGAAATAGGAGCTGTACTGGATAAACTCCTACTAGAAGGAACCTGTGTTGATGGAGCTGGAGATGCTTTACTAACAGATGGTGGTGTAGGTAGTTTCCTTCCTGATATAACAGGTTCTGGTATTCTTGAAGAAGAAGGAGGTCCTGGAAGATTTCTGGAATTTCTTGAAGCATCTGAGTCCTTACTAATTGTTGATGTATTAGCCATTGATGACGACACTGATTCAGTTTTCTTTGCATTACTGCTTGAAGACATTCCAGAGACTCCTCCAATAGATGAACATTTGGAGTTAGATTTCTGTTTAAGTTGGTCTGTGGGTATATCATCTACATGTCCAATCTTAATTTCAGGAATAGGGTAGTGTTTGTTAGGAGTCATTTGGACTGAATAGCGCCTTGGAGGTGGTGCAGGTGAAGTAGTGTGCATGTCTGTTACTGTTTGCTTTTTCCAGTACGGACCTCCATGTCCTTTTTGTTTCTTCAAAGTAAGATCTGCGGCCTCCACTGGCTCCTCACAGCAGCTGTGTTTGTTGTTGATACTTTGGACTGCTTGAACGTTGACCTTTTTCAACTTGTATACAGTGAAATCAACTGCCTGATCTGCCTGAGAAGATAAGGATTCCTGAAACATTTGAGAGAAGCTTTCCAAATTCATGTTCATTATTTTTTCACCTTTTCTCAGGGCAGAAGTTAGGTCTACGGGGGCATCTAAAGGACCTAAATTGCTCTGTTGCTGACCTGAAATCCAAAAGTCTTTGTTTTCAGTACAAAGGGGAATTTTAAAACCACAAAGGGTTACTTTGTCCTTTTCATGATTTTTCAGAATATTTGCAATATTTTCTGTGATATTTTCCAAAGTCTGCATATCCTCTGGTGCTGCACATGCATATAAGTGTCTCCCAGTTCTATCAGTTAAAAGGGAGTAAATAAATTCCTCATCAGTATAAACATAATATCCACAATCCCCAGCCTCTGCTGGCCACCACAGCCCTTGTTCCAATAGTGAAAGCCACTGCTGGTACCACTCAGAATCCTCAAAAAGCATTTCAACCTCAGAATATCCCGTGGCTCCTGCAGATTTACTTAAATCCATAGCACCACGTGTTAAATCTATTGGACCCTTTTTGGTGGCAAGCAGTTTTAAAAATTCAGTTGCCGATTTCAAACCAAAGTCTTCATCCTTTACGTCACAACCAATACCGCTTTTTTCTAGTGCTTTGTTGAATTCATGTGTACTACACTCTGTGAGTGATTGACATCTACTAAGTCTTGTCTTGGGTTTCTCCTTGGATAGATTTAAAGCACTACATCCAACAATCCAAGTTTTTCTGTTTCTATCAAGATCATTTAGGTTGTCACAGCTACTCCAGGGTTTCTTGTCTTTACAGGTCATGTCAAATAAAACAAGATCTTCATCTGGCTCAAGAAAGCGATTTCTGCTTTCAAAAAGCTGGGCAGTAGCATCCCTCCAAGGATGTGAGGGTACATTGAAGTCACTGATGTCCATTTGTTTAGGATCCAGCCATGAGTGATTCTCCCACTGGGGTTGTCTAACCGTAGGTGGGATTTTCCCTTGGTGCAACTGGTACTGCTCCTGAGCTTGAGTGGAAAGGGCTTCAGCAAGTGCATAATCATTTAACTGTTGCCACAAAAGTGCTTCAATAAGACACTGATGTTCATAAAGTTCTGGTAGTATAACACCATGTTCTGTAAAGTTATACAAAAGATCCTTGTAACCATATTCATTGGCTGTCCCATACAAGAGACGCTGAATTTCTTCAAGATAACGCTGGGTGGGGGAAATTGTGGGGTCCTTCCAAACATGAGACTGCACAGGGTTTTCACCGGTGTCTACACCTGAAGAAAATGTAACAGTAGTTTTTTGTGCTGCTGTACTTAAAGATGTGTCCTCTTTGCTCTTTGGTAACAAACGATCAAGAAAACCTTTCTCAGTTTCCTTCCCAGGGCCAGAAGTGCTGCTGTCACTCGAGCCGGTTTTAAAAATGCTAGATAACAAACTGGGAGATGTGCTATTTGTGTCCCATTTTACTTCCTCTGTGTTCAGATGGGAGGTTGAAGTTGGTGGCTCCTTTGTCCTTGAAGATGGCTCCTCTGTGCCACTTAAAATACTTGAGAGGAATCCTTTTTGACTGGAACCTTTTAAGCTTTTGTCTGCTGCCATGTCTTGTGAGGAATGGATTTCAACTGGCTTGGTTCTCTGAATTTGTGGTCTGCCCTGTCCTGTGCGTGGCTGTTGTTGTGTTTGTTGTGCAGATTGAAGATTTACCTCATTGGCTGGTGATGAGGTCTGTTCCACAGAAGCAGAAATTTTGTTTAGCAAGCCAGAGAACAATCCCCCTGATTCTGACTGGGCAGCATTTTGCCCTTGTTTAGATAGTTGGCCTGCATTAGCAGGTTGAGGCAATTGTTGATCCTGTGGTTCATTTTCATTAGATGCAAGCTTCAGAATGCCAGAAAGCAGGCCTCCACTTTGATTGGGCTGTTGGCTTGCTGTGTTTTGAGGACTTGGCTTCTTGTTTGGCTGTTGCTGTTGCTGTTGTTGTTGTTGTTGTTGTTGTTGTTGTTGTTGTTGTTGTGGTGGTGCCTGGCCAAACAGTCCAGAAAAGAATCCCCCTTGCTGACTAGAATTAGGTGGTTGCTGACTTGCAGACTGACCAGATCCAACGATGTTTGGTTTGCCACTTTGTTGAGATACAGTCTGTGGGGGAGGCTGTTGTGCTGTATTGTCAGGTGATGTTAATTTATTGAAAATCCCAGATAATAATCCACCTTGTTGTGAATCTGGCACAGAAGTGGAAGACTTGGGGGGTATTTGGTTTTGCCTGCGTAGTGGCTGTCTGATGCCTTGTTGTGGTTGCAGTTGGGGGGATTTACTACTTTGAGATTGCTGTTGGGGTGGATCTGCTGAAAACAGCCCTGATAGAAAGCCTCCTTGTTGATTAGGTGGTTGCTGAGTCATCTTACTTTCTGCAGACTGTGATGTTCCTGTGTCTGCAATTTTGTTTAATAATCCACTAAGCATCCCTCCGGCACCACTAGTAGGTTGCTGTGGAGGGATTTGGTTTTGCCTTTGATGGTTTTGTCTATTGCTTGATTGTGGATGATTTTGACTTTGTGGTGGGATAGGCTGTTGTTTTTGCTGTGAGGACATTGCAGGATGTGCAGGACCAGAGTCCTGGGTCCCAATTCCAAAAAGACCAGAAAGGAAGCCTCCTTGCTGAGGAGGTGCTTGTTGTGTTGGTTTTTGATTAGTTTCTCGGGGAACAGGCTCTGACTGTTGCTGTTGAGATGTATTAACATTGGATTCCACAATCTTATTAAAAAGTCCAGACAACACGTTACCTGACTGCTGATTTTGTTGTGGTGGTTGTGTAGCCAAAGGTTCTTTTGGTGACTGAGATGCAGGTTCTGTAAGTTTCAACAACCCCCCTAAGAACCCACTAGGTTGAGACATTGTTTCTGTTGATTTTGAAGAATTTTTTGGTGTTGCTTCACCATGCTGTTGCTGTTGGTTTGGTGAATGATCTAAGGCTCCAGTATGCCCAAGTTGCTGCTGAGGTTGAGTTTTATCAATGGTAGATGCTTCTGATGATCCTGATTTACTCAGTTCTTTAGTAACACTCTTTCCTTGACCAACATTTTGTTCAGTCTCTTCCATTTTCCCTGCAGAGTCTGCAGCAACTACAGAGGACTCAGGGCTGGGTTCGGTTGTTTGAACTCCAGTCACTGCATCAGTGGCTTTTTTCAATAGCCCTGAAAAGAGGCCAGGTGGCTGAGCTGAAGCAGGGACTTCATCAGATTCTTTTTTTCCTTCTGATAATGTTGATGGTGTCTGATTTGAAGGAATTGCAACACTGTCAGAGGCAAATTTTAAAAATCCAGACAGCAGTCCACCTGACTGCTGTGGGACAGAATGCTGCTGTGTCTGGGGAGAAGCCTGGGAAGATGGCGAAAATATGCCTGAAAAAAGTCCACCAGTTTGAGTCTGACTACCTGGCTCAGCTGTTTTTCCCAATGTTACATCCTCTGTGGTTTCGTGTTTCAACAATCCAGTAAGACTGCCTTGAGCCTGTGAACTTTGTGGTTCTGACTGAGATTTAACTTGTTCCGTAACAGTGGGAGATCCTTGATCTTTAAATTCAGTCTTTACTGCTTGCTCGACATCTGTCATGCTCTGGGAATCTATCTGAGTCAGCGTTTCCTGATTTTCATCTATGTGAGGTTCGGTTTGACCACTAGGTTTGGTTAATGTCACAGTGGGAGTCATTTGTGGTTTTGCTTGTTCCTTAGGAGGTTCACTTGGGGTCACCTTAAACAAGTTTGAAAACCAACCAGTTTCCGTATTTCCTTTTGGTACACTTTCAAGAAGTGAAGCTCGACTTGGAGATGGTGTTCTCGCTGGGCTGGTGGAGGGACTTTTTGTTTGTGGAGAAGCATCTTCACCAGATGCAAATTTAAGGATCCCTGAGAGTAGTCCACCTTCTGGTTTTGCCTGGGATGTTGCTGAAACATTTTCAGAGGAGAAGAAAGGGATTTTGAGCTTGCCACCTAAAAGAGGTTCCTCAGCAGGCTTAGTGTCAGGCTGTGCTGAATTTTCGGGAGGTGCTGTCGATATGAGGGTAGAAAGAGATTTCTTGAAAGGACTGAAGAACCCTGATTCCTCTGAACTGTTTTCAGGTTTTGGCTCAGATACTGCAGAAGTTTTTCTTTGTTGAATATCAGGCAGCTCACCAGATGACTCTGTTTCTGGAAGAAGTTCCACACTTCCACCTTCTAGTGAAAGTTCAATAGATCCGCTTCCAGTATCTGGTAAGAGATCAACAGATCCACTTCTTGAATCTGGCCTTGTCTCACCTGATAACTGTCTTTCTGCTTGTAAACCATCTCTACTGGGACTTGGGCCTCTCTTTACAGATCCCTCCCGGGATTCACTGCTTGCAGCAGATGTGCTTCTTTGCTCTGATGGTTGAGGTGATGGTTCTCTAGATGATGATGATGGACTAGAAAAAAGCCTCATAGGACTAAGCCGTCCTAACATGGATTCAACTACAGATGTGGTCTGGTTACCAGTAGGTGTACTGTCTTGTCCTTGTGTGCCAGGCTGTGCTGGCATCGAAGCTTGCCGACTGGATTCGGATGAGTCAAAGGGCAAAAGAGACTGAAGGGAGAACTTCTTTTCAGTTGAAGGCTCTTGGGAGGCAGGAGGAACCACAGCTACTGGGGGGGACGTACCACCACTCTTGGGAATGAAGGAAAGCAGTTTGGAAATTCCAGACTCGGCTTGTTGTGATGCTTGGGAGGTAGGTGGGTCTGTTGCAGTGCTTGAGTTTTCTGTTGCTTCAGGAGTAGACTTGGGGATGAAGGAAAACAGTTTTGAAATGCCAGAGTTTGCCTGTGGCTGTTGTTGGGATGTGGTGGTTTCTGTTACCTCAGCATTAGTCTTTGATCCTGTAATTGAACTGAATAATGAGCTCACAGCATTCTTTACTCCAGACTTGCCCTGCTCGACACCAGTGTCCTCCTTGATGTCTGGTATTGTTTCTTTTGTGTCTTTGCTTTTACTGTCCTCAGGCTGAATAACTGCCTCTGTTGGCAGTGTTGGGAGTTTTCTTCTAATTGGTTTAGGCATTGATTCATAGTTATTGATCTCCTCCTCTTTTACAGCCAGATATTCTGACACTGAGTGTACCAAACTCTGAAGTTCATCCATTGGATTTACATATTCATCAACTGGCTCCTCTGTGGGTGACAGCGTAGGATCTTGTTCCTGACCGGGTCTGCTTTTGTCCATATAATAGCCTTGTTCTCCATAAGGGGACATAAATCTGCCGGGATAGTAATAGTTTTCATATTCATAACTAACATCGCCCTCTGTAAATGCCAGGTCGTCTAGTTCCTCCTCAGAGCCAAAGGAATACTGCATCTCATCTGAACCCACAGACCGTACTCATTCCGAGCCCTGATCCTTGCAGCCTCTTCCTTTGCTGCCTCCTCCTCTCGAAAGGCTGCATAACTCTCTAGCGTGTCTTCTATGGCGGTTTTTGCCCACAGTCTGGTCTTGTACAGTAAACTCTCTGTGTCTGTCTGCTGCCGTAGCTGCTTGACAGATGGAATTATATCAATTTCTGGAGGTGATGATTCATCTTCAAAACTTCCAGCCTCTTTATAAACTAAACGTACATCTCCGCTGCTGAAGCCACATCGCCGTCTGCATGGTCTGTCAGTCAACTTGTCTGTATCCTCAGGAGACAGCGCATCACATTCGACGGTCTGATAGAACCTGCTGCCTTTAGACTCAGAGGGGCCATCGCTGATGCGGTAGATGATGCTTTTATCTCATCCTCCACATTTTCTGCTCAGTATCCAGATAATCATCCAAGACACCTGAGTCAGGCACTTTATATTTGCTCTCCCAATCGTCCACACCCATACCTGAGTCTACTGGATTATTCTGACCCCACCACTTTTAACAGATCCCCTGGTTCTGAGTCAAAGTAAAATAAAATAAAAAAAAAAACAAGAAAAAGGTGCCATGATGGAAGCAGTGGAAAATGTTGCAAAAAAAAAGAGGAAAAAAGACAGAGATCAAGCATTAGACAAGGTCATGCAAAACAAGAGAGCAAATAAATAGATGCAATTGTAAAATAAGCCAAGCACACACAGCAAGTTAAATCTGCGGGAGACTTTCATGATCAATTTTTCATTAAATCTGTCAAACCTCAGTCTTAGCCTAAGTATCACAAATCTGTAAGTCTTTCTGTGATTACTCACCTGAATCTCTTGCATCACAGTGAACACTTTCGAAGTGTCATCCACCAGAAACAAACCATGTGTTTACAAACACAGCCAATAGGTAACTTCCCTCCTTCCCTCTCTGCATATTCCTCCAGCCGTTTCCACATTTCAGCCGTTTCTGCATCGTGTTTGTTGCTTTTTAGCTTACCGGCTGACAGGCCGTAAGCTATTGTCGTCATGTGGCGTCCGTCGTTGTCGTCGTCGTCTGTCGTCCGTTACAAAAATTTCAATCGTCTTCTTCTCCAAAACTACAATTCCCATTGACTTCAAACTTGGTATACATCTTCTTTATGATGATGACAACAAAAGTTAGTGAAATTATTTGGATCTGGATCTGATTCTGGATTTGGTGCGACTTTGAAAAATTTCCCCATTATAAGAGATAGGAAGTGGATGGATGCAATAACTCAGTAAATATAAATGATATCCAGTGTAAATTTCTACAGTCCAGCCCTGATGGGGAGATGACCAAAACATAATGGTCACATGCTGATCAGGATCTTCTTCTGGATCCGGGAGCTTACGGAAAATTTAACATGGGCTCTTATGGGGAAAAAATTTCAATCATCTTTTTCTCCCAAACTCCAGTTCTGATTGACTTCAGACTTGGTATACAGCTTCTGTATGATAATGTCAACACAAGGTATTGAAATTATTTCGATCCAGATCTGAGTCTGGATTTGGTGTGACTTTGAAAAAATTTTCCTATTGTAAGAGATAGGAAGTGGATTGATCCAATAAATCAGTATCAATGATATCAAGTTGGAATTTGAATTTTTTACAGATCTGATTGGAATATGACCAAAACATGGGCTATTTCTGTAATAGAATAAACACCACAGAACCGGGGTGATAATAAATGGCATCTGGATACATTTCCCAAAGCTTTTAATTTGGCCGGTAAGCTACAGGACCATTGGTCCTATTTTTTCATGCCGCTGCCAGGCAGCTGTGTGAACCTCCGTCTCCACAATGCACGCCACGACAAAATTCCGAAGATGCCTGATTTACCTCTCGCGACGGTTTCTAAACACATGGTTTGTTTCTGGTGGATGGCACTTCGAAAGTGTTCACTGTGATGCAGAGATTCCGGTGAGTAATCACAGAAAAGACTTACAGATTTGTGATACTTAGGCTAAGACGAGGTTTGATGAAAAATGGGTCTCGAAAGTCTACCGCACCTTTAATGTTTGTGTCAGATGTTTTGGCCTGATGCATAATTTATACTGTGTTCTACAGACCTCAGGTAATATCTATCTGTAAAATAATGATATAAGTCTTGGTAACCAATTATGTACTTCTGATAAAACATTCAAATATCCAGTCAGTGCAAAAGTCTTAGCAGAGTTTAGTTTGCATACATAGATTTTGGCCTCATTTGGGGTTTTTACAAAAGTAAAGACTCTAAGATTCTAAACTCTAAAGTAAAGGGTCAGAGTCAGAAGTTAAACCAGTACATTACAGACTTAGGAAGACATCATTTTATTTCCGTATTTCTCAGTATCAGCAAAAGTATATATTAAAAACCCAGACTAAACCCAGACACTTTAGTGCGGGAAGATGCTAAAAAATAAATAAATTAATAAGAGAAAAGCCACATTGACATTCTGACATAACACATCAGCTTGGCAAGGTTAATGCAACATCCCACAATGTATCGACTACTCTGTGAAATACTGGAATCCACCAGTACTCGGGCCATTTAAACAAATGGAAATGTGTTTAATAAGATTTTGTCTGAAAAGTTATACCACATTCAAGCTGATCATAATCTAAGGACAGGGGTGTCACACTCATTTAGTTCAGTTCCACATTCAGCTAAATTTGATCTGAAGTGGGCCGAACCAGAAAACTAATAACATAATAACATATAAATAATGTCAACTCCAAACTTTTCTCTATGTTTTAGAGCGAAAAATTAAACTATGAAATGTTTAATCTACAAACTATCCTTTCAAACAATGTGAATAACATCAACAAATTGAAAACAAATTTAAAAAATAAGTGTAATTTTAACAATATTCTGCTTCAGTTTATCATTTCCACATGTAAATTATAACTTACAGATCACAGTGGATCTACAAATATACAAAACATTTAATATCAGGCAGAATTTTGTTAAAATTGTACTTCTCTTAAAACATTTCAAATTGTTCATATTTGTTCTGGTTATTTACATTTTTGGTGAAATTATACTTTGTTTTAGTGTAGATATGTGAAAATATTTACATTTACAAAAAGAGAAATTTGGAGTTGTGAGTATTTATAGGTTATTATGATAGTATTTTACTGGTCCGACCCACTTGAGATTGGTCTGAATGTGGAACCTGAACTAAAATGTCTGTTAATATTTTAGTGTAATTTTTGCATTTGACAAATTCATCCCGAGGGCCGGACTGGACCCTTTGGCGGGCCAGATTTGGCCCCCAGGCCGCATGTTTGACACCTGTGATCTAAGATGATTCTAACTAATATAAGATTAACGTACATAAATATTGTCATGCAGTGTGTGTATAAATGTGTGTTTCTGGGTGTGTGTGCATTTACCTGGCCCCCCTCATTTCTCTATAGTCTAGGTCATAGCTTTGTATAGAATCAGACTGTCTAGACAGGGTCTGGTGGACCCCCGTCGTCCTATGGGATACTGATGAACTGAGGAGTTGGTCTGGGGGGTGTTGTGGAAGCGGGGGGGTCTGTTTCCAGTTTCACTGCGGTAGTCGCTGTCACGATCATCCACCGCACTGTCGTGGTCATCGTACGCTGAATGAAAAAATGAAAAAACAACAGACTTTTATTTAAAAAAAAGATCAAAACATTTACAACCTAATCCACAGATGAGCAGGTTTTAGTTCCATTCATGTTGTTTTTTGTCTCAGTTTTGTCTTGTATTGATTTCACAAATTAGAACAAACCTGTGAAGTTTATTTTTCAAGAACTCAAATAGTTTATTAGTAATTATAAAAAAAAAAAATTATCTGTAAAACATTAGTCCAAACTCAAACTGCAAATGTCAAACAGCAGAAAGATGTCTGTAAAACCCGAGTTTTAGACACATTTACAGTGTTCATGGTGTTTAAAACTGTCCCCTTTCAGTCCAACACTCGAAAAAATACATGTCACCCATAGACCAGGGGTGTCAAACTCAGTTTTAGTTCAGGGGCCACATTCAGCTATATTTGATTTGAAGTGGGCCAAACCAGTAAAATAATAACAATAATATATAAATAAGGTCAACTCCAAACTTTTCTCTATGTTTTAGAGTGAAAAAAGTAAATTTACATTATGAAAAGGTTTACATCTACAAACTATCCGTTCAAAAGATGTGAATAACATGAACAAACTGAGAAAATAAGTGTAATTTTAACAATATTCTGCCTCAGTTTATCACTTACACATGTACTTTATAATTTACAGACCACAGTGGACCTACAAACACACAAAACATTTAGTAACAGGTAGAATCTTGTTAAATTTGTCTCACTTCTCTAAGACATTTCAGGTTGTATCTTCTTTTCAGGTTATTTACATTTTTTTGCGAACTTATAGTTTGTTTTTAGTATAAATACATGAAAATATCTTACATTTATAAACAGAAAAATCTGGAGTTTCATTATTTATGGTGTTATTATGATAGTATTTTACTGGTCCTGCCCCACTTGAGATTGGTTGAATGTGGAACCTGAACTATAAAAGGATTGTTAATATCTTAGTGTAATTTTTGCATTTTCATAAATTCATCCCAGGGGCCGGAATGGACCACTTTGGCGGGCCGGATTGGCCCCCGGGCCGCCATGTTTGACACTGTATTCTACAAACATCTGATTCATCAGTAAAACCCATAGATTTGGGTAAATATCAATGTTCTAGGACAGTGTTTTGTGTTCAGTATTGATATATTTACTTTTTAAGTCATTTTTCCTTCAGGTTTCTCAGTTTTTTGTTTTTTTGTATAATACCCAAAGTTTAATCTGAGCTTTTATGAACATCTACATGTCAGTCCATTAAATACAGAAAATACCCTCCAACTAAATGCAGCCCTGATTTACTTTTGATGGTCAAGGTGAGACTTTTAACTTTTTATGTTTTTTTTCTGATTTCTTCATTTGTTTTTATTTTATTTTTTTGATAGATTTAAAGGAGTGATTTTTTTTTTTTTTTTTTTTAATGGAATTATGCATTTTAACACATTTCCCTGTGGTCTACATAAACTGTAAATGCTATGCTTGGGTCTGAATTCTTCATTAATTCAACCCCCGGGCCGCATGTTTGACACCTGTGCCATAGATGGACATCTGCAGCACTTTAACACACAACACTATCCTCAAAATAAGCCTTACGTCCAGCCTTGTTTCCATCTATAAAACTGGTAATTATTCCCTTTTAAACACACATATACAAGCAAAATATATATGGAGCTGCTGATATGTTCCTACTGTTAGTGTATGGAAGTAATGTTCATGTGTAAACAGGGATGTCACTGTCACTAACACAATAGCGCCCTCTACAGTATGTGACAAGAAAATGATGGTTTTTGCAGTGGATGGAGTTAGACCAGTGGTTTCCAACCTTTTTTTTTTGGCTCATGACAAATTTCTGGCCCACCCCAGACATTCAAAACAGAGACTACTTTTTTTTTTTTTTTCTTTTTGCAAAAAATTTATTTATTTTTGATTATGTAATAGTTTGCTATACTACACTACCAGTCAAAAGTTTGGACTCACCTGTTTTTTCTTTATTTTTATAAACTATTTAAATTGTACATTCATTTTAGTAGTTTTATAAGCACACAATACAGTTTTCAGTAGTTATCATTTTTTTCTTTTATTATAGTTTTGATTTATTTCAGTTAACAAAAATGTTTTTACAATTCTAGTTTTCATCATTTCGTTAGTGTTCGTTAACGATAACAACCTTGCATCCAACCTCTGGTCTTAAATGTCCATTATGTTTTAGTGTCAAGTTTTCTCAGAGTAGAAAACAGCTCCTCATTTTTTTCATTTCATAATCATGGCATCCAGCATTAAACTGTATGTATGTACACTACCAGTCAAAAGTTTGGACTCACTGGGTTTTCTTTATTTTCATGACTATTTACATTGTAGATTCTCACTTCTCATTGTCACCTTCAGCATGTGGATGGTGCATGGACCGCTTAGACGTCCATCTAGGACACAGATGTCAAACATGCAGCCCGGCGGCCAAATCCGGCCCGCCAAAGGGTCCAATCTGGCCCGTAGTATGAATTTTTAAAATGCAAAAATTACACTAAGATATTAACAACCCTTTTCGTTCAGGTTCCACATTCAGACCAATTCAATCTCAAGTGGGTCAAACCACTAAAATACGATCATAACATATAAATAATGACAACTCCAAATTTTTTTGTTTGTAAATGTAAATATTTTCGCGTTATTTACACTAAACAAAGTATAGTTTCGCAAAAAAAATGTAAAACAGGTGTGTGAGCCGCATTATGTCATAAATTCCCATTATGTAATAAAAGTTCAAAATGTAATAAGAATGTCACGTTATCTTGTAATAAAGCCGCAATATTAATAAACTGATGCATTTTGTAATAAACTACATCAACCCTTATGGTAGAAAATTGTTCTCACATTTATGTAGTAAGCTATTACAATTTGAGAAATTCATTACAAAATGCACTTGACACATTTTTATTTTCAGGAAAAATGTAATGTGCTAAATTAATCTTTAAACTGTGTGCTTAAAGTTCTGATTACATTACCTGTAGCTCCTGTGACTAATTTCTTCTAAATTGCTCTGAAATTATATGAATTTGGATTGTTATTACATAATGAACCATGTATTACATTTTTTTAAATAAAATGTGTCAAGTGCATTTTGTAATAAATTTCTCAATTGTCATAACTTACTACATAATGTGAAAAAATTTACTATATAATGCATTGATGTAGTTTATTACAAAATGCGTCAGTTTATTACATAATGCAGCTTTATTACAAGATGATGTGACATTCTTATTACATTTTGAACTTTTATTACATAACGTGAATTTATTACATAAAGCGGCTCAACAAGGTGTCAAACATGCAGCCCGGGGGCCAAATCCGGCCCCCCAAAGTGTCCAGTCTGGCCCGTAGGATGAATTTGTGAAATGCAAAAATTACTCTAAGATATTAACAATCCTTTTAGTTCAGGTTCCACATTCAGAACAATTCAATCTCAAGTGGGTCAAACCAGTAAAATATGATCATAATAACATATAAATAATGACAACTCCGAATTTTTTTGTTTGTAAATGAAAATATTTTCATGTATTTATACTAAAACAAAGTAAAATTTCGCAAAAAATGTAAATAAGCTGAACAAATATGAACAACCTGAAATGTCTTAAGAGAAGTGAGTACAAATTTTACAAGATTCTGTCTGTTACTAAATGTTTTGTGTATTTGTAGATCCACTGTGATCTGTAAATTATAATGTACATGGGTAAATGATAAACTGAGGCAGAATATTGTTCAAATTACACTTATTTGTTCAGTTTGTTCATGTTATTCACATCTTTTGAAAGGATAGTTTGTAGATGTAAACCTTTTCGTAATGTAAATTTACTTTTTTCGCTCTAAAACATAGAGAAAAGTTTGGAGTTGACCTTATTTATCTATTATTGTTATTATTTTACTGGTTCGGCCCACTTCATATCAAATATAGCTGAATGTGGCCCCTGAACTGAACTGAGTTGGACACCCCTGATCTAGGATATCAAATATTGCACATGGGTTCCTCTTGTTCCACCCTGCTCATACTGTGTGTGTTCTGCTTCAAGATTCATGTGGAAACTTAAGGTGTGACTTTGCATTCTTCATATAAGCTACATGTATTTGTTCGGTACACCTCCGTACTGTATTGAAGACCCCTGACCCAAATGGTTCAGTACAAACAAGTGCATCCTTACACCCCTAGTAGGTATGACTCTTGTCAGCCATTTTCTGGTCAGGGCCATCTTACTTGCCACTAAGAGTAGTCTCAATAAACATTTATCTATCTTTGTACACTTGAGTTCTTCTAAATCACTGAGGTACATGGTTTTAAAGTCAATACAAATTTTAAACTTAAGAACTGCCTCCAGGAGGCCATGGACACATCTCCAAAATGGAGCCACAGAGGGACAGTCCCAGAAGATATGAAGGTGATTGGTCATAGTACTTCCACAGGACCTCCAACAACCTGTCTGATTAGAGTACTTAAGGATTTTTACGTTAACCCTTTCATGCATAGGTCACTACAGTGGACAGTTCTTCTCCAGCTGTTCTCTTGTATATTAATGGATTTTGTTGTTTTAGTTCCATATCAGCCAACACAGTGGAAACTTAAGCATCATCCCATACACTGACATTCATACCATTGCTGTAACTGTGCTGTTCTTGATAAACCTGATCTGCAGTGACATGTTTGAATGTAAATCAAGTGCTATTTGTTAGACAAAAGGGTTTTTTTTTTTTGCATATTATCTCCATGAAGTGAGTAATTACTAGCATTAGAATATGTTAAAATGTGAGAAGACATCAGATTAGCAGCATTAAAAATGTTTTTATTTCATTGTTTTCATATCACTTTCTGATATTGGGTTTTAAACATGTTTCTTTACTTCAAAAATTAAATGCATGGATATTTTTGTAATTCCAGAGAAAAAAAACTCGATCACATTGTTTTTTTCATGGCTAAGGAGGAATAAAAACACTCAAAAAATAAATCTTGACTCAGGTTCTCACAATTCATGCATGAAAGGGTTAAGGAGCTGGGACTCTCCACCTCTGAGTGAAACCAAACCTTGTGGACTGGATGGAATCGTGTTAAACCTGAGATTCCTCCTACTGATCTATAGCTCCCTCTTGTGGTCACAGACATGTTATACAATAGGAATGAAAGGCCAGAAATAAAAAGGGGGTAAAATATTGTATTTTTTAAAAAAAACCAAAGAAAAGAAATCATGCAAAATTACAATGATAGTACAACAAAAGTCAGTAATACACTTTAGTAAAAGTAATACACCAACGCAATAATGATTTTGTGTAAATAGGTGCTTCTATGAAACTGGTTCCTAAAAACAGGACATGGGGCTAAAACTTCAAACCTGCTGTAGACTGTTATGAAGCAAGTTTAGAAGCACTTTGGGTCTATTTTAAAAAATAAATATTTACTGAGATAAAAGAGAGACTATTTTTCAGATAAAATAATTTTTTCTATTATTTTACATTATATTTAAAAATCTGCATGTAATATGGTCAAAAGGACAGAAAAATTACACGCTACTTTTTTAAAAATATCTCTTTATTCTCTCACAGGTATATGTTGGGAATTGAACTAATTATGCAAGGCAGAGTGTTTCACAAAAATGACCGCTGCTGCAAAATTATCTGCAATTTCTTTGTGTTTAACCTTTTCATGCATGAATTATAAGAACCTTAATCAAGATTTTTTTCTTGAGTGTTTTAATTCCTCTTTAGGCATGAAAAAAAAAAACAATGCAATTGAATTTTTTTTTTTTTTTTTTATGAACCTATTTTTCATGGGGGTGTAAAAATGTCCACTCACCTGGACACCATGCATTTAATTTTTGAAGCAAAGAATTATGTATTCACTGATATACTGTGCGTAAACTATGAAATACATGTTTTAATGCAGCTAATCTGATGTTTTGTCACATTTTAACATACTCTAATATTAGTTATTACTCACTTTATGGAGATAAGATGCAAAAAAAAACCTTTTTGTTTAAGAAAAACTGTTAATTACAGTCTAATATCAATAACAACAAACATGTTAGTGCAGATCAGGTTTATCTAGAACAGCACAGTTACAGTAATGGTATGAATGTCAGTGTATGGGATGATGCATAGGTGTCCACTGTGTTGGCTGATCCGGAACTAAAACAATAAAATGCATGAATATACAAGAGAACAGCTGGAGAAAAACTGTCTACTGTAGTGAGCACTACGCATGAAAGGGTTGAGTGGGCAGGTTCTGCGTGCAACGTAAGTGGACACGATGGGTTACTATTAGGTGCTGTGAACTATTTTTCCTCGTCTTTTTCTTCTTTTGACTTTGGTTGAAGAACAAAACAAAATAAATCTAATACAATAAAGTATGTTCTTTTGAATTCTACCCTTTTGACTCTAGTGTCCTTTCTAAATATGTTTCACCTTTGGGTTGTAACAGTTACATACAAAACCTGGAATGAGACTGAGATTCATGAAAAACCCACATGTCTGGGTTAGAAAAACCACTAGGATCATCAAATTTAACACAGTGTCTTTATTTATAGTGCTATATGAGACCATTTACCGCCACGTTTTCAGAACAAATACACTGACACCTAGGTAGCTTTTCATGTCCCAATTTTAGTCCTATTTTTGGCTCCAATATTTTATTAAAAATTCATAAATTTAAAACTACTGTTTTAAATTTAAAAAACTACCGGGTTTTTTTGTCTGTTTTTTTGTCTGTCTGTTAGCAAGATAACTCAGAAAGTTAAGGAAGGATTTTGATGAAATTTTCAGGAAATGTTGATACTGGCACAAGGAACAAATGATTAAATTTTGGTGATCGGGGGGGGGGGGGTACTGATGTGCCTTGGTGGAGGTCTGCGCTCTCCAAGTGCTTTTCTAGTTCTTGTTTTTTTACATTTGATTTTCATATTTTTATTGATGTATTTTCTTACAACTGTATCCTGTTGTATCACTGTAAAATGTTTAATGGGTGGAAAGACAGAAAAAACAATAAAAAGCGAGTTACAAAAAAAAATCATTAATTATGGGATGGCTCAGAGAAAGAGTATATTTTTTTTGCATTTATCTGAGGTCATCATTAGGTACATCCTGGGGGTAAATATCTCTAAATTTATCTTTTATTATTGCGTCTTAAAAGCCGGTAAAGTGCCAGGTACCAAAATGTACCTAGTTTCACAGAATCTATCATATATTAGTTATGAAAATGTAAAAATGTACAATTGGTTATGTAAAAGGAAAAAAAACAGACTGAACATGCAACTGAATCCCATAAAAAAAAAAGGTGAATCAGTGATGTGAACACAGTAAACGCCACGTGTGAGGACAACATCCAGTGTACGTACTTTGTTGGTCGCTCCATCCAAAATAACTCCAACTGCCTGGAGGCACCAGGAAAACACGTTCATTATGAGATTATTCAAGCAGTTTTTCTCACAGACTGAAAACACCAACGGGAGCGTGATGATTGCATGTGGTTGAAAATGATGAGTGATGGTAGAAGCATCAGATAAAGAAGGAACCATCGTCCACAACAAACCACAGAAACATCTGATAAAAGACGATGATAAAGCCACACAGTGACGTAACTATGACGATGACAGTGGATGTGGATGTTTCTGAGGACAGTGAACAGCTCCTATAACCTCACAGTCTTATCCAACATTCACCGTTTCAGCTTCACAAACCAGTAACAACGTAAACCTGGGTAAAGCATCATGTTAACTAAAGCAGGTATTGTATATCTGAACATTGTACATTTTGTTGATTTTCATAGTGGGGCTTTGCCACATATGTGCTGATAATATCTAGTTTAAATATGGATATATGAATATATTATTACTATATTACTAGAGAGGACAATATAGAATATTGTATGTATTATATTATATATGTGTTTTTGTTTGTTTTGTTTTGTAGTTTTTATTAATATCTGGTATTAATATCTGGTAGGATAAGTTGCCTAGTAACTATCATTAACCAATAATAAGCGTACGACGAATGATGTCATGGGAGTCTCCAAGAGTCACTAAAGACTATAAAAAGTAATAAAGGAAACTCTTTTTTGTCGGGCGTTTTCTTTTTCTCTCTGCAACGAATATGTGTTTGATGCTAGATTCATTTTGTAACTTTTTCTATTTTTGCCTGAAGCAATAAATCAAGCTCTTGTTTTAACTTTTTAAAAACCTCAAACCTTCTTTTTTGGTGAGTTCGTCCTTTCTCCTGGTTTGGTCTGTCCATCCGAAACATAACTGGTGAGTTCATTTAAATTACGCAACCCTCCCTCTGGTAAGCAGCCTAAATGGAGTAGTCCAGAGCCACCGTTGGTCCAAAGAATCTCTAGAACACGCAGCCTTTTGTCCGAGATAACCAGAGATTTTTTGGTACCGAGGTGGTTTAAATTTAACGAAACTGGGGCAGTGGTTCATTAACTGAAATAAATTGTGGTTTTTGAGATTTACTGCTTGCTTCGTGTTTACAGGGTTATTTTTGTATGTGTATGATGTAAAATAAATGCTCTCAGATTTGGTTCTGAATGTTACACAGCTTGTCTATGTTTTTGAATGACAAAGTGGAAATTCTGGATAATATACACATTTTTCTGGTATGTTTTTGAAGTGGACATTTTTGTCTTCCACAGTAATGAGTGACACCGTGAAAAAAATACAACGCATCAAATCAATGTTGATGCTGATCACTGACCTCACACTTGTAATTAATGGAAAATATTTCATTTAGTGTTTGATTTTGTTTGTTTGTTTGTTTGTTTTTGGTTTTTTTGTTTTTTTTTTTTTTTTTTTCCAAAATAGGCTCACATCCCATTAAATGGACAGTTAAAAGGTTAATATTCCAAAAAAAAACCTAACAATAAATAAATAAATATTATAATCAGGACTTAAGTTGATTTAACAACTTAAAATCAATATTAATATGTTAAAGTTTTAAAGAGGGTTTTTTGATGTGGATTTTTTTGTCTTGAATAAATTATAGAAGGTTGTTGTAAGGTTAATGTCAGAACCACATTAATATGACTACACTCTGACACACATACATGTCGGATTTACTGTTCATGTGTGACTCAAATCTGTTTTATTTCATTTCAAAATGATATGACAATCAAATACAATCAGGCTTCTTAACTCTAATCTTTTTTTTCCCAATGCACCAGATCAGGATTAATGTGACTTTTCCTTTTACAGTTAAGTGACATTTTATGAAAACGTCATGAACACACCTATGTTTCTTCATCGTAATCCTGCTCACATTATGTTCACTTTGACACTGTCCTTCATGTGAATGCTTTCTGATGTTCTTTTGTGCATGTGGTTCCATTCACTGTGGAATATGAGATTAGTGATGATCTAAAGCACAGGTGTTCAAACATGCGGCCCGGGGGCCAAATCCGACCGCCATAGGGTCCAATTCAGCCCGCGGGATGAATTTGTGAAATGCAAAAATTACACTGACGATATTAATCAATGATGTCAAAATCATTTAATTCAGGTTCCACATACAGTCACATACAGTCCCAATTACATTTCAAGTGGGTCAGACCAGTAAAATATTATCATAATAACCTACAAATAATGAAAACTACAAATTTTCTCTTTGTTTTTTTTTGGTGTAAAAAGTAAAATTACATGAAAATGTTTACATTACCAAACTAGACTTTTACAAAAAATGTGAATAACTTGAACAAACATGAACAAACGGAAATGTCTAAAGAAAAGTAAATGCAATTTTACCAATATTCTGGCCTGGTTACTGAATCTTTGTGAAAATTAATGCACATGTTGTAAATGATAAACTGATAAACCGATGGCATATATTGTTAAATTGCACTTGTTTTTCTTATGACAATTCAGGTTGCTCATGTTATTCAGATTTTTTTAGGAAACTTTGTAGATATAAACCGATCATAATAGAATTTTACTTTTTTCATGTTATCATTTCACTGGTCCGCCCACTGGAGATCAAATTGGGCTGAATGTGGAACTGAACTAAAATAGGTCTGACACCCTGATCTAAAGGATGATTATTAGACAGAGATGCTGGAAATAATGTGAGCAGGCCATGTGAGTGGGTGTGAAATGGGTGAAATGATTCTGTACTCATGCAACTCAACCATCAAAACATCTCATTTGAGAACATACTTTATCACAATGGCGTCAATGCAGGGGCTTGGTCTTAATCCTAAAAAAAATTCCAGACTTTTTCTAGACTTTTTCAAAAACTGCCATGTTTTTTCCTCCAAGACTTTGATTTATGTCCTTTTATACTTGTGTTCCAACTTTTTTGGTTGCGATTGTACTTGTTGTGTGTAGTAGAAAAGTTAATTTTAATAAACGTATGAATGATGAATGTATAATTCACAATAAATTATGTTTACTGACAGAAACGTTTCCAACACATATGAAAATCACAAAAGTGCATGGATTAAACACAGACAAATTTAACTAGAATCATTCCAGTACCGACCGGTTAGCAAAATAATATCTAGTTTTTTTATGTTATCCTCATGTATTTAATATCGTACAATATTATGTGCCTAGTACATACTCTAACAAGTCAACTATGAGAGAGACTTTTTCCCTACTTTATTAAGACTTTCACATAAATTCCAGACTTTCAAGTCTGGATAACAGCATTTCAAAATTTCGTATTTTTTTAAGAGTTTCAAGACCTGCACAAGCACCCTGCAACGGTGAAATTGATGAATGTCACAACAGTGGATTTAATGAAAGTAATACCTCACAGCACTGAGACGGAACAGAGGCCATTCTCTTCCTCTGCACTTCTTCCTGCAAGTGGAACTGACATAGAAAAAAACCAAAGAGAGGAGAGTAAGACGTCTAATATCAACAAAACGCTGATAATAATTACAGTTTCCATTATTCACAGGTTACAGATGAATACACTGCAAAAATCTAAATCGTTACCAAGTATTTTCTGTATTAAGTATTAAGATCTGGAAAATCTTATTTCAAGAAATCTTATTAACATGATTTTCATTTGTTCCATTGGCAGATTTTTTGGGGTTGAATTAAGCAAAAAAAAATCTTGAATTAAGCAAAAAAAAAAAATCTGCCAGTGGAACAAGTGAAAATTATCTTGGTAAGATTTCTTGAAATAAGATTTTCAAGATCCATTGTCTAAAAATCAGTTCTATATCTCCCTGAAAAGTTACTCTTTAGGTGATTATGTCTTATTTTATGAGTGATGAGATATTTTGACTAGAAATTGAGAAAAATACACTTGGTAAGATTTAGGTTTTTTTCCCAGTGTAACGCAAAACAAATAAAGGTAACTAGGATTAATCAGTGTTAAATACATTTAATTAAGCTGAAAGTCCTAAAACACTGATTTAAACCAACACAGGAATACGAAAAGGCAGCATCCCAATAGGATATATTTGGTTTAAAGCTTATTGTAGGAAATGCAACACTTTGCTTCTCTAATCAGAAAAGAAAGGACATAATACCCATACATTAAGTGTGATGATTTGTGTTGTTGTGGTCAATGCTGGCCAACAGATGGCAGCACAGAGCACAACGCTGATGGGATGCAATGAAAATGGAAACAAATAATGGAAAAGCATGCGAGAAAAACAACTGCATAATAAAATGTTATTTCATATGCACATATTTACATTGATCTTCTCATAAAGGCTACAACATTCACATCTGATCAGTTTAACAGCATTCTTCACCTTAGAAAAATGTGCATCTGTATTAAAATGTACCTGTATTTTTTTAAATTTTTGTATTAACACAGAGAAAATAAAGCACATAATGCATTTTCAGATTCCTGTTTCATCTTACATTTTTGCTAAAAAAAATTAGAACATACGGAAGGAGGACATTTTTATCACAATGTCTACCTTAAGATGATAGTCAGAGGATACAGATGCACAGGCCAAAAGTTTAAAGTCCTTCAGTCCTTTTCTGTGTATTTACCCCTCTGTGGATCCTCATGGTGTTGATCCGCCACCAGTTTACTGGTCCAGTACTCAGCCTCATCCTCCGGAATGTCTGGACACATGGATTAAACCACGAGAGTTAAGCAACGCCAAGCAGTACACTGAGACAATGCAGAAGATGAAATAGGATGTTTAGGGAAGTGTAAAGAAGGTGAAGAACAAGTGAAGAAGGAAAACGTAAAACAGAAATAAAGGAACAGAGGTGGAGTGGTTCCATCCACCCACTGCGTTCGGCGGTTCATTCATCTCATATTCATTGTGTGTTTAATAGATGAGGCGGAGGTTTCCTTTAGGACCCAGGAATAGAACCCCTGAGGTCTAACCCCCCAGTGAGTAAAAATTCACTCACAGTGTATTTGTAAATACTCAGACCAAGACCAGGGTCTTTATCCTAAATAAAACACTTTATTACTTAACCTGATAAACCTAATAAGTACAAAATGTTCTCAATGGTATAAGTACGACTTCAGTGCAATGCCTACAACTACATAAACACTTCATGCTAAAATGTCTCAAAAAAGTGTTGAAATGTTGGAAAGTGCTTCTGTGTGTTTTGGCAAAACTTTTCAGTTCAGAGACGATGAAAACATGCAGCTTGTTATTGATCAGTGTCAGTCCTGTGTCCTCCACGTGGACAGATCTGTCCTACATATCTAATCTCCATCTTCAGACTCTGACATTGGGTTTTTACTGCCGTCATCAGGAGATGAAAGCGAAGAGGAAATGGAACGACAGATGGAGAACAGACACTTCAGACACCCTTTGACATTAAGACCAAACAAAGCAACTGGAAAATATGGTGAAATGAAGCGGAAAAACTGGAAAAAATAACACTTAAACAACATGTGTGAGACAGAAATATGAGCTATTAAGTCATTATTCCACAGTAGAGCAGAGCGGGGTTTCAGGTTTAAGTAATTAAGTGTTTTATTTAGGTTTAAGAAAAGACCCTGGTCTGGTCTGAGTATTCACAAGTACACTGTAAGTGAATTTTTGACTTTTTTCTGTATTAACCTTTTATCCGGCAAGCGACTATTTTTGGTAATTTCCAATTACATCATAATAATAATAATAATAATAATAATAATAATAATGGATTTGATTTATAAAGCTTTTCTATGAACCAGAGGCGATTTCTCATAGACTGCAAGGGAAGCTCAGCTTCCCCTAAAATTATGAAAATTAAACGGTCAAATATGTATGCTTGTGTTGACATTTCATTATTTACAAATGTGTTAGAACACATTCATCTCACAGACGAGTTTGCTCAGAATCAGCTTCATCACAAACCAACAGACTCGATGTTGTTCACTTCTCATACATTCCCGTTGCACCGTTTTCTCATTCGATCTCTGCTCAGTGCATTTGCACGTAGACGCTCAGTGTCCATGCACTTCAATGGGACTGAGTGGAACAGTTTTTTTCATTGCCTCAAAACTGCACGGTAATTGGATAAATGCCAAGATGTTGTCCCACCCCCGGACGCCCAGCGTCTCTGTGGTGAATGCAGCTGTGGGCGGAGCTCGGCCGGGCTGGACACCGGGCTTCCACATGCTGATTGGAGGATCAGCCGACAATAAAAAAATACAATAAAACAATTTTGAACTAGAAAAGCACTCGGAGAGTGCAGACGTCCGCCAAGGCAGATCAGTCCCCCCCCCGATTACCTGCAAAATGTAATCATTTGTTCCTTGTGCCAGTATCAACATTTCCTGAAAATTTCATCAAAATCCTTCCATAACTTTCTGAGTTATCTTGCTAACAGAGACAAAAAAAACAGACAAAAAAAAAGAGGTAAAAATTTCACAAAAGTAACAAGTGTTCAGAGAACGCAAACCTCCGCCAAGCACCCCAAACAGTGTGCATGTGTGGATCGGCTATTTCTTTTTAAATTAAACAGTTTCAAGGTTGTTCCATGCAGCAGAGGAAGTTGAAGCTTGGTACCAGTCATGTGTATGTCAAATTATATTAAATTCCAATCAATATTTGTTGAGTTATAATGAAAAATGTGTCGTAAATAGGATTTTCAATGTTAAATTGAAATGTCCACAGAGTCCACATTCCACAGTGGATGTGGACAATTTTGTGCCAGATACAAGATATTGTTATAAGTTACGAGTGGATCAAATTGGAGGCTAATTGGAGTTGTTTTGAATTTTTTATGAATTTTTGAAAATTGCTCAATGACAAGAGATAGGAAAATTTGAGATTTTGTGACCTTGCTGTGACCTTGAACTTTGGCCTACTTGGCCCAAAATTTAATGGGTTGGTCCCCAGGGCCTAGGCTATCTGTGGGTACAATTTGGTAAAGATGGTGGAATAGTTTTCCCATAAAGTTGCTAACAAACAAACAAACACAAAGCAAAGTGATCATAATACTCTGGTGGAGGTAATAAAGTCCTTGTTATTTCTACCAATAACAAACTAAGGTTGAAATTTTCAAATTTCATAGTATTTCTATGAGTGAACTATAAAGGGTTAAACCAAACATGGTGAAATAGGAATAACAGTTTACTACATGCCATTTAATCCTTGAAGTTGATCATTAATAGGTGGCGTTGGAATGAACATTGGCCTAATATTCTTGATGCTCTGGACCAAACCAAATAAACGTTCACCAACTTTCCTTACAGTAACATGTCATCCGTATTCGACAGACATGTTTCATCTTTAACTAGAAGATATTCACTTTTAACTGACGTCTGTTACATGCATTTCACACGTATCATAACTTATACTTCATTTTCTTTCTCTTAGACCAGGGGTGGTCAAACTCATTTTAGTTCAGGGGCCACATTAAGCCAGATTTGATTTGAAGTGGGCCGGACCAGTGAAATAATAACATAATAACATATAAATAATGTAACTCCAACTTTCCTCTATGTTTTAGAGTGAAAAAGTAAATTATGCAATGAAAATAATTGCATTTACCAACTATCCTTTAAAACAATGTGATAACATGAACAAACTGAAATTTCTGAAGAAAACTAATTGCAATTTTAACAATATTATGTCTCAGTTTACCATTTACACATGTAAATTACAATTTACAGATCACAGTGGATCAACAAATACACAAAACATTTAATAACAGGCAAAAAATTGGTAAAATTACCCTTCAGACATTTCGAAATGTTCATATTTGTTGCAGTTATTTGTGTTTTGTGAAAAGTTAGTTTGTTTTAGAGTAATACAGTAAAATGACATGGAAAATGTTTACATTTACAAAGGGAAAAAATTGGAGTTGTGAGTATTTACGGGTTATTATGATAGTATTTTACTGGTCTGACCCACTTGAGATTAAATTGGTCTGTATGTGGAACCTGAACTGAAATGATAAATATCTTCAGTACAAATTTTGCATTTAACAAATTCATCCCAGGGGCCAGACTGGAGCCTTTGGCGGGCCGGATTTGGCCCCCGGGCCGCATGTTTGACACCTGTGTCTTAGACTATAAAATATCTTATACAAACCTCTTTAGAACATGTTTTTGTTTGTTGTGACAGTTACACACCAAACAATAGAACTTTGAATCAGCTTTAACACAGATGTTCAGATATAAGAAGCTCTAAAACTACTAAATGGTCCTGCTGCAGATGTGTTTCATGGTTTCTTTGTGTACTAAAGGTTGTGTGTCTGTGCACTAATGCGTTACCGAAGGGCAGCTCAAAGCGGGGCGTCCAGCAGAACCTGGTGTGGAGTCGGGTTGGACGTTCCACAGATCTCATCCTCCCTCATCAGAACCTCGGAGTCCAGAGACGTCCACTGTCCCGGTCCCTCCTGAAAGACAAGACCCAGATGAAAAGATAAGGAGGGACACTGATGGTACAGTCAAACACCGGCCGTTGAATTATTCACCCATAAAGACCCGGTGCTACATTTGTGGCTGTTGCAAAATACTTTTTCCTCGAAATGTATCTTTTGTTAAGTGATTTATCATGATTTAAAGGGGTCATATTTTGCTAAAACCCACTTTTATTAGTCTTTGGTACATTTATTTGTGTATTTGGTACAGAGGATTAGGGCCACTGGAAAAAAAAAAAAAAAGTTACGCTCCAATATTATTCTGAGAAAAAAGTCAGAATTCTGAGATTAAAGTCAGAATTCAGACTTTTTTCTCAGAATTCTGACTTAATCTCATAAAAATAACAAAAAAAAAATATTTAAAACAGTCAGAATTCTGAGATTTTTTTTCAGGTCACGGTAACTTCAACATCAGTGTTGGTTACCACTGGTTCAGAGGAATGAGTTTTATTTATTTATACAACAGCACAAAGAACAGGTGCATTATAAGGTTTGGTCCTTCAAAAGGAGGTTTAAATACAACTGTGCACATATGTGTACTGCTGTAACCCATGCTTTTGTGTTTGTAAAAGTGCGTCACCTCGTCCGACTGTCGGATGGAGTCCAGAGGGATCAGAGCTGTTCCGATCATCGTGTCCCATATCAACCCTTTGTTCCACAGCTCCACCACCAAACCCGACTCCAGATGGTTGATCTCACTGGGGAACAGGAAACATATCACTGTCATCAAACATGTAAGCAAAACACTAATGACTTTTACACTGTTTTAAATAAGATCAGCCTTCCATTCCTGCCAACATCATCTTGAAAAGTTCTGATATTTGTTCAGATCTGAAAACATGCTTATATTTTCTTTGTTTTTTCTTTGATGTTTGAGCATAGCTGTTGTTTCTACATTTGAAAATTTTATCTTTAGTGTTTCTTTAGTTATGTAATTAAGTTCAATTATAGGTGAATTCTATGTAAACTTGACTAACTGGATAACTTTAAGGACATTTTAAATAAGTGTTTTTAGATGTGGATGGTGTAGTTTGGGACTTCAGATGAGAGAAAATATCACACACTGTGGCTGATGGGATCCATGTCCCTTTTAATCCTGTTGTTTTGGTGAAATATCCACGACGTTTGTTCGAATTTGTTGAAAGAAATAAGTAAGAGCTCTGGACCTGGTCCTTTATTCTGGCTTTGAGGATGGTACAGGTAGAGTGGATGTGTTTTTAGATGCTCTTAGAAGCTTTAAAATTAACATTTTAACAATATCAGATGATACATTTTCAGCCTCAGCTTAGTTCAGATACAACGGCGTCGAACCCAAAGAAGTTTATGGGACAAGATACCTTAGAATCTGTCCAAAACTATCAAAACTGTCCAAACATGTCCAAAACTGTCAAAACCCACCCACACCTGTCCAAAAGGCCAAAAACTATCCAAAACTGTCCAAAACTGTCAAAAATGCCAAAAACTATCCAAAACTGTCCAAATATATCCAAACTGTCATAAACAGTCCAAACCTACCAAAAAATGTTTAAACCTACCCAAAACTGTCCAAAACAGACAAACTGGCTCAACCGTCTTCAGCCTCTGTTAGCACTAGTGCTACCATTTTCACTTTTGTTGAGTCATTTGGCTGAATTTTAAATAAATATGTTTAAATGAATTTATACAGTGTATTAATTGTACATATTAATGACCAATGTAAATGTACACACTAAATGCATTGATTTAACAACAGAAGCACTCGGAGAGTGCAGACCTCCGCCAAGACAGATCTGCCCCCCATCACCACTAAAATTTTATCATTTCTTCCTTGTGCCAGTATCAGCATTTCCTGAAATTTTCATGAAAATCCATCCATAACTTTTTGAGTTATCTTGCTAACAAACTAGAAAAGCACTCAGAGAGTGCAGACCTCTGCCAAGGCAGATCAGTACCCCCCCCCATGTCTGTCTGTCTGTCTTTTAGCAAGATAACTCAAAAAGTTATGGATGGATTTGATGAAAATGTCAGAAAATGTTGATACTGGCACAAGGAACAAATGACTAAATTTGGTGGTGATCGGGGGTGGGGGGTGTGTGGGTGGGTGGGGGGGCCCACTGATCTGCCTTAGCGGAGGTCTGCGCTCTCTTTTCTAGAAAAGCACTCAGAGAGCGCAGACCTCTGCCCCCATCACAAAATTCATTGAATCATTTCTTTCTCGTGCCAGTATCAACATTTCCTGAAAATTTCCTGAAAATTCATCCATAACTTTTTGAGTTATCTTGCTAACAAACAACAAACATGCAAACAAACAAACACACAAACACACAAACAAACAAACAGACAAAGCAAAGTGATCACAATACCTCCTGGTGGAGGTAATTACATTCAATAACTGTATGTATTTAATTCATCATATGTGTTAAATATCCTTACTTTATGTCTTCAGAAAACATTCATTACAGACTAAAATCTGTGTTCAGTAACTCTTGAGCTTCCATCACAAACAGCAATGTTGGAAAAGAACAGGTAACAGATTTAAGTGTTAAAAATGGAAGAAACAATGGAAATGTTTGATTAATGTCGTCAACATACTGGGGGGGAATCTTATATTAGCTGTGGTCTCCATTCAGAAATAGTAGTTGATGGTGATGTACCTTTACCGATGGACGACAGCGTCACAAAAACACAACTAACTAGTTATGTGTTCAGAGTAGAAACATGATGGACCGACATGGACCTGATCCCTCTGTCCATAGAAACAACTCAAACTATAAGCTGATGAAAACAGTCATTCTCATTTTCAGCTGAACACACAAATAAAAACACAATTATGAATATTAGGGTCCATTTCTTATTCACTTATTGTGTCCAATTGGTTCTTTTTCTTCACAAATAGACTCTGAATCCAGTCAATCATATATCGCTAGTGCAGTTCTGGGTGTGAACACTGATGTGAGGTTTATCATTCATTGCATTGTAGTATTTCCTTTATTTTCTGCAGTTTTAGACTCCGACTCCACCACATCTCACAGGCATATTTTATTTTTATTTCTGTATATTTGTCTAAAGTCCTCAACATTGTGACTTAAGTCCAACTTAAGCCAAGTCATGTGACTCATCCCCAACCTGGGCTGTTACACTCTTCACTGTTACATAAAATCTATTCTATTCTATCGAACAGTCACAAAAAGTACAAAACAACCATAGAACACAGGGGCTGCTTTTCTTACATCATCTTTTATCCTGTAGATCCTGAACCTAAAATGACTCTGTATATGCTTCATATAGTTGTTGAATCCAGACTGGCCTCAGTAAAGTACTTTCCTTCTCGTCAGGCCAGTGAATTATCCTCAGATAGGAAAGAGGCAGAAGGATGACAGGCGTCATATTCTGACAGATTCCTCTTAAGGAGACGACAGGCACCAAGGCCTCCCCCCTCCTCATCTACATATTCATATTTACAGTCCTATTCATATTCATATGCCTCCGTTTGGCTGTCAGTCAAATTGATGACACTTCACAGCTGGTGTGATGGATAGAAGACAGTGGGCGGAGACACTGTGTGGTTGAGTCTGTGTAGATATTTAGCAGTCAGTCATCTGAACAATATAACCAGGCTAAACCATGATGTTACCCTAGGGTCACATGATTAACATTAATACTCTCGATGATGATGATTCTCATGAAAATAATGTTTATGTTAGTCAATAATGATTATCGCAATAAATATTGGATCATTATTGACATGTTGGCTGATTTTTGGCGCTGAGTGAAAGTTGAAGAAACCAGATGGTTGTTTGTAAAAATACAACAAGTAAAATGAAGAAATAAAATGAAAAAAGACAAAAACAACTTAAAACATGTGGCAAGATGATGAAGATTGGACTGTGTTTAATGGATAAACGTCATGTGGTCTGATGAGTCCAGACTGACCCTGTTCCAGAGTGATTACCCATCATGCCTAGTGCCTACAGTCCAAGCCTGTGGGGGCAGTGATTACCCATCAGAGGTGATTTCTCATAGACTGCAAGGGAAGTTTGGCTTCCCCTAAAATTATGAAAATTAAATGGTCAAATATGTACGGTTGTGCTGACATTTCATTGACTACAAATGTGTTAGAACACGTTCATCTCAAGATAAGTTCGTTCAGAATCAGCTTCATCACAAATCATCAGACTCGATGTTGTTCACTTCTCATACGTTCCCGTTGCGCTGTTTTCTCATTCGATCTCTGCTCAGTGCATTTGTCCGTAGACGCTCAGCGTCCATGCACTTCAATGGGACTGAGTGGAACAGTTTTTTTCATTGCCTCAAAACTGGACGGTAATTGGATAAATGCCACGATGTTGTCCCACCCCCGGACGCTCGGCGTCTCTGGGGGTGAATGGAGCTGTGGGCGGAGCTCGGCTGGGCTGGACGCCAGGCTTCCACATGCTGATTGGAGGATCAGTCGAAAGGCTGAATCCCGTTTGATTGACAGCTATGTTCAGATCTACTCCTTCACTTGACAGAGTTCAGTTTAATACCGTCGCGCATTCTGCTGTGAAATCAAGAGAGAAACCACTACAAAATTACTTGTTCATTTCTTGCACTGTAAATAAAACACACTCATTGTACTTCCTTGTTTTAATTTAACATAATTTCAGCGTTTTCTTGTTTATTTAGTACGATAAGGTCACTGACCATTTTCTTAAAAAGGAACAGGGCCGAAGAGGGCCGAATTTATGTTTAAATAACTTGACTTTTTTTTTTTTTTTTTTTATGTAGCCGACAATGAGCCTCCCCTCTCTGAAAGACGAGCAGCTGCCACTGTTACCCATCATGCCTAGTGTCTACAGTAGATACCTTTGGGGTCAGTGTTCTGATCTGTGGTGGGTTCAGTTGGTCAGGTCTGGGTTCTGTAATGTTATGAGTCCATTTAATGATGGAAGTAAATGGTGTGAAATTGCAGATGTATATCAGAACAATGTCAAACCAGAATTGCCCCATATATTACTGTGTTTTGGAAGATGATTGGGGACATACTGTACCATGTGTTGGGTTATTCAATTCCACTGATTCCAGATATTCGTGATTGCTATATCTTTGTGACTTTTGGGACACTACCATTCTTAAAAAGAACAAATATCTGTTTTAAATACACTTAATAGCTGCAAAAAAAACTATAACAAGGAGCTGGGGGAAGGCAACCATTCCATCAAAGGACCAGTGGATATCCACAATTGAAGAAATATTTCTAATGGAAAAATTAATACACAGACTGCAAGAACCACAATTGGATAAAAAGTGGAATAAGTGGACTAAATTTACACAAAATCAATAGACTGACTGTTGCTACTCAGGCACATCGTTTTCTTTTGTACTCATTTGTTCTCTTGTTCGTCGGTTCTTTTTTTTTTTTTTGGTTCTTTTCTTTTTTGTTTGTTTGGTTTTTTGGTTACTGTTATAATTGTACATAAAACTCAATAAAGATTTAAGTTACAAAAAAATGAATCGCCCCATTATTCAAAGAAATATTAGTGCA
Source organism: Sphaeramia orbicularis (assembly GCF_902148855.1). Lineage (NCBI taxonomy): Eukaryota > Metazoa > Chordata > Actinopteri > Kurtiformes > Apogonidae > Sphaeramia > Sphaeramia orbicularis. Next base: position 11,000,792 of record NC_043965.1, read on the forward strand.
TAGGACTTTCCTTTTGACCAGACTATGTATTTTTGTCTGCTAACCGATGGCTCATTCTCCATAACTCATTTTTAATCAATCTTAATAAGAAAAAAATAATAACAGGACTGTCTCACTTGATATTTCCTAATATTTCCCAGTCAGATGTAACATCATACTGTCATGAGCAAACAAACAAAAGCAAGAGCAACAACAAACTAATGTAAAATAACCGCCTAATTTTTAAAAATCACTTTATCTGTAAACATGAAACATAAGACCTGCAGTAGACTGATCATAAAATAGATTCTGAAGTTGTCTATCCGTGCAGTGAAAAGACAAATGTGTTTGGAAAAGCTTACATCTGAGTCATGCCTTCCATCAAAGCCCATCATTATTGAGGGCATGGTTGTGTTGTAACAGGGACTGAAGTGTGTATTTTTATCACATGGGAACCACAACCACACACATACACATTCTATGCAGACAACAGAAAAGAAAATAGAGGAGAGAAAAAAAAAAAAGGATAATGGGCAAAGTGAGCACCCATGGCTTTATGGAAATGATGGGTTCAGACGACAGACAGAGAGCACTTTGTAGAGCAACAGGTGAAGTGAAAAACACTTTTACATCCCAACACTTGTAGTCTGACAAGAAGGTTACTATGTCTGGTTACAAGTCAGTCCACAGACCTATTTACGGGGATTATATGTAATATTCCATAACTAGCTTAAATCCACATAAATCCACTCCTATAGCTGTGGGAACATTTCCCTTAATGCATTTCCCTTACACATTTGTAGTCAATGAAATGTCAACACAACTGTACATATTTAACCATTTAATTTTCATAATTTTAGGGCAAGTCGAGCTTCCCTTGCAGTCTATGAGAAATCGCCACTGCTAGATTCTATAGTTCTGAGTAGTTTTCTTGTAACAGTGTTTTTACTTGAGTAAACCTACTCAACACACTCCGGATGTGACTCAAAGTCAGATATAAGAGAATAAACGGAACCAGACAGCAGCACATGATGGAGTAAACAGAAGGTAAAGGCTGTGATCAGACAGTGGTAAATCACTGTGATGGGTGTAACCTGATAAAAGCCGTTAGCCATATACAAACAGAGGGACGGAAAGGTTATTGGCTTTATATATAAACTTACAATTGATTTAACTGACAGAAAATAAGAGGAAAAGCAGAATACGACCTGACTCATCAAAATAGGAAGAAGAACAAAGAAGAAACAAACTAGTTTTTACAGAAAATAGCAAAAAATACACAAGTCTGTCCAAAGTTATGACATGTATTGAATAAAACAGTTTAATTGTGATCAGTTTTTATGAGTTTCTGTTTATTTCGAATATGCAACGAAACATTGTAATCCTACTTTGGTCCTTAGAAATAAAACAAATTGCAAGAAAACATGAAAAACATATACATGAAAATAAAATATGACTTCATTCACATATTCGAAAAGGAGTGGGAGGAAGTATGACTTATTTAACAGTAATATGTT